>NC_137160.1:34605072-35205072 GCF_951394435.1 Stenella coeruleoalba | reverse complement strand
AAAGTATTAACATTAATGGCCTTTAGGTTCCTTTATAAGACTTAAAACTAGTGGTTAAACTTCCTCTTTATCAAAGATGTTGTTCCCTTTATCATCAACACATGAAATGCATTTTGGGAAATTTATTTCAGTTTCCCTTTAAGTTTATATATATATATATATATATATATATATATATATGTATATATCCATCCACATGTACATACATCTATTCTGGAATAATTTTTGATTTAAAATGAAACATCAGTTCTTCATGTTTTCTAATATTTTTAGGCCCTGGAAAAGTTTCATCTCATAGACCTAAAGCTGTAAGATGATAATATTGAAATGCAAGTCACAAGCTTCAATTAGGTACAATCAGAAATCATGCGGTGACTTCATTAAGTATCATTAAGAATGATCAAAATATTGCTCTTAGGAAAAATACATCAAAAGCATTGCATTTACACATTGATTAAACAGGATCTGCAATTTCTAAAATCTGGTATGGGAAAAAAGAATGGAGTAAATTAAGTGCTCATATCCCACTTAGCAACAAGGGAGTGCTTAGCAACTGGCAAAGGAAGACATAAAGGGAGATGGTGGAAAACAAAATATGATCAGCTTCTGAAACAGGGGGAGGAATCAAAAAAGGACAATGTAACTAATTGGGGCTGGAGGAGAGGTTGCTATCCCAGGAGCAGTGGTCAAGTTCATGTTAGCCTGCTTTGTATAAGATTTTTATTTTTAGCTTTAGGAAATTAAGCTTATAATTAGGGAATCAAGAGTACAGGAAGGACTCTCATCAAAGCCATGAGTGTGGCTAGAGTCATCTCTGGTGACATGCATGTACCCATTTACAAATATTTTCCCCTTTTACTCGTGTATTAAGGTGCATAGCCGAGTTCTCAGTCCCACAAGATTTTAAGTCTTAAGGAGGTTTAAGGAAGACTTGATGTTATATCCCTTTGAGAACTCTTCAATAGTATTAGTTTTCTAATTACTCTCCCTGATCCCCTTGCTTTGCATTTTATCTGCATTCCTTGGTAGTACCATTCATCCCATGACTTCAGCTCCCATTGTGCACTGATAATTCTCAACCCTTCTTATCCACTTAGAGACACCTCTTTCCTGTGCTTCAATCTGTGCCCATGAATGTTCATGGGCCACTGAAACTTACCATGATAAATCCTATTCTCCCTACCCTCTTGCTCCCCACTTTCATATACCATCTTAGGAAGACCATCACCCATGCAGTCACCCCATCCAGGACCCTCCCTACATCTGTCTCCTTAACACCCACATCCAGTCTGTAGCTAAATTCATTGATTCTTTCCCTGAAATATGTATCAGTCTCACTCTCCTTCATAATAAATCTAAAATAAAAAATGAAAAATAAATCATCATCCTTCACCAAAATCCAAATTTGTAGCATCGCATGAAGGTTCCTCATCATCTGGCCAAATTGACTTTTTTCTTTTTACTTGGTTTCTGCCATTCCAGTTTGCATGTAGCCCATGTTTGGGTCATATCAAATGTGTTCTCATTCCTGAAAGGTGCCATGTTTTCTGACACCTCTTATCCAAAATTGACAGTGTGCTCTTCTTTTACCATGCCCTGACTTTATCTGAACCTTGAAAACTTACATAAACTTCTCATGGTTAACTCTTTGTATCATTCCTAATACTGGGCTTATGGTAAAGTCATATTAATTATTGTTTATCAAAGAATTCCCAAAGGAACAGACATTTACAATCAAATTTCAGATATTACAGTAAGTATCACTGGAAATAGTAGACATTCAATAAATATCTGTTTAATTGAATTAAATATATGGACAAGAATCCAGCATCCCCAAAATCAGAACCCACAGATGAGGAGTTGAAAACATTTTTTCTGTAAAGAACCAGATAATAAATATTTTAGGCTTTGCAGACCATATAGTCTCTGTTGCAACCACTAAATTCTTCTACTGTAGCATAAAAGCAACCACAGACAGAAAAAAAAAAAAGGATTGCAGTGGTCTAATAAAACTTTATTTATGGACACTGAAATTTAAATTTCATATAATTTTTAGGTGTCGCAAAAGATTCTTCTTTTTTTTTTAACCACTTAAAACTATTGAAACAATTTACTCAGAAACTATATAAAACCACTTAGCCAGCTGGATTCAACCCACAGGCTGTGGTTTGCTGATTTCTGCTATATCTCATCACTGGTTTCAGCTCCTTATTTGGTCAACATTTTATACAAACCTCATTTGGATTGTTGCCACCAACAGTTAACATAAATCATATCCATGTCATTGCTTTATTCTAGCAGTCATTTTAGCTATACCCCAACCTGGAAATCCCCCAGACTTATGAGACTTCCTCTTAATACTTGTTATTACTGTGTATATCGAACAGGTAAAGAGCTTATCCCATTCTTTCTAGCAATTTTAGAACAAACACAGAGCCTCTGTGTGACCCAGTGTTTGACAACCATTTGCTCCTATATTGTTACATCCCATATTGTCACAATTAATTTTTCACTATCAACTTGCTTCCTAAGAATCCATTGTTTTTTTCCCTGAATTGCTATCTTCTCCTCTGTCAAGGCAATTTCTTCCCTATGTGAAGCATTTTAATTTTTTTTTAACAGAGCATCACTTTTAATCTTACTAATATTACTAAATTGATCTTACTAACCTTGACTTGCCCTTCTGCCCAATAGGAGATCATGAATTCTTATAATTTTCTATGGTAAGTCCTTTTCCTGTACTCCCAGTATTCCATACTTACTAAGATACATTATGATTCTTACTTAGTCTGTTCAAGCTGCTATTATAAAATACATGGGGTATTTTACCCAATACCCATACATGGGGTCACTTATAAACAACAGAAATTTATTTCTGATAGTTCTGAAGGCTGGTAAGTCTAACATCAAGGAGCTGGCAGATTCAGTATCTGGCAAGGGTCTGCTTTCTGTTTCATAGATGGTCATTCTCTCTCTGTGTTCTCACATGGCAGAAGGGGGTGAGGGGACTCTCTGGGATCTCTTATAAGGGAATTAATCCCATTCAGGAATGCGCTACCCTCATGACCTAATTGCTTCCCAAAGGTCCCAACTCCAACCACTATCGTATTGGGAATTAGGTTTCAACATATGAATTTTGGGGAGAGACACAAATATTCAATCTAAACCAAATACACAATACTTATATTCAAAACAAGAATGATGAAAAGAGGAAGGAAGAAGAGGAGGCAGAGTAAGAGGATGAGGAGAATAAAGAAAGGGAAAAAAATAGTAAGAGAGGATAGAGACCAAAAATAAAGAAACAAATAGGAAGGTTATATTACATACTTAAAATGAGATTGTATGAAACTCTTTCACAAATATTATCTGCTATGAGCTAGGAAACTGGAAAAAATTACTTTTGACCTGGAGAAGTTAATTAGTCAAAAAGAGAAAGGAAGCTCAAATCATACTTTTTTAACCTTTTTTCCTGAATCACACTCTATTTAAAAGTCTGATAGAAGATACTTCAGGCTGACAGTTTCTCAAGTTCCATCTGTGTTCAGGCTCTGGGCATCCTGGGTCTTTTTATATGGATAGAAATCAAACCCTAGTACAGCATCAGAATGTTCTAACTTCTTGCAATGGTATTTACATTCCTCTGCTGCTTTTTCAAAAGATGTCCAGACCTATAAATATTAAGCTACATTTTGGGGCCCTAACCTTGAATGAGGGCAGTTACCATTTAATATTGCCAAAGGAAGGGAATGGGTGCAGGAGTAGGCAAGGGAAAGAAACACAAAACCAAAAATGTCAAATCTGATTGATTTAAAACTAGGTAGGCAAATCAGCAAGGGCTGATTGATCCAGCATCACTGGAGAGTGAGGTCAGACAGGGCTGTTTTAAAATTATTTGGTATTTTCAGAAATTGATTACTTATGGAGAGCATTAAGAAGTAGCTGTGCACATTCATTTAATGGGCCAGTGACTCTTGTACAGGGCTGGAGTCGTCACATTCAATCTCATCTACTCCTTGTTAACTTGCACTTTCTTCTGAAGAGTGTTTATTTATTACAGATGCTATAAGGATAAACTACAAACTAGAATAATAAATAATGCCCTAAATGGGATTTTGCAAGCACTACCTTCCCACCCATCTTTCTATTCCCAGCCCCCAGTGTGACAGGCACCATTGTTTACAGGCCTGTGAATGTCTGTAGGGCTGAAGAACAAGTCCTTTTCTGTCCTAACGTGCATTTCAGTGAGGAGACATCCACTTATATGGAGAGAACTTAAGGACACTGGGATGTCCTCCTGTTCCCCAAAAGTGCTCCTCAGTGGTCCATTCATTGAAGGGACATTCCACTGGTTCTTTGAGTTAGTGATACCCTTTGAAGATATGAACAGTCTTGGGAGAAATGTCATGCCTTACTGCAGTCCTAGATATACAACTTGGTATAAATTCATGTTGTTGGTCATTTCCTACCCTTTCAGCTGGAAACAGGCCCCAAAGGGAAAATTGATATGATGGAGAAAGAGAGGAATATTTTGGAATATGAACCGTGGACCAATGGGTTGTATTTGGGAGTGGCACTTCAAGAAAATCTATAGAGTGAGGCGATAAGAGGGCAAGGACTTTGACATGTGTGTGAGCGGGCACACACACACAGACACACACAGACTTCACTCAGAATCAAAAACGGAACTTCATTTTTAATTTCCAATCTGATAACTGCCTAAAGGTAAGTCCATTTCTCCAGAGATCTTTTCAAAACTTCCCTTATGGCTTTGCAGACGCTGCCACACCGGAACCTCCCGCGCTGCCCAACCATGGTCAACCCTACTGTGTTCTTTGACATCGCCATTGACGGCGAGCCCTTGGAACGTGTCTCCTTCGAGCTGTTTGCAGACAAAGTTCCAAAGACAGCAGAAAACTTTCATGCTCTGAGCACTGGGAAGAAGGGTTTTGGTTATAAAGGTTCCTGCTTTCACAGAACAATTCCAGGATTTATGTGTCAGGGTGGTGACTTCACATGTCATAATGGCACTGGTGGCAAGTCCATCTATGGGAGAAATTTGATGATGAGAATTTCCTCCTGAAGCATATGGGTCCTGGCATCTTGTCCATGGCAAATGCTGGCCCCAACACAAACGGTTCCGTTTTTCATCTGCACTGCCAAGACTGAGTGGTTGGGTGGCAAGCATGCGGTTTTTCGCAAGGTGAAAGAGGGCATGAATATTGTGGAAGCCATGGAGCACTTTGGGTCCAGGAATGGCAAGACCAGCAAGAAGATCACCATTGCTGACTGTGGACAAATCTAATAATAAATTTGACTTGTGTTTTATCTTAACCACCAAGACCATTCCTTCTGTAGCTCAGGAGAGCACCCCTTCATCTCCATCTGCTCAAAATATACTATAATCTTTGTGCTCTCATCGCACTTCTTTGGGTTCCATATTTTCCTTATTCCCCTCCAAGTTTAGCTGAATTGCAAAGTTAAGTTTATGGTTATGAAATAAAAACTAAACAATCAAAAAAAAAAAAAAAAACAACTTCCCTTATGACATAGCGAGAGTCCCCACTAGAAACTGCTGGTTTATTCCCACACAGATTTTCTCTTTTAAATCATTAACAATAAGGACACACCATCCACATCCCTCTCTTTATAATTTTATACAACTTTTAAAGCTAAGCTCAAACTGCAATCCCGTGAACACTGTTACCTATTTCTTTGACTAAAATTGTCTTACTCTGATTTCCCATTATCTTTTGAAGTGCTTAATTCTGTTTTTACAGTTGAATTCTCAGATGATTTTATTTATCTCACATAAAATACAAACTCTTTTATGGCAAGAACTCCCGTTTCTTGTATCCCTAACATATGGTTGTATCCAGGACGCAAACCCAAGTATAAAATCAAAATATCACTTATCCTCCCTCCCTTTTTTAAAAAGAGGGCATTTGGGTGAGGTGCGTGTACTAGAATGACTGTCACATTCCCCATGCACTGTATGGAGCTGACTAGTACTCCTGAGACTATAGCTTTATGGATTTTGTGTGTTTCTCCAAAGTGAATCTTTCAGGTATCTTTCTAAAATGGTAAGAGAATTCCTTTAGGATATTTATTTCATATGAGTAAAGATATAAAGTGCATCAATGCATGTATATCTAATGGTGAAAAATGCAACACTTCCTAGGTTTGTGTTTTTCAGCTGTCCCACAATACATTTACTGTCGTCTAATTAGGCATTCTAAGAACATAAAGTCCCGTTGTGTTTACCCTGCAACAATTATAATCCAGTGTGCCTGACATCACAGTATTTATCCCCAGAAATAATGACTCCATGGCAAAGGCAGCAATATGAGTGCATCACAGGACCAAACAGAGCAGCGAGGGAGACCCTAAAGGAAGTACTCCATATTCAGATACAAACGGGGTTCACAATGAACAGATCACCAATTTTAATAAACCTGATGAAAGGGAAGTAGATTGGATATGAAAGTCAAATATACTTGAGATCCCCTGCTTGTATAAGAGCCCCTCTTTAAATTAAGACTTTTCCAGGTGATTAAGGAGAATGCCAGCACTTCAAAGGGAAGCAGAGCCTTGTTCTCTGCAGCTCCACAGGCGACCAGCTCTCTTTCCCTTTGTCCAGATGGAGGCTTTGTTCTCCCAAAGTTGGTCAGGTGCTGCGCCTGTCCAAAAGGGGAAACGAGCGAGGCTTTAGGAGCCTGCACCTGTTTGAAAAGCAATGCCGCTCCCTTGGCTCCAAAGCCCCAAACATCAAATGCCTCCCTTTGCCAAGCAGCTTGGCTATTCCCCAGGCGTTTTCAATCTAGTTGAGTAAAACAAAAATTGCATAATTTGTCATTATTTTCAAGGAATGAGATGTGCCTTCTACAATTCCTTTCGAGTTAAATACAATGATGCTGAGCTTCCTGTGAACGCCAATGCCTTCTTTCTCAGAAAGAATAGAAATAAAGAATGGTAAAAGAAACACCAATTGATTGACTGCAATTTTCTCTGATATTTGTTATTGGTGTGTTCTTTGTATGCATTTTTATGGATAGGTAGCAGAAAAATTATTTTCCCAGGTCTTTATTAAAGAGAAGCCAAACCCTCTGGGAAAAACTGGGACTGGAAGCCAGGACTTCTGAATCAACTACAAGATTCAAAACAAATAAATCACATTAATTTAGGAAAGTCACAAGTCATATAAACATTCAATTTCCTCATCTTTAAAATGCAGATTAAAATGATCTTCTCTAAATATATCCCATTTTATTATGAAACTAAAATTTTAAAAATTGATAAGAAAGTGTTTTAAAATGTTGAATATTCTCTGTAAATGTAAAGTAGTTTGAATGAGAAATAAAGGGTGGGGTAGGATTCTTAGACAGGAGTCCTACCGCTCTTTCTATGGTGAAAGCTTCAAACCCAGGCAGAGAGAGGAATGAAGAGCAAAGAAAACAAATCAGAACAATCATCAGAAAGCAAGGGCATCCTCAATCTCATCTATTAAAAGCTGAGAAAAACACCTAAAAACCTCCACCATATTTTTTTTTGTGTACAGTGCCTTTCTGCTGCCATTTGGTTACAATAGTGGAGAAAAATAGGCCCATAAAGCAAGATTGATTGCTGGGAAGATGATCAATTGCTGCTGTGAAAGGGGAAAAAACTGATAAATGTTTTTTTTTTTTTTTCCCCTCTCTTCACAACCTTTTGCTAAAGCTGTGCAAAATGTGTCATGCATAAAAAGTATGCAATTTTCATGTAATTAGAGGAACACAAGATGAAAATGAGTTCCATCAGAGCAATCAAGGATGGTAATGTGGTATGTATTTGTCAGTGCCTATTTGTCATGAAAGCAAAACCCAGCAAGTTAGATATTTTATTTCATTTTAACTCTGAAAAACATAAATGCCATTTTGCCATGGCCAAATCTATAAATTTCAATAATCTTTTTTTTTTTTTGAAAAGTGAAGGTTTGGAACTGCAGATTAGGTCATTTTACTCTTAAAAAATAGAATACCATCTTAAGAAAAACACTGAAATTATAAGAAAGATTTATTTCATGGAGGGTCGGATTTACAGCGGGAGGTGATAGGTTTACCGTTTGCTACACAAAAACACAATATAATGTATTTTCTCTAAAAATAACACTTACATCTTACAGTAGCATGTGCTTCTGATCCTATCACGTATCCCCAAAACCAAGGGTATTAAGTTTTTATATTCTTCTTGAGCAAGAGGGCATATGTTTTTTCTTTCTTCCTTTCATACTCTTTCCCTTCCTTTCTCCCTTCTTTCTTTCCTTCCTTCCTTTCTATTTATCCATTCACTTATTCACTTATTATTTTTTTTGAAACAGTTTATTGAGCATCAGAATTGTGCCAGGCATCTAGATTCTGATTATGTAAAATTAAAAAAAAAAAAAAAAAACATGACCCATGTTCTCAAGCTGATTTCACTTAGTGGGGTCAGTGGCAAGTAAGGAATTAATGCGATGGGATAGTGTCATAATAGGGACAGATTCAGGAGTTAATGGGGAGTTGTGTAGGCTTCAGCTGGTAAAGCTTATGGGAAGGTTACTTTCTGGTCAGTCCTGCTTTAGTCACTAAGTAGGACAGATGTGGGAAAAGGCAGTCCTGACAGATGAACAAGTAAGGCAAATGATATGAGGACACTGAAAGCTTAGCCTGCTTGTGAAGGTGCAACTAGTTAATTATTTTCATGGTGTAAAGTGTGAAATGAATTGGAGAAGGAAAAATGAGGAAGATCTTCATAGGCCGGGCTAAGGTGTTTGGTCTCTGTCTTCAGCGCAATAGGAATACTTTTCATGTTTAAAGCAGAAATACTGTATAATCAAATCTGATGGTAGAAGGGACAGTCTAGCAGCAGCATGGTGAATGGATGTGAGTGGGTAGGACCAGTTAGGACTCTATAAGAACAACCCAGCTGAGAGATAGTGATGATTGGAGCAAGATGGGAAATGGATGGGTTTGAGATACCTTACAGAAGAATTTACATGATTTAGAAATGGATTACTAATAGGAGATTAGGCAGAGAGAGGACTTAAAATATTTAGTGCAGGAAATTGGGTGAATAATGATACCTTTAAGTAAGTCAGGGAACACAGGAAAAGGAGCAAATATTACTTGGAAAATAGCGAGTTACAACTTGGACCTGTTTAATGTGATATAATGGTGGAATGCTTAAGATAGATAATTATGGTATACACAATCTGCATATTTGGGATCCAGACATTTTCCCTTCCTGAAATATTGTGAGTTTGAAAAGTTGTCAGATCTAAGCTAAGACAATATTCATTCATTCATTTAATTTGAAAGTGAATAGCAAGCAACTACACTGTCTAGTTAAAGCAGTGGTAAAGCACAAGGGCTGTCTACAATATTAGACATTTTTGGACACAAAACATACCTCTTCCAGTTATGATCTTTTTGACACAGGGTATTTGCAAAAACCCCATTAATCCTTATTTTTCTTATCTGTGAAATTAAAGTTATTATATCCACTCTATAGAATTAATTATGAGGTTGAAGGGAGATGAAACACACAGAGTAGTTAGCACAGTTCCTGACATGTAGTTATATAATTAGCATTATTGAGATCCAAGTCACTAATGTGTATGTGAAGTCAACAAATATACAAATACCTCCAGGAAATTTGAGCTATCAAATTATTTTACGTTTTAAAATAATCTAGTACTAACTAATGCTAAATAGGTGATAAGTATATCTAAAAACACTTAGAAAAATATAATTTGATAGCCCTATATAACAAATAATCCTCATTGAACACTCACTACTGTGAAAATATGGACAGTGTTTTTGAGTCTGTGACTGTATAGTAATAATAACAATAATAATAATATTAACTCATATTTCTATAGTGTTTTTCCATTTACTGAATACTCTAACATATTGGGTTGGCCAAAAGTTTCATTTGTTATTTTCCATAAGATGGCTCTAGTAGCACTTAGTTGTCTAAACTTCATTCAAAACAATTTTGTTAGATTGTACGTGACAGCTGTCATATCAGTGTGCATTTTTAAAAAGACATCAAAATTGGTGAATTTTTGTGTAGCCATTTCAATATTGAAGATGGAAGAAAAACAGCAACATTTTCGACATATTATGCTTTATTATTTCAAGAAAGGTGAAGCGCACCCGAAATGCAAAAAATATTTATGCAGTATATGGAGAAGGTGTGTGACTGATGTTGTGTCAAAAGTGGTTTGCAAAGTTTTGTGCTGGAAATTTCTTGCTGGACAATGCTCCATCGTCGGGTAGACCATTTTAAGTTGACAGGGATCAAATAAAGACATTAATTGAGAATAATCAACATTATACCACACGGGAGATAGCCAACATACTCAAAATATACAAATCAAGCGTTGAAAATCATTTGCACCAGCTTGGTTATGTTAATCACTTTGATATTTGGGTTCCACATAAATTAAGTGAAAAAACGTTCTTGACTGTATTTCCACATGTGATTCTCTACTTAAACATAACAAAAATGTTCCATTTTTAAAATAAATTGTGACAGTCCATGGAAAGTAGATACTGTACAATAATGTGGAACAGAAGAGATCATGTGGCAAGCAAAATGAAACACCACCAACCACACCAAAAGGCCAGTCTTCATCCAAAGAAGGTGATGTTGTGTATATGGTGGGATTGGAAAGGAGTCCTCTATTATGAGCTCCTTCTGGAAAACCAAATAATTAATTCCAACAAGTACTGCTCCCAATTAGACCAACTGAAAGTGGCATTTGATGAAAAGCGTCCGGAGTTAGTGAACAGAAAATGCATAGTCTTACATCAGGATACTACAAGACCGCGTGTTTCTTTGATAACCAGGTAAAAACTGTCACAGCTTGGCTGGGAGGTTCCAATTCATCTGCTGTATTCACCAGACATTACACCTTCAGATTTCCATTTATTTCAGTCTTTACAAAATTCTCTTAATGGAAAAAATTTCAATTCCCTGGAAGAACTGTTCCCTGGAACAGTTATTTGCTCAAAAAGATAAGTTTTGGGAAGATGGAATTATGAATTTTCCTGAAAAATGGCAGAAGGTAATGGTACAAAGGGGAGAATACGTTATTCAATAAAGTTCTTGATGAAAATGAAAAATGTGCCTTTTATTTTTATTTATTTTATTTATGGCACTTTTTGGCCAACCCAATACATTGGCCTGTCATTTTCTTTTCTTATACAAGCATACCTCATTTTATTGTACTTCATCTTATTGTGCTTCACAGATATTGTGTTTTTTACAAATTGAAGGTTTGTGGCAATCCTGTATTGAAGCAGTCTATAGGCACCATTTTTCCAACAATAGTCACTCACATTTGGTAATTTTCATGATATCCCAAACTTTTATTATTATTATTATATTTGTTATGGTGATCTGTGATCAGTGATCTTTGATGTTACTATTATGACTTGCTGAAGGTTCAGATGATGGTTAGCATTTTTTTGGAATAAAGTATTTTTCAATTAAGCTATGTACATTTTTTAGACAAAATGCTATTTTTTAATTAATAGATTATAGTATAGTGTAAACAAAAATTTTATATCTACTGGGAAACCAAAAAATTCATGTGACTTGCTTTATTACAGTGGTCTGGAACAGAACCCACAATATCACTGAGGTATGCCTATAATGTAGTTTTCTGGCTTTGGTATCAGGGCAATGCTGCCATTGCAAACTCAGTTTGGAAGTGTTCTATCTCTCTTCTATTATGTGAAAGATTTTGAGAAGGATTGGTGTTATTTCTTCCTTAAATCTTTGATAGAATTCACCTGTGAAACCGTCTGGTTCTGGGCTTTTCTTTTTTGGGAGTTTTTGTTTTCTTTTTATTATTACTCATTCAATTTTTTACTAGTAAATGGCCTGTTTAGATTGTCTATTTCTTCATGATTTAGTCTTCATAGATAGTATGTTTCAAGAAATTTAACATTTCTTCTAGGTTGTCCAGTTTGTTAATATATAATTATTCATAATAGTCTCATGATCCTTTCTACTTGTGTGGTATCAGCTGTAATGTCTCCTCTTTCATTTATAATTTTATTAATCTGAGTCCTCTCTCTTCCTTTCTTGGTAAGTCTAGAAAAACCACTCAGTTACATTGATATTTCCTATTATTTTTCTGGTCTTTATATAATTTATTTCTGTTCTGATCTTTGTTATTTCTTTCCTACAAATAATTTTGGGTTTAATTTGTTCTTCTTCTAGTCTCTTGAGATGCAAAGTTAGGTTGTTTATTTGAGATTTCTGTTTTTTCTTAATGAAGGCATTTATTATTATAAACTTCCCTTTAGAACTGCTTTTGCAGTTCTCACAAGTTTTTGTTATGTTGTATTTCCAAATTCAGTTTTCTCAAGATTTTTTCTTTTAATTTATCTTTTGATTTTTTTTTTTTTTTTTTTTTGCAGTACACAGGCCTCTCACTGTTGTGGCCTCTCCCATCGCGGAGCACAGGCTCTGGACGTGCAGGCTCAGCAGCCATGGCTCACGGGCCCAGTTGCTCCACGGCATGTGGGATCTTCCCAGACCGGGGCACGAACCTGTGTCCCCTGCATCGGCAGGTGGACTCTCAACCACTGTGCCACCAGGGAAACCCTGATTTCTTCTTTGACCCATTGGTTGTTCAGGAGCATGTTGTTTAATAGCCACATATTCAGGAATTTTCCAGTTTTCTTCTTGTAATTAATTTCTAGTTTCATAACACTGTGGTCAGAAAAGATGCTTGGTATGATTTCAATTTTCTTAAATGTATTATGATTTGCTTTGTGTCATAACATATTGTTTATCCTGGAAAATGTACCATATGCACTTGAGAAGAAAGAGTATTCTGATGTTGTTCAATGGAATGCTCTGTATATGCCTGTTAGGACCATCTCGTCTGATGTGTAGTTTAAGTCCAATGTTTCTTTATGATTTTCCATATGGATGATCTACCCATTGTTGAAAATGGGGTATTAAAGACACCTACTACTGTACTGTTATCTATTTATCCCTTCAAATATGTTAACATTTATATATTTAGGTGCACCTATAGTAAGTGTATAAGTATTTACAAATATCATATCCTCTTGATGGATTGACCCTATTATCATTATATATGACTTTCTTTGACCCTTGATATAGTCTTCAGCTTAAAGTATATTTTCTCTGATATAAGTATAGATACTTACATGATTTTGTTAAAAGTAGGAGATGACACAACTCTGGTCAATGAGACAGTGGATAATGTCTCATAGGCAACTTCTGGGAAAGTTTTTCTTGATGTTAAAAGGGAAAATACAAGAAAAATAAGATGGGAAAGGAAAATTCATCATTAGAAAACACAAATATATATTTTTTGAGTGGGCAGGTACCCAGATGTATTACTGGTACTGGAAATCCCATTTGCCCAAACCTTTTATCTGCTCATTATATGAGCATCTCTAGCAGACATTTGTTCATGGCTAACTATCTGGGACATTTCAATGATCATCCCATCAGTAATACAGCACCTTGTGCTTTCTATAATATTTTCTGGCACTTATTTATTTCTTCCTCATTATTTACTATTTATAATGGGAGACAGATTTGAGGAGTGGTTGTGTATAATAATTTTTTCACCATCTAATAATCCAATAGGTATTTAAGAAGTATCAGTTAGATATACTAGAGTATTATCTCTAATTTAAATTCCTTTCCTACTTTCCATTTTATTCTTTTCTGCAATGTGTGTAACACTTATGTTCTATTCCTTGTGAATGCAATTTTGATCACTCTCAAGATAATCTCTTTTTTATTTTGGCATTTATTCATGCCTTTAAAAAAGACCCTAATTCTTTCTTCTTAAGTTGCATTTTCCTTCACTTCTATAAACTGGGGAAATGTTTCCTAAATTCTATTATGATGGAGCATCTTGAAACTAGGGGTTTTGGTGTCATATCCCCTCTTCTTCAAGATTAGTGTTAGGTTTTTTGTTTGTTTGCTTCCTTGTGAAATACCTATTATTTTCATTAGCTACTTGTTCTCTAAAACATCAGGCATAACATTTTAATTTCTTTTGTTTTGTTAGTTATTTGTCCTTAATTTTTATTCACTTAAAGTCGCTTAGATGACACTTTTTGATATCCTTATTCTCTAACTTAGAGTCAGTAAACTTTTTATGTCAAAAAATCAATAAAGAGCTTCCCTGGTGGTGCAGTGGTTGGGAGTCCACCTGCTGATGTGGGGGACACGGGTTTGTGCTCCAGTCCAGGAAGATCCCACATGCCGCGGAGCAGCTGGGCCCGTGAGCCATGGCCACTGAGCCTGCGCGTCCAGAGCCTGTGCTCCGCAACGGGAGAGGCCACAGCAGTGAGAAGCTCGCGTACCACAAAAAAAAAAAAAAAAAAAAAAAAAAAAAAAAAAAAATCAGTGAACTTTTTGTCAAGGGTCAAACAGCAAATTATTTAGGCCTTGCAAGCTACATATCTCAACTACTTATCTCTGCAATTGTAGCACGGAAGTAATTATAGACAGTACATTTAAAAGTTAGCATGTCTGTGTCCCAATAATATTTTATTTACAAAAAACAGCTGTGGGCTGTATTTGGCCCATAGGCTGTAATTTGCTAACTCCTGTAAATCTAGTCTCTCAGTTTCAGTATTCCAGGTGGACAGAACATCATTGTGACCTCCTGGGTGATTTAACTATAAGAAGCTCTGTGTTTCCTACTATTTGGAAGGATGATTTTGAGGCTCTGACTAACACTTTGTGTGGTATCTACATTGTCTACTCATTCCTAATGTCAAAGAAAAAAAAAACTTCAAGATAATATAAAGTTTTAAATCTTTAGGTTTAGTTCAATCAAGGTTTTAATATACTGTATACAATTTCAAATAATATATATATATATATATATATATATGTCATTGTCTTCTTTTCTTTTTCAGTTGAATCTGAATTTTTTTCTTATTTTCTTTAATCACAGACATATAGAAGTTTTTGACCTTATGAGTTTAACTAGATTCCTGGCTTCTCTCTGCATAATAGAAAATCATCACCAAAGGGTGGCTGAGTAGATTCTATACAAAATAAACTCGTGAGAAAAACAGGATGTACTGCACCTGACTTTATTCTTTTGTCAAAGTTTAGTTGGCTACACATATGTGGGTCTATTTCAGAGATCTCTATCATTTTACAAATGCCAACCAGCCTGTCTTGATTACTGTAGCTTTACAGTAATTCTTGAAGTCAAGAAGTGTCAGTCCTCTAACTTTGTTCTTCTACTTAATTAATGTGTTGGCTATTGTGAGTATTTTGCCTCTCTATATAAATTTTAGAATCAATTTGTTGATATCCACAAAATAAATTGTTGCGATTTTGATTGGGATGGCATTGAATCTATTGATCAAGCTGGGAAGAACTGATATCTTGAAAATACTGAGTCTTGCTATCCATGAACATGAAATATCTCTCCATTTAATTCTTTTTTCATTTTGTTCATCAGAATTTTGTAGTTTTCCTTACATAGATCTTGTCCATATTTTGTTAGATTTATACCTTAGTATTTCATTTTGGAGGATGCTAATGTAAATAGTATTGCTTTTTTTTTTTTTTGGCTGCACTGTGAAGCATGAGGGATCCCAGTTCCCCCAAACAGGGATGGAACCTGCCCCCCCAGCAGTGGTAGCACAGAGCCCTAACCACTGGATCATCAGGGAATTCCCTGGTATTGTATTTTTAACTTCACATTCCACTTATTTTTTAATAAGTGGAAAGTGATTAACTTTTATATAGGAGACTTATATCCTGCAACTTTGCCATAATTGCTTATCAGTTCCAGGAGTCTTTTTGTTGTTGTTGTTGTTGATTCTTTCAGATTTTCTACAAAGATGGTCATGTCATCTGTTAAAAAGTATAGTTTCATTTCTTCCTTCCCAATCTGTATATACCTTTTATTTCCTTTTCTTGTTTTACTTCATTAGCTGGTACCTCAAGTACAAAAAGGAGTAGTGAGAGGGGACATATTACCTTGTTCCTGATCTTAGTGGGAAAGCTTTGAGTTTCTCATCATTTTAGTGTAATGTTAGCTATAGAATATTTGAGGTGTTTGTAATCAAGTTGAGGAAGTTTTCTTCTATTCCTAATTTACTGAGTCTAGCTTCAATCTTCTGGCTAAATTACAAATTCAGAGCAATAGAAAGAGACTACATTATTCTTAAAGCTAACACACTTTGCATGAACTTAGAAACTCCCAGTGATTTGAGACTTGTGACAATCAACCCTTGTTTCTAACTTCACAGCAAGTTAATGGGCACCAGATCTGACCTCTTTACCTCAATTTTATTGTAATAAGATAGGACCTGGATTTCTGGCTTCTTGTTTATTCTAAAACACAAAGCCCTCTTCCTCCTTAGAAGCTATCTGATCAAAAGTTTATGGCCACTGACAGTTCCAGTTCCTCCTAACTTCCTGAGTTACCTTGGCTCCTTGTTCATGCCTATTCATAATTTTTAGCAATGGAAAATTCCCTAACCTAAGTTTATACACCCAGAACTCCAGTTCACTGAAGCTCAACCCTTACCTGGTATTCTTTTGCTGCTGTGACTCCAGACCCAGTATAAGGAAAACAGACTTCATTTGAACTGTTCATCTTTCTACCTCTAAAGAAAGAGCAAACATCAAAGCAGCTGAAGAAGTTTTAAACACTAGAGGAGGACTCAGTGAAAAGTAAATAGAAGGATAAAGCATAGACTCTATATGCATGTGGTGTGTGTGTGTGTGTGTGTGTGTGTATGAGTGTTTGAACTTGAATTTTCAGATTAGAAGTTCAGTGAATGCGACAGTCTTTTTTGTGGTGAAGCATCAGTGAATAATTTCTCTTGATGTGTTGGAAAATGGCATATTCCCAAAAGGGAAAATGTGAGGGGCTCTGAGGAAATTGGAAAGTAAAACACAGTTTGGTAGGTAAGATTTGGACTTCTGCCAACAAGTCTTTACTAGGACAAGCCTATCTCTTTTGAGGTCAATGACAATCAAATATATGTCTGTCATCTACCATCTAATGTTTATATCAAACTGAATAGGTGTGATTTGGAAAGGAGTGCAAATAAAATAGTGTAATGTGGTATTTTGGAGGCTATAGGTGTACCCAGATATAGACAAAAGGGCTCTCATTGGAGTTCTCTTATTAACTCAGAGACAGTATTCCAAGCTCTGGCCTCTGGTCCGTGCAAAATTTTTAGGACTGTGTAAAGCTTATTTTAAAAGAAATATTCCAATTTTGAGATAGCAGGGTGTTTTTTTTTTTTTTCCCAAGACCCAGATGGAAGATGTCAAGAATATAAACTTATTCCCCACCTCTATCCTTACCCCCTATTGATAAACAAAACTATACCACTGGGTTTGTTTATTCCAAAGAGAATAAGCATGTGCTCACCACCAACAAAACATTGCTGGTTTCACACACCAGTGACTCTTAGGCCATCTGTCCAGGTATTAATTATTTTGATTCTTTCCTCAGCTCACATAAGATGGTGATCAAGGATGAGCTCTTCAATCTCCAACCACAGAGACTCCTGACTGAGGTAATGAAGAAAGGCTTAAGGCTCCATGCAGGAGAATCTAAGAACCAGAAATGACAGGAGACAATAAGAACACTTAGAAGGTCCACTAGATAGACTAGAGGCAGAAAATCTGAGTTCTACTGAAAGTGTACTGCCAAAATATATAAACTAAGGTACCTCTCTTAGTTTTAAAACTAGTTAAAAGAGGTGACTGAATGCAAGTAAACCGAATCCCTGATTGTCCAGTGCACTGTGCTAGATATCCCAGTAGACTTAAAGACAGGTAAAAGTACCCCATCACTTAGGAGGGTTTTCAATAAAACTGGGGGTGTCAGACAAGTACAAAGGGTGGGATATAAACCAAGTCATAAACCATAGTTTCACAAAAAAGTGAAACTATGCAGAATGGATGAGAGACAGGGTAAAAACAATTGACATTATAAAAGAGGGACTCAAATGTCAGTTTCACTTAATAAAGTACACCCACGATTCCCAGGTTTTTGCAAAGACTTTATAATTGATTTTCATGTGGGTTCTGCACTCCTACAGACCATCACATAAGTAAGAGGCTTTGGATTTTACGTGACAAACAATACTAACTCCATTCCTTTCTTTCCTACTCAAGAAATCATATGAGAATTGCAAATGAGTAAAAATTATAAAAATGCATTTACAACAGAGGTAAATGATTTAAATATTTTGTGATTGAATTATTATTATTATTTACCATTTGTGGCACACCTCAAAGTTAAAGCATTCACACTGATTTAAAACATTGATTTAAAACACCGATTTAAAACATTCAAAAAACACTTGAATCTTTGAAGTTTTTCAGGTTAAAAATAGAAAAATAGGGCTTCCTTGGTGGCGCAGTGGTTGAGAGTCCGCCTGCTGATGCAGGGGACGCGGGTTCGTGCCCCGGTCCGGGAGGATCTCACATGCTGCGGAGCAGCTGGGCCTGTGAGCCATGGCCGCTGGGCCTGCGCATTCACAGCCTGTGCTCCGCAACGGGAGAGGCCACAACAGTGAGAGGCCCGCGTACCGCAAAAAAAAATAAAAATAAAAATAAAAGACACTGAATAATCATGAAATAATACTACTGGCATTTTTTTAAAAAGAAGGTAGAAGATATAATCAGCTATAATATTCATAAATTGATTCAGAATTCAGAATTGCAAAATATCTAGACATATGGGTATAATCTGAAGTGCAGTTTTAAGTATTCATACAAAAATGGATTTATAATATAATGGAATAAGCAGTTTGCTATCTACCTGATATGATTATAAATCAATATTTATTCTCTCTCTTATCTTCTTCATCTTCTTAATGACATTTTTCTCAGCTACACATCAAGGCAATAGAAAGCAAACAAATTCTAGTTCATTGCTTGCAACTAGAGATGCAGATAGTCAATATCACAACTTGAATATATTGAATCATATTGGGGCAGTTGGACATATCTGAGATTCTCTCTACTGAATCCCACTCCCCTGTCCCAATTTGGCCTCAGTGCCTGGGAAGAAACTTGGAAATGAAAAGTGCATGAATTTGTGAGACAAACAGATCTGAGTTAAAACATGTTTCATTCCTGGGTCATCTTGACAAGTTAATTATCTTCTCTGAGTCTCACTTTTTGCTTTGAAGGGTAATAGCACCTATGTTTTGGTGAGTATTATATATTTTGACCTATATGTGTCTATTGGAGCTATATGTTAACTCACTGCATCCTGACAACACTGTTTGGAGATTAAATTAGATGGTATATAAATATCTATATTAAAAACACCCAATGTATTTTTCGTTCCTTAATTTTATACCTACTTGACACTAACCCATCAATTTGATATGTTCCAGTTAGAGAGCAATGGGGGCATTATATATGTAAAAATAAAACCTTTTGTCTAGGACTATAAAGAGTGACTTCATGATCAATGTATCTATGGAGCAATAGCAAAGGTTTAGATTCTCTTCTCCTTTACTTTGCTTAATGCACTTAAAACTCTCTTCACCCATAACTTCTATAATAAACAGGCATCCAGTGCTGTTCACAGATAAATAAATATGTAAATAAATAAATAAGTAGATTCCCAGAGCCAGCTTGGAAGAATGTTTGATAATCTGAACCATTACGGAGGTGAAATTTCATTACACAGATGGTGACATCCTGATGTCTATCATCAAAACACAGCAGGTAGAAACTATCAGCCAGGCCCATTCCCTTCTATAAAATTACACTTATATTAATGTCACTCCAAATTTTATTATGCGGAAAATGATATTGCACTGGTCTCCAGCACCAGGAGGACAGCAGGGGGTGGGGGTGTAGGGGTGGTGAGGGAAGAATAAGGATGCAGTGATGGGAGGGTGGGAAAAGAGATTGTCTGTAGAAAGACCATGAAAACAAATTCAGATGAAGTCTGCTTAGGACTGGCAGATAGACAACAAAGTATATAAATACATACTTTATATATTGTAACACTTTAAATATATATAAATATATAATTTTTAAAAAATCCTGTAGATTCTGCTGCCAGTTCATGCTGTTTCTTGATTGACTCACTGCCAGACGTCCTCTGCAAGCCCCTGATGGAATGTTTAAAAGGCCCTCCTGTGGGAGGCAAGGAGATTTACAGTTAATTTTTATTAATGAAGGATGACAGGCATCTCCGTTTAGCCAACAAGATGTTACACCAGTTTAAGAAAACACTCCTGTGTTTGCAGCAGGCATTCCCACCCCCACCCCACCTCTCTTTCCTCTCTCTCCTCTCTCTCTCTCCCTTTCTCACGCGTACACACACGCACATTCACACATACATATTTAAGCATACACATGGGAATTAATAGTACAATAAATTAAGAAGGAAAGGAGAACATCTACTTATTTAGATACCTATACTCTGCTACCAAAAGTGGAAGTAATGAGGATTATGTGAGAGTCTCACTGGGTGGGCTGCAGGTGGATGACAATAAATGCTACTCATTTCCACTGCTGTTTCCCACTGCTCCCTCTCCCATTCCTACATCCCCCCAACTTTCTATTTACTAACACCTTAGAGAAGCTACTGACATTTCTTACATGAGTTACAATGACACATCACTTTTCCAACTGGCCCAGCTTCCTCTACTTGGGCTTCTGATTTACTTCCCACACTATAACAAGATTGGGCTTTACATAATACAAATCTATTGTATTTAGTTTCTAATGAAAAACCTTCAGGACGTCTTCTGACTTTCCAGACAAATGGAGAATCTTCAATGTGACACCTGGAACACCTTATAGTAGAGACTCTGCCCATATCTCCAGGCTTTGGTTTCTTTCAGTGTCTATTTGGTTTGTCCTACAGTTTTGGGGGGATTTCCTACTCACACAGATTTCTCATTTTTCTAAGATAAGCTCCATCCTTGATACTTTAAGAATCTCCTCTTTAAGGTGATGTTCTTCCTTCCACAGATGATTGTTGATCATTCACTAGTGTTATCTCCACCACAAAATAACACTTTTGGCTGTTAAATTCCATACCCTATTTAAACCCTTTGTGTTGGTCCATTGATTTAATACCACCCTTCATCTTTCTAATCCCACTGAGGAGGTACTGTATCCTGCCTTCATGACTTGCCTATATTGTCTCTTTCTGAGTAATAACCATCACGCATATTTTGGTTTGAATCCTACCCAACCTTAAAGAATGGGTTTTCTGTTATCATCTCTATGGAAATTTCTCCTCAAGTATTTTGAACTCTACTCATTTCTTCTCTATTTGTATTATATTTATATAGAGTTCTATAGACATTTACATATAACTAAGAGATGTATACCAGTCTGGTATCATCAATGAAGTGTAATCTCCATTGGTTATGGCATCTTTCTTAAAATTTTGTACAATATTAATATTAGAGTTTTAGAGTAGTCAGTAAATATGTAATGAGGAATGGCTGATACAAGGAATGAAATTAACTAATCATTCTGTTCATTAGGTAATCATTGGGCGAGTTTTATTTTTTAGTTTTAATGAACATATGTATGTTGTATTTAAAATGTGATATATATATATGTACATATATAACATACAGTGTTATATATAGATAGTAGAATGCAGGATAAGGTACATCCTCAGTTGGCTTATAAGGAACAAATTAAGTTTCTAGTTTACCATTCATATTGTTTTGCAGTTTCGAGAACAATAATACTCTCAGTTACCCCTTTCCTGAGGTTATTTTATGACTCAAGATTAAACAATTATAATGCCATTTCTTCACTGTATGGAACCCTCAAGTATTCTTCATGGAATTCCTTCATCTTTTTGACACCTCCTTTCAGGAAATTGGATGAATTAGATGACCAAAACTAGGACTTAACTTTTATAATATGGGCTGCAGAACTTTAACATTCCCTTAATATTTAAATGGATACAATCCAAACTGGGGTTTTCAAACTTTGGGGTACCTGTGAATCAATGCCTGGGGTGCTTGTTGACTCTCAGACAGAAAACTTAAAAATACCTCAGTTGAGTATGCTTGAAGGAATCTCAGAAATCACAATTTTAGTACACATGTTTCTCTGCAGGTGTGGTGCAGAGTGCATTTTGAGAAATATTAGTTAGAGATCAATTAAATAGAAGAGTATGAATATGTAAGTGAAGTTATTAATCAGCAAAACTAAACACAAGCAAGTTGATGATCCCATTTCTACTACTGCTGTCTATAACGCTATTTTATTTTCACTCATCAAGAAATTCTGAGTTTCAAAATATGTGCCATTCCATTCATATTGGCAATGCCCAACAATAAACCACAGTTACAAAATTGCCCACTACTCTAAACAGAACTTTCATTCACCAAGTCATATAACATCCAGGTTTTGATTTCATTAGTTGATTTGAACATTGGTAATACAATCTGAATGGCTACAGAGTGAGTAAAATTGGCATCTTCAAATTGTGCTCTTAATCCAAATTAAGAGCATACTTTTATTCTTTCTGTTATTTTCTTTTTCTAGCACTAGATTTTTTCTAGCTTTTAATTCCCATAAACCCCTTTTCATTACCCAATTTCTGATATGACTAGTAGACACACCACACACACACACACCCCTGAATTCCAAGGACAAATTTATTGTACTATATCCTAGCTTTAGGTCTTACCAAACCCCTGTTCGTGACTATCTTCATAAATGGCTTTGAACTTTCCTTAAGGTCGGTATCATGTAGTCATTGAGTAGAATATTGAATTGACACATTGTGTGCTTTTTGAAAAACATAGAGTTACAGTCAATTCAATTAATTTGAATTATACTCCTCATTCACAGGAAAGCCATTTTAAAATTGAGGTGAAATGTATGCACAATAAAATTTCATGCATGTTAAGTGTACATTTTGGTGAGTTTTGAAAACTGTACACATGTACTTAACTAGCAACACAATTAATGAAATATTTCCATCAACCCCCAAATTTTCCTGTGGACCTTCAAATTCATTCATTCCTCTTTCTTGAACACTCTGTGCCAGGAAAATACAGATATAATTGCACTCAGTATGCATATTATAGAAATTCATATTAATGTAATCATGTAATGTATACCTGTTCATACCTGGCTTTTTAAACTCAGTGTTAAACTTTAAAGATACAGCCGTGTTGTTTTATGTCAGTGGTTTGTTGTGTTATTGCTGAGTAGTATCCCATTGTGTGGATGTATGACATTTTATTTATGTATCCACATGTTGATGGATATTTAAGTTGGGAGCTTATTATAAATAAAACTACTATGAACATTTGAGAACAAGTCTTTGTTTGGAGATGTTTTTATTTCTCTTAGGGCGATAACCTAAGAGTGAGATTACTGGACTATATACTAAACGCATATTTACCTTTATGGAAAATTGCTAATTTTCCTATGTGACTGTACTATTTTACATTCCCACCAATAAATGTAAATGGTTCATTTGCTCCAGTCCCTGATTCTTTTTAATTGTAGCAATTCTAATGGTTGTATAGTGGAATCTCATTGTAGTTTTAATTTGTATTACTCTGATGACTAACGATGATGAGATCTTAGTGCTTATAGATCTTTTGACTACTTTTTTAATGGATTTACTTGTCATATTTTGGGGTTGGAAGAGTGTTACTGACACAACTCTACAGCTTTTCTTTTCTTTTTTTCTTTTTTTACATCTTTATTGGAGTAAAATTGCTTTACAATGGTATGTTAGTTTCTGCTTTATAACAAAGTGAATAGGTTATACATATATATATGTTCCCATATCTCTTCCCTCTTGCATCTCCCTCCCTGCCACCCTCCCTATCCCACCCCTCTAAGTGGTCACAAAGCACTGAGCTGATCTCCCTGTGCCATGCAGCTGCTTCCCACTAGCTATCTATTTTACGTTTGGTAGTTTATATGTCCATGCCACTCTCTCGCTTTGTCAGGGCTTACCCTTCCCCGTCCTCCCCATATCCTCAAGTCCATTCTCTAGTAGGTCTGTGTCTTTATTCCTGTCTTACCCCTAGGATCTTCATGACATTTTTTTCCTTAAATTCCATATATATGTGTTAGCATACAGTATTTGTCTTTCTCTTTCTGACTTACTTCACTCTGTATGACAGACTCTAGGTCTATCTACCTCATTACAAATAGCTCAATTTCATTTCTTTTCATGGCTGAGTAATATTCCATTGTATATATGTGCCACATCTTCTTTATCCACTCATCCGATGATGGACACTTAGGTTGTTTCCATCTCCTGGGTATTGTAAATAGAGCTGCAATGAACATTTTGGTACATGACTCTATGAATTATGGTTTTCTCAGGGTATATGTCCAGTAGTGAGATTGTTGGGTCCTATGGTAGTTCTATTTGTAGTTTTTTAAGGAACTCCATACTGTTCTCCATAGTGGCTGTACCAAATCACGTTCACACCAGCAGTGCAAGAGGGTCCCCTTTTCTCCACACCCTCTCCAGCAGTTATTGTTTCTAGACTTTATGAATGATGGTCATTCTGACTGGTGTGAGATGATATCTCATTGCAGTTTTGATTTACATTTCTATAATGATTAGTGTTGCTGAACATTCTTTCATGTGTTTGTTGGCAGTCTGTATACCTTCTTTGGATAAATGTCTATTTAGGTCTTCTGCTCATTTTTGGATTCGGTGGTTTGTTTTTTTTGTTATTAAGTTGCATGAGCTGCTTATAAATTTTGGAGATTAATCCTTTGTCAGTTGCTTCATTTGCAAATATTTTCTCCCATTCTGAGGGTTGTCTTTTGGTCTTGTTTATGGTTTCCTTTGTTATGCAAAAGCTTTGAAGTTTCATTAGGTCCCATTTGGTTATTTTTGTTTTATTTCCATTTCTCTAGGAGGTGGGTCAAAAAGGATCTTGCTGTGATTTAAGTCATAGAGTGTCCTGCCTATGTTTCCCTCTAAGAGTTTGATAGTTTCTGGCCTTACATTTAGGTCTTTAATCCATTTTGAGCTTATTTTTGTGTGTGGTGTTAGGGAGTGATCTAATCTCATACTTTTACATGTACCTGTCCAGTTTTCCCAGTACCACTTATTGAAGAGGCTGTCCTTTCTCCACTGTACAATCCTGCCTCATTTATCAAAGATAAGGTGACCATATGTGCGTGGGTTTATCTCTGGACTTTCTCTCCTGTTCCACTGATCTATCTTTCTGATTTTGTGCCAGTACCATACTGTCTTGATTACTGTAGCTTTGTAGTATAGTCTGAAGTCAGGGAGCCTGATGCCTCCAGCTCCTTTTTTTGTTCTCAAGATTGCTTTGGCTGTTCGTGGTCTTTTGTGTTTCCATACAAATTGTGAAATGGTTTGTTCTAGTTCTGTGAAAAATGTCAGTGGTAGTTTTATAGGGATTTCATTGAATCTGTAGATTGCTTTGGGTAGTAGAGTCATTTCCATAATGTTGATTCTTCCTATCCAAGAATATGGTATATCTCTCCATCTATTTGTATCATCTTTAAGTACTTTTGTCAGTGTCTTATAATTTTCTGCATACCGGTCTTTTGTCTCCTTAGGTAGTTTTATTCCTAGATATTTTATTCTTTTTGTTGCAATGGTAAATGGAAGTGTTTCCTTGATTTCACTTTCAGATTTTTCATCATTAGTGTATAAGAATGCCAGAGATTTCTGTGCATTAATTTTGTATCCTGCCACTTTACCAAATTCATTGATTAGTTCTAGTAGTTTTCTGGTAGCATCTTTGGGATTCTCTATGTAGAGTATCATGTCATCTGCAAACAGTGACAGCTTTACTTTTTCTTTTCTGATTTGGATTCCTTTTATTTCATTTTCTTCTCTGATTGCTGTGGCTAAAACTTCCAAAAGTATGTTGAATAAGAGTGGTGAGAGTGGGCAACCTTCTCTTATTCCTGATCTTAGTGGAAATATATTCAGTTTTTCACCATTGAGGATGATATTGGCTGTGGGTTTGTCATAAATGGCCTTTATTATGCTGAGGAAAGTTCCCTCTATGTCTACTTTCCGCAGGGTTTTTATCATAAATTGCTGTTGAATTTTGTCAAAAACTTTCTCTGCATCTATTGAGATGATCATATGTTTTTCTCCTTCAATTTGTTTATATGGTGTATCACATTGACTGATTTGTGTATATTGAAGAATCCTTGCATTCCTGGAATAAACCCCACTTGATCATGGTGTATGATTCTTTTAATGTGCTGTTTGCTAGTATTTTGTTGAAGATTTTTGCATCTATGTTCATCAGTGATATTGGCCTGTAGTGTTCTTTCTTTGTGACATCCTTGTCTGGTTTTGGTATCAGGTTGATGGTGGCCTCGTAGAATGAGTTTGGGAGTGTTCTTCCCTCTGCTATATTTTGGAAGAACTTGAGAAAGATAGGTGTTAGCTCTTCTCTAAATGTTTGATAGAATTCCCCTGTGAAGCCATCTGGTCCTGGGCTTTTGTTTGTTGGAAGATTTTTAATCACAGTTTCAATTTCAGTGCTTGTGATTGGTCTGTTCATATTTTCTATTTCTTCCTGATTCAGTCTTGGCAGGTTGTGCATTTCTAAGAATTTGTCCATTTCTCCCAGGTTC
This sequence comes from Stenella coeruleoalba, assembly GCF_951394435.1. Lineage (NCBI taxonomy): Eukaryota > Metazoa > Chordata > Mammalia > Artiodactyla > Delphinidae > Stenella > Stenella coeruleoalba. Next base: position 35,178,441 of record NC_137160.1, on the reverse strand, counting down.
TCCATTTTATTGACATAGAGTTGCTTGTAGTAATCTCTCATGATCTTTTGTATTTCTGCAGTGTCAGTTGTTACTTCTCCTTTTTCGTTTCTAATTCTATTGATTTGAGTCTTCTCCCTTTTTTACTTGATGAGTCTGGCTAATGGTTTATCTATTTTGTTTATCCTCTCAAAGAACCAGCTTTTAGTTTTATTGATCTTTGCTATCGTTACCTTCATTTCTTTTTCATTTATTTCTGATATGATATTTATGATTTCTTTCCTTCTGCTAACTTTGAGCTTTATTTGTTCTTCTTTCTCTAATTGCTTTAGGTGAAAGGTTAGGTTGTTTATTCAAGATTTTTTCATGTTTCTTAAGGTAGGATTGTATTGTTATAAACTTCCCTCTTAGAACTACGTTTGCTGCATCCCATAGGTTTTGGGTCATCGTGTTTCCATTGTCATTATTTCTAGGTATTTTTTGATTTCCTTTTTGATTTCTTCAGTAATCACTTCGTTATTATGTAGTGTATTGTTTAGCTTCCATGTGTTTGTATTTTTTACAGATCTTTTCCTGTAATTGATGTCTAGTTTCCTGTAATTGATAGCTAGTCTCGACAGATTTTTATTTTATTTTAATAATTGAGTTTTTCAAAGAACAGAAGTATTTAATTTGGAGGAAATTCAATTTATTCACTTTCTCTTTAATGTTTTTATATCCTAAGTAATACTTGCTTATCCAAAAATTGCAATCATTTTCTCTTACATTTTATTTTAGAAATGTTATAGTTTTTTACGTTTACATTTATACTTTTCATCCATTTTAATTTGAATTTTTCATGTCTTATGAGATAAAGGTCAAGGTTTGATATCTTCCTTTTGTATATCCAAATGTTCCAGTACTATTTGTTAAATAGTGTCATCACTACTTATTTCATTACTTTGTCAGCTGTGTAAAAGATCATTTGACCATATATGAATTGGCCTACTTTTGGACTCTCAATTCTGATTTTTTGATCTATATGTCTATCAATCACATTGTCTTATGGCTTGCTTGAATCAAGATCCAAACTGGGTCAATAATTTGCATTAGGTTGTTGCATCTTTTAAAATCTATTTCACAGGACTTCTTAGTGCTAAGGAACATATGCATATGTCCTACATATGTCCAGTAAACTAACAGTGACATATGGGGAATTTATTGGATTCAGGTTCAACTTTTTATATCAGAAAACTTACAGTGTTGCTATAAACTTCAATAATTAATCTTTAAGAGAATGTTGACAATTTATTTTTTTTAATTTCCTACTTCATTATTGGTATAATCTTATATTTGATAATTTGAGTTGAAGAGTTTACAGTTATTTTGATTTTAGGAATCAAGGGAATAAAATGTTCTGAAAGTCTCAAAGCAGAAATAAATAATTTTCAGTGAAAAAACTAGTACAAGAAACCCATTCTGAAGGCAGAGACTAGTCAGTAGATTTGACCCTGGGTCCTGGAGAACTTGACCCACAGTTGTATGTGTCCAGTCTCTTCACAGAAGTTAGAAATGCTTCTGGGGCAATACTGGAGAACAGTTGTGTTGAATATTTTTCATTACTCACCATTTTCTTTCTTTGAACATACATCAAGCAACATTTTTAATCAGGGCTAGCCTCAACAAGATCCAAGTTAGAATATTCAGTCAGGCAAGAATAAGAAAAACAACTAAATATGTGCTAATGACAGTTCAATATATAAATTATCTCTTTTGATATATACAGGACCAGCTACATTACTTGAAAGGCCTAGTGCAAATTAATATGCAGATTCCCTTGTTCAAAAATTATTAAGAATTTCAAGATTGCAAAAGTAGAGCATTAAACTAGGTGTGGGCCCTTACAAGTGTGAGGTCATTTGTAACCTCTTAGGTTACATTTCCATGGATCTTGCACTGAATTCATATAAAAACCTTAATTAACCCAATTTTACAAATGAAGAAACTGCAGAAGTGTAAGTTGGCTTTCATAAGGTGATAAAACTAAAGTTGTGAAGCTGGAGAGGAGAGGCTTTCAGATTCTAAAGAATGTTTGACACTAAGACATGGGTTCTAAACACCATGCATTGTGATATAATAAAATAAGTTGAGAAAAGTAAGGAGGGCATAGGGAGAAAGAGCAGGTAGAAGAATAGCTTTGAACCTCTTTGGTATAGTTTGAAATTTTGAGAACTAACCAGAGTCCCAGGGATGTGTCCTGGGAATGGGTACAATTAATGGACCTCCTGAGTGATAATTGTGTAGTTTATATATCATTGGCAAGTCTAGACTCAAAGTCTGCCTCCACTACTGCAGACATCCAGAGCTCTACATCTTAGCTCCAACCTCCTTCCAGATCATGCAAAGAGCCCAGAGTGTGGAAAACAGTAAAGACCATGACATTTTAATGAATGGTTAATATTAAAAATACATAAAACCAAAGTAGACATTGAGTGAATAGCAACAGTGGAAAAATAAAGAAAACCAATAAAAGAGAACTCAAAATTTTCTGAAAGTATATCTTGCCAAAAATCACATAGGGTAAACAGACTTTGGTATAAATACTTAGATAAAAATGAAGGGGACAAAACATTACTGAAAGTGATATCTGCACGGACAAATTTTATTCCTGAATTTTGCAGAATTTCCTCTGCAACAATGCTTCAAGTAGTAAATATTTCTTTCATAATTTTCTTTAAAAGATATCCATTTTGTATTCAACTTTCTCAAAAGGGAAAATAAAGGTAGAAAAGGAAAAACAAAACAAAATAGGTAAATAAAATCACAATCACAACAGAACCTTTGGCTTACCTGCCACAGAACCTTTTGCTCTAACACTGCGCCTGTCTTTGGAGTCTCCCACACTCACTGGGGAGAACACAGAAGAGCATGTTTGTCTGCCCAATGTGGAATCAAACACTCAGCCTCTCCTTGGAGAGGCTTTGTTGGCAGTCACACGTGGATCTGCTCCAGGACCAGCAGATTTCAGGTCCCTGGAGAGATGCGAGATTGCAAAGGGCAGGGAAGATTGGCAAAAATATTGACTTTGATATTTCATCACTTCACATTTCTAAAGAGTAGAAATGCACTGACAACTGTACCTTTCTAATCAAATGCTACCAGAGGTTCCCAGCACAGTACACACACTGAAGACAGCAATACCAACAAAGCCCCCAACAGAATGATTTATATTAGAACAAAATAATCAGCAGCATTGTTGCTTCTCTCTCTGCTTGATTTCTCTGTTCCTCTATTTGAGTAGCGCTTTACCGCTTCCTTAATTAATATTATGGGACTTTTAAACTTCTGGCTATTTGCAGATGCTTTTTTGGCCTCATTTGTCCTTTCATGGTGTATACAGCTTCCCTGACTGTTGAGATCTGAATGGTGACAAGCAGCACCTCAACTTTTTTTCTTTCCCGTCACTTGTTCTGATACCAGAGATTTCACCTAGGGAAAAATATTAAATATTATTCAGTGCTTGGCAGAATGCATTTATCTGGGAATGGTATCACCTTGCTTGGGGTTGTATAACCTGAGTGAAGAAGGTTGTGAAGATCAAGAGAGGCATTTAAAGGGGTAGTTGGAGAAAACCAAAATCAAGCTTCCTCTGCTTCTTATTCTTAAATTTTGTTTTAATTGTGAGAGAGTTTGACTCATAAAATACCATAGGTGATAGATTGAAAACTAAATATTTTTCTATTAAAAAGTATGATATGTAAGAACAATTTAATTTTTGTTGACTCATTTTCTAGTATAAGTTTTCTTTCCTGTTTTAGCTAGATATTGTAAAAGCTCATTTAAAAAAATGTGGTTTATCCCATCAATAATTTTACATATTACATTTTACATAGTACAAATAATTACATACCTTTCTATGGCATGTAACGATTATCCTATGCACCCCTCAGAATCTAGACCCATTGTCACCTCTCCTGTGAGGCTACTCCCATTCCCATGTGCTGAGTTATTCAGTCCCTCCTCTTGACACTATGCATCCCCCTTTTGGGCACTTACTACACCATGTTAGAATTTCTATTTGAACATCTGCCTCTCACAAAAGAAGTTTGAATTGTGTTTACTTCATATTTGACCTCCTGTGAAGGCCTTAGGCTTTGGCTTGGCACAGGTTAAGTATTCAATGTTTTGTTTTTTTAGTTGTTGTTACTGTTATTTTTTCACTTAGAAATGATTCTTGGTTACAATTGAAACAGCACACTTTGGCTTTGGCAGTTTGCTTTGCTGACATCTTTGCTAACATCATCCCCAGCTACTTATTCCTCATGTAGGCATTACTTCTAAATCCATTTTGTCTCTCCACATCAAAATCTCTCTTGGAATCTGTTTTCCTGCCTAATTCTTACTGATATATGAGAACAGAAATTTTACCTAATTCTTAGTATTGTTATGAGGTTAAAACGAGATAATGGTTTGTTTAATACATGCCTGGCACATGGTAAGCCCTCAATATATGTTACCTAATATAACATACAGAATAAGTATTCAACTATGGTATTTATATAAACATATTTGTAATATTATCTGAATTCAAAATCATTTTAAATTAGACAAAATGCAGCACTTCGTGGGTAACAACCCTTATCTTCCAATCATCTCAGAGAGACATTCTACCTCCAAAATCTACTGTGGCCTTGAAACCATCCATCACCATGGAGCTCTATGCAACCTCCAGCTTGTCAGAGAAGTATGATCAAGGATTTGGCTTTTGATGAGTTTTTTTTAACTCCTGTTTCTGTGCAGAATCCCCTTGGGAATGGTGGTAGTGGGCCTGAGGCCCCCTTCTTGAGTCAATCCATGGTAATTACAGCAACTGCCATCCACTGGTTTGTAGTGTTCATTCTCTTTGCCATCATTAGAATTCCAAGGTTGTCTCACAAAAGAAATACACACACACACACACACACACACACACACACACAGACACACACACACACAAACATTACAATAGTGAGAAAAGCAAGTCCAGGACAGGCACACAAGAATGTTAATTGACTACTCATGTACATTTTCTTTCAAAGAACCTTTTAAATTCATTCTTATCTGAGTTTCATAAAAACAAACAAAAAGCAGATCAAACCAATCAGAGAATACTTTATGAGTGAGGTTTTTCAGGAAATACTACCTGCACCCTAGAGAAGAGGAAATAGGAGGCAGAGAGCTATGTTTTTAAGGCCATGATGCCTGACAGTGCAAAGATGCATTGAGTGCAGTACTTCTTGTACCATCTGTTTCACTTCACTCTGAATCCAAGAAAAGCCCTAGCTTTGGACCAGGCCCTCAGAAGATTGTGGCAGAATGCAATTGGGATCCAATGGTCAGGGAAATTGAACTTGATAAGCTTTGGGGAAACATTTTTTTCTCTACAGTTTCCCCTTACTTTTTCTCAGATCCACATACTTATTGTTTGTTTTCATAGAATTTCCACTTATTAAAATCTGTTCTCCAAACCTACCATCTGGAGAGAATTTGGAAATGCCAATCCCACAGAAGTGAAACCTTCAGGTGAACTCACATTTGAGCAAGGAGCAATGATGGTGGGATTTTAGGGATAAGAACTGGCTATGGAGGAACATCTAAAGCAAGAAAACTACCTAGGATCTAACAAATCATCTGTTCTTCGTAACATGTGTAGTTCCTGGGGCAAGAATACAAATGGAGACCTGTAAAATACATGTTTAACTGTTTAAATTTTTATAAGTCAAGCCAAAAATTGTTAAATTATATTTGATCCTCCTACATGAAAAATGTATCTTCTTAACAACCTGGAATGTTCCAATTGGATTTAGAATTCTTTGGTTCTCCAGTGTTGTGGGCCAGAAACATTGACAGTGTGGGGAGAGCTGACCATCCCATTTTCTTCCCATCACTGGTTCTGTCCAGCAATGCAGGTATACACATGTGTGGACACTCAAGACTATATATCAAACTCCATTTACACCTGTTGTAAATATTCTCCCTTTGGCTGTCCCTTGGCCCTAAGGATGAGTACACTGGCTACTTCCTCAAAGGCAAGACTTGGGAAGAGGTCTGCACAATCCTTAGAAGAGAGCTGGGGCGGCTTGGGCAGAAAATTCCAAGGTCACACGTACCTGATGCATGGTCTAGAAGAGAAATTGGGGCTCCAAGTGAGCACATACACAGTTTCATGGATGCCTACCACTGTGCAGAGGCACACGCAAGAGAAGGGTCAGAAAGGTACTTTCCAATGCTGGGGTCCCGGTTCAGGGTTCCTCCCACCTGAGACTAATATGACACTGCTCATCAACACCTACTGGGTTAGTCTAGGTAGAAAGCAGATTTCATGCAAGTTTCAGGAAAGAGAAGATATGATGAATATTTTGAGAGTCTAAAAAATTAGGTTATACCAAACTCGAAAGAAATACTGATGTAGATTCTTGGGAAGATGGCGGAAGAGTAAGACGCGGAGATCACCTTCCTCTCCACAGATACACCAGAAATACATCTACACGTGGAACAACTCCTGCAGAACACCTACTGAAGGCTGGCAGAAGACCTCAGACCTCCCAAAAGGCAAGAAACTCCCCACGTACCTGGGTAGGGCAAAAGGAAAAAAGAATAAACAGAGACAAAAGAATAGGGACGGCACCTGCACCAGTGGGAGGGAGCTGTGAAGGAGGAAAAGTTTCCACACACTAGGAAGCCCCTTCGCGGGCGGAGACTGCGGGAGGCGGAGGGGGGAGCTTCGAAGCCGCGGAGGAGTGCACAGCAACGGGTGCGGAGCGCAAAGCGGGGAGATTCCCGCACAGAGGATCGGTGCCGACCGGCACTCACCAGCCCGAGAGGCTTGTCTGCTCACCCGCCGGGACGGGCGGGGCTGCGAGCTGAGGCTCTGAGGCTAGGGTTTCGGTTTCGGACGGAGCGCAGGGAGAGGACTGGGGTTGGCGGCTTGAACATAGCCTGAAGGGGTTAGTGCACCACAGCTAGCCGGGAGGGAGTCCGGGGAAAAGCCTGCACCTGCCGAAGAGGCAAGAGACTTTTTCTTCCCTCTTTGTTTCCTGGTGCGTGAGGAGAGGGGTTTAAGAACGCTGCTTAAAGGAACTCCAGAGACGGGCGCGAGCCGCGGCTAAAAGCGCGAACCCCAGAGACGGGCGCGAGCCGCGGCTGAAAGCGCGGACCCCAGAGACGGGCGCGAGCCGCGGCTGAAAGCGCGGACCCCAGAGACGGGCGCGAGCCGCGGCTGAGGGCGCGGACCCCAGAGACGGGCGCGAGCCGCGGCTGAGGGCGCGGACCCCAGAGACGGGCGCGAGCCGCGGCTGAGGGCGCTGACTCCAGAGACGGGCGCAAGCCGCGGCTGGAGGCGCGGACCCCAAGGCGGGCGGGAGACGTTGGGGCTGCTGCTGCCGCCACCAAGGGGCCTGTGTGCGAGCACAGGTCGCTCTCCACTCCCCTCTTCCGCGGAGCCTGTGCAGCCCGCCACTGCCGGGTTCCCGGGATCCGGGGACGACTTCCCCGGGAGAGCGCACGGCGGGCCTCGGGCTGGTGGCCGGACTTTGCCGCCGCAGGCCCGCCCCGCATTCCGTGCCCCTCCCTCCCCGCCGCCGGCCTCCGTACGCCAGAACCCCCGAATCAGCGGCTCCTTTAACCCCGTCCTGTCTGAGCAAAAAACAGACGCCCTCCAGCGACCTACACGCAGAGGCAGGGCCAAATCCAAAGCTGAGCCCCTGTGAGCTGTGAGAACAAAGAAGAGAAAGGGAAATCTCTCCCAGCAGCCTCAGAAGCAGCGGATTAAAGCTCCACAATCAACTTGATGTACCCTGCATCTGTGGAATACATGAATAGACAGCCAATCATCCCAAATTAAGGAGGTGGACTTTGGGAGCAAGATCTATGATTTTTCTCCCTATTCCTCTTTTTGTGAATGTGTATGTGTATGCTTCTGTGTGAGATCTTGTCTGTATAGTCTTGCTTCCACCATTTGTCCTAGGTTCTATCCGTCCATGGTTTTTTCTTAAAATTTTTTTTCTTAATAATCAATTTTAATTTTAAGAACGTTATTATACTTTACCTTCGTCCTTTCTTTCTTTCTTTCTTTCCTTCCTTCCTTCCCTCCTTTAGACAACGAATCATCCCAAATTGAGGAGGTGGTCTCTGACAGCAAGATTTATGATTTTTCCCCCTTTACCTCTTTTTGTGAGGGTGTATGTGTACGCTTCTGTGTAAGACTTTGTCTGTATAGCTTTGCTTCCAACATTTGTCCTAAGGTTCTATCCGTCCCTTTTTTTTTTCTAATTAAGAATTTTTTTAATTCAATAACTTTATTATACTCTATTTTATTTTTACTGTATCTTCTTTCTGTTTTCCCTTCTTTCCCTCCTTCCTTCCTTCCTCCCTCCCTCCTTTCGTTCCTTCTTGCCTTCTTTCCTTCCTTGCTTCTTTCTTTCTTCCTTCCTTCCTTCCTTCCTTCCCTCCTTCCTTCCCTCCTTTAGACAACGAATCATCCCAAATTGAGGAGGTGGTCTCTGACAGCAAGATTTATGATTTTCCCCCTTTACCTCTTTTTGTGAGGGTGTATGTGTACGCTTCTGTGTAAGACTTTGTCTGTACAGCTTTGCTTCCAACATTTGTCCTAAGGTTCTATCCGTCCTTTTTTTTTTTCTAATTAAGAATTTTTTAATTCAATAACTTTATTATACTTTATTTTATTTTTACTGTATCTTTTTTCTTTTTGTTTTTCCTTCTTTCCCTCCTTCCTTCCTCCCTCCTTCCCTCCCTCCTTTCGTTCCTTCTTGCCTTTTTTCCTTCTTTGCTTCTTTCTTTCTTTCTTCCTTCCTTCCTTCCTTCCTTCCCTCCTTCCTTCCCTCCTTTCCTTCTTTCTTTCCTCATACGTCTACTAATTCCCTCTACTTTTTTCTCCCTTTTATTCTGAGCCGTGTGGATGAAAGGCTCTTGGTGCTCCAGCCAGGAGGCAGGGCTCTGCCTCTGAGGTAGGAGAGCCAACTTCAAGACACTGGTTCACAAGAGACCTCCCAGCTCCAGATAATATCAAACGGCGAAAATCTCCCAGAGACCTCCATCTTAACACCAGCACCCAGCTTCACTCAACGACCAGCAAGCCACAGTGCTGGACAACCTGTGCCAAACAACTAGCAAAACAGGAACACAACCCCACCCATTAGCAGAGAGGCTGCCTAAAATCATAATAAGGCCACAGACACCCCAAAACACACCACCAGACGTGAACCTGCCCACTAGAGAGACAAGATCCAGCCTCTTCCACCACAACACAGGCACTAGTCCCCTCCACCAGGAAGCCTACACAACCCACTGAACCAACCTTAGCCACTGGAGACAGACATCAAAAACAGGAGGAACTACGAACCTGCAGCCTGCAAAAAGGAGACCCCAAACACAGTAAGATAAGCAAAATGAGAAAACAGAAAAACACACAGCAGATAAAGGAGCAAGATAAAAATGCACCAGACCTAACAAATGAAGAGGAAATAGGCAGTCTACCTGAAAAAGAATTCAGAATAATGATAGTAAGGTTGATCCGAAATCTTGGAGATAGAATGGACAATAGAATGGACAAAATGCAAGAATCAGTTAACAAGGACCTAGAAGAACTAAAGATGAAACAAGCAACGATGAACAACACAATAAATGAAATTAAAAATACTCTAGATGGGATCAATAGCAGAATAACTGAGGCAGAAGAACGGATAAGTGACCTGGAAGATAAAATAGTGGAAATAACTACTGCAGAGCAGAATAAAGAAAAAAGAATGAAAAGAACTGAGGACAGTCTCAGAGACCTCTGGGACAACATTAAACGCACCAACATTCGAATTATAGGGGTTCCAGAAGAAGAAGAGAAAAAGAAAGGGACTGAGAAAATATTTGAAGAGATTATAGTTGAAAACTTCCCTAATATGGGAAAGGAAATAGTTAATCAAGTCCAGGAAGCACAGAGAGTCCCATACAGGATAAATACAAGGAGAAATACGCCAAGACACATATTAATCAAACTGTCAAAAATTAAATACAAAGAAAGCATATTAAAAGCAGCAAGGGAAAAACAACAAATAACACATAAGGGAATCCCCATAAGGTTAACAGCTGATCTTTCAGCAGAAACCCTACAAGCCAGAAGGGAGTGGCAGGACATACTGAAAGTGATGAAGGAGAAAAACCTGCAACCAAGACTACTCTACCCAGCAAGGATCTCATTCAGATTTGATGGAGAAATTAAAACCTTTACAGACAAGCAAAAGCTGAGAGAGTTCAGCACCACCAAACCAGCTTTACAACAAATGCTAAAGGATCTTCTCTAGGCAAGAAACACAAGAGAAGGAAAAGACCTATAATAACGAACCCAAAACAATATAGAAAATGGGAATAGGAACATACATATCGATAATTACCTTAAATGTAAATGGACTAAATGCTCCCACCAAAAGACACAGACTAGCTGAATGGATACAAAAACAAGACCCTTACATATGCTGTCTACAAGAGACCCACTTCAGACCTAGAGACACATACAGACTAAAAGTAAGGGGATGGAAAAAGATATTCCATGCAAATGGAAACCAAAAGAAAGCTGGAGTAGCAATTCTCATATCAGACAAAATAGACTTTAAAATAAGGACTATTAAAAGAGACAAAGAAGGACACTACATAATGATCAAGGGATCGATCCAAGAAGAAGATATAACAATTGTAAATATTTATGCACCAAACATAGGAGCACCTCAATACATAAGGCAAATACTAACAGCCATAAAAGGGGAAATTGACAGTAACACATTCATAGTAGGGGACTTAAACACCCCACTTTCACCCATGGACAGATCATCCAAAATGAAAATAAATAAGGAAACACAAGCTTTAAATGATACATTAAACAAGATGGACTTAATTGATATTTATAGGACACTCCATCCAAAAACAACAGAATACACATTTTTCTCAAGTGCTCACGGAACATTCTCCAGGATAGATCATATCTTGGGTCACAAATCAAGCCTTGGCAAATTTAAGAAAATTGAAATTGTATCAAGTATCTTTTCTGACCACAACGCCATGAGACTAGGTATCAATTACAGGAAAAGATCTGTAAAAAATACAAACACATGGAGGCTAAACAATACACTACTTAATAATGAAGTGATCACTGAAGAAATCAAAGAGGAAATCAAAAAATACCTAGAAACAAATGACAATGGAGACACAACGACCCAAAACCTGTGGGATGCAGCAAAAGCAGTTCTAAGGGGGAAGTTTATAGCAATACAAGCCCACCTTAAGAAGCAGGAAACATCTCGAATAAACAACCTAACCTTGCACCTCAAGCAATTAGAGAAAGAAGAACAAAAAAACCCCAAAGCTAGCAGAAGGAAAGAAATCATAAAAATCAGATCAGAAATAAATGAAAAAGAAATGAAGGAAACAATAGCAAAGATCAATGAAACTAAAAGGTGGTTCTTTGAGAAGATAAACAAAATAGATAAACCACTAGCCAGACTTATCAAGAAAAAAAGGGAGAAGACTCAAATCAATAGAATTAGAAATGAAAAAGGAGAGGTAACAACTGACACTGCAGAAATAAAAGAGATCATGAGAGATTACTACAAGCAACTCTATGCCAATAAAATGGACAATCTGGAAGAAATGGACAAATTCTTAGAAATGCACAACCTGCCAAGACTGAATCAGGAAGAAATAGAAAATATGAACAGACCAATCACAAGCACTGAAATTGAAACTGTGATTAAAAATCTTCCAATAAAGAAAAGCCCAGGACCAGATGGCTTCACAGGCGAATTCTATCAAACATTTAGAGAAGAGCTAACACCTATCCTTCTCAAACTCTTCCAAAATATAGCAGAGGGAGGAACACTCCCAAACTCATTCTACGAGGCCACCATCACCTTGATACCAAAACCAGGCAAGGATGTCACAAAGAAAGAAAACTACAGACCAATATCACTGATGAACATAGATGCAAAAATCCTCAACAAAATACTAGCAAACAGAATCCAACAGCACATTAAAAGGATCATACACCATGATCAGGTGGGGTTTGTTCCAGGAATGCAAGGATTCTTCAATATACGCAAATCTATCAATGTGATAAACCATATTAACAAACTGAAGGAGAAAAACCATATGATCATCTCAATAGATGCAGAGAAAGCTTTTGACAAAATTCAACACCCATTTATGATAAAAACCCTGCAGAAAGTAGGCATAGAGGGAACTTTCCTCAACATAATAAAGGCCATATACGACAAGCCCACAGCAAACATCATCCTCAATGGTGAAAAACTGAAAGCATTTCCACTAAGATCAGGAACAAGACAAGGGTGCCCACTCTCACCACTCTTATTCAACATAGTTTTGGAAGTTTTAGCCACAGCAATCAGAGAAGAGAAGGAAATAAAAGGAATCCAAATCGGAAAAGAAGAAGTAAAGCTGTCACTGTTTGCAGATGACATGATCCTATACATAGAGAATCCTAAAGATGCTACCAGAAAACTACTAGAGCTAATCAATGAATTTGGTAAAGTAGCAGGATACAAAATTAATGCACAGAAATCTCTGGCATTCCTATATACTAATGATGAAAAATCTGAAAGTGAAATCAAGAAAACACTCCCATTTACCATTGCAACAAAAAGAATAAAATATCTAGGAATAAACCTACCTAAGGAGACAAAAGACCTGTATGCAGAAAACTATAAGACACTGATGAAAGAAATTAAAGATGATACAAATAGATGGAGACATATACCATGTTCTTGGATTGGAAGAATCAACATTGTGAAAATGACTCTACTACCCAAAGCAATCTATAGATTCAATGCAATCCCTATCAAACTACCATTGGCATTTTTCACAGAACTAGAACAAAAAATTTCGCAATTTGTATGGAAACACAAAAGACCCCGAATAGCCAAAGCAATCTTGAGAACAAAAAAAGGAACTGGAGGAATCAGGCTCCCTGACTTCAGACTATACTACAAAGCTACAGTTATCAAGACAGTATGGTACTGGCACAAAAACAGAAAGATAGATCAATGGAACAGGATAGAAAGCCCAGAGATAAACCCATGCACATATGGACACCTTATCTTTGATAAAGGTGGCAGGAATGTACAGTGGAAAAAGGACAGCCTCTTCAATAAATGGTGCTGGGAAAACTGGACAGGTACATGTAAAAGAATGAAATTAGAACACTCCCTAACACCATACACAAAAATAAGCTCAAAATGGATTAAAGACCTAAATATAAGGCCAGAAACTATCAAACTATTAGAGGAAAACATAGGCAGAACACTCTATGACATAAATCACAGCAAGATTCTTTCTGACCCACCCCCTAGAGTAATGGAAATAAAAACAAAAATAAACAAATGGGACCTAATGAAACTTCAAAGCTTTTGCACAGCAAAGGAAACCATAAACAAGACCAAAAGACAACCCTCAGAATGGGAGAAAATATTTGCAAATGAAGCAACTGACAAAGGATTAATCTCCAAAATTTACAAGCAGCTCATGCAGCTCAACAACAAAAAAACAAACAACCCAATCCAAAAATGGGCAGAAGACCTAAATAGACATTTCTCCAAAGAAGATATACAGACTGCCAACAAACACATGAAAGAATGCTCAACATCATTAATCATTAGAGAAATGCAAATCAAAACTACAATGAGATATCATCTCACACCAGTCAGAATGGCCATCATCAATAAATCTAGAAACAATAAATGCTGGAGAGGGTGTGGAGAAAAGGGAACCCTCTTGCACTGCTGGTGGGAATGTGAATTGGTTCAGCCACTATGGAGAACAGTATGGAGGTTCCTTAAAAAACTACAAATAGAACTACCATATGACCCAGCAATCCCACTACTGGGCATATACCCTGAGAAAACCGAAATTCAAAAAGAGTCATGTACCAAAATGTTCATCGCAGCTCTATTTACAATAGCCCGGAGATGGAAACAACCTAAGTGCCCATCATCGGATGAATGGATAAAGAAGATGTGGCACATATATACAATGGAATATTACTCAGCCATAAAAAGAAACGAAATTGAGCTATTTGTAATGAGGTGGATAGACCTAGAGTCTGTCATACACAGTGAAGTAAGTCAGAAAGAAAAAGACAAATACAGTATGCTAACACATATATATGGAATTTAAGAAAAAAAAATGTCATGAAGAACCTAGGGGTAAGGCAGGAATAAAGACGCAGACCTCCTAGAGAACGGACTTGAGGTTATGGGGAGGGGGAAGGGTGAGCTGTGACGGGGCGAGAGAGAGTCATGGACATATACACACTAGCAAACGTAGTAAGGTAGATAGCTAGTGGGAAGCAGCCGCATGGCACAGGGATATTGGCTCGGTGCTCTGTGACAGCCTGGAGGGGTGGGATAGGGAGGGTGGGAGGGAGGGAGACGCAAGAGGGAAGAGATATGGGAACATATGTATATGTATAACTGATTCACTTTGTTATAAAGCAGAAACTAACACACCATTGTAAAGTAATTATACCCCAATAAAGATGTTAAAAAAAAAAAAAAAGAAATACTGATGTAATGAGAAGTTCTTTCCATCCACCAACTCTAAATCTCATCCTGTTTTAAAGAGGGAGAACAGAAAGGTTGGGGAAGTATTTGAGATCTCTCAGAGACTCTATTGGGGGAATTTAGAAGCAACCTTGACTGCTGGAGAGGGAGAGAAATGCTTTAGCGGTCTTCAGGGATGGTAACACTTCTGCAACAGATGGGATGACTGACTTTTTAAAATTATGGTTCTATGCTTTTGGCAGAAGTTTTCAATGTAATTTAGGAAAGAGAGAAAACAGCATGAAGACAATTGATGCTGTTCTTTAAGACTGAGAAAAGGATATCAAAAATTAGAGTTGTTAGATGTCCTTGGCTGAAAACACAAAATATTTGTGAAATTTTTATGAAAAGACTTGCCATAGAAATTGGTGGAATGAAGTCAGGTTTCAAATCCACCTTATGTTGGGTCAGCTGCAGAATATGAAATTCCCTGAAAAGGAAATTGTCAATAAATTAAGTGAAATCAATGTCTTTTATTAGGCCTGTCACTCCTCTCACTTATTTTACTACTTTCCCTGCCTACTGATGGTTTTCCCTGCTTCTTAAATCTACAATTCCTTGCATTCTCTCAAAAATCTTTCTAAAAGTGAATTTGAACACGTAATCATAAAACATTTTTAACTGCTCCTCATCAGTTGCATTTGAATTTCATACTCCTTAAAGCAACTCATAAAATTATACCTAGTATCTGGCCTTGATCAATTTTTCTAGTTTCATTTCCCAACTCCCTCCTCTAAATAATCTACAGAAAATGTTCCTATAAAATAACATGCTCCTTTAAGCCTTTGTGCCTCTGCATATTCTATCCCTCCTACCTGGATTACCTCTTCCTGCCATACTTGCCCTTGATGTACTTCTATTTATCTATCAATTCTTATTTTAAAACAACTCACCTTTTCTGGAGCATTTCATAGCTCCCCAAGGACAGTTGGTTATTTCTTCCTCTGTGTTTGCCCACATCTTGAGTACCTCCCCAGTAGGGCAGTGCATTTGCTGGATAGGTCTGCTGGTTCACCCTCATCATTTTCCTCTAAGTAAAGCCAGCAACCTCCTTTACATTTCAAATGACTGCCAAAGTTGCATATATCCCAAGATAACAAAATAACAGCTAGTAGAAGAAAACCTCATATGTTTCTTGTCTTTCTTTTTAAGAATGAGAATTTGTTTTCCTCAGAAGCTCCTCAACTGATCTACCTATTAGGTCATATGCTCACCCCTAAGCTAGTCACTGGTTTTAAAATGTACTGGAATTAAAATGCTTAAAGAGCTTGGAATAGTGTTATCTTCTATGAGGGGCATGTAGCTGAAGAAAAGTGTGATTCTTTTGAGAAAGTAGAATAGAAAATGAGGATTGAGGTTGGCAATCAACAATATTTACTCCAGAAGTAAAGTGGCTTGGTTCAAATGGATTTCACTAATATTGTAGCCTATATAGGTATTATAATTGTATCATATATAGGTACTATAATTATAAAATTAAAACAGCAAAAGAAAATAAAGGCTACTAGAGACTTCTATAATGAGAAGATGGGCACTTCCTCCCAGATGAGCTTGTCTTACAAGATGTGGTCTGAGCTCTGAAAAAGACATCATCTTATATTTGCGACTGTGTTTCCCCTGTAACAACACTTGAACCTGATACCATGTTTTGGAGGCTTGAATCTCTCATGATTATTCTTAAATGGCAGCTCTCAAAATCTTTGATTTCTGTTCCTCTATAGTAATAAAAGCCAAAGGAAGGGATAATTCAACTCATGGCAAAGACAAGTGTTTGATAAAATTCGAAATTGAAACTTCATGTTAATCATCTCAAAACTCCTTAATTTCATGAAACAGGTGAAAAAATGTGTATGGTGTTATGCAGAAATATTAGGAGGGAAATTAATTTGTACCAAGTAAATTAGAATTTCAGGAATTCCTTGTGAAGTTTCTTATATACCCAGGATCAGTGTTAAACATTAAAAAAATTCTCCCACCACATTCACGGACAATACCACCCAGGACTTGGATTCCTAATGAACAAGCATTTGTCTTACAGCATTGGACTAAGAGTACTGGACAAAGACCAAAGACTATGGAATATGTCTTGGGGAAAAAAATTTAAAAATACCTGCTAAGGTGCTGTAATATGCAGTATAAATGAGGACTGTTGCTTTAATCTGTGCCCAGTTATTATTGCTGTTGTTCATATGTCTTCTAATAATTCTCTCTTTTTTACACAAAAAATGTTGTGTTGGTAACTAAATTTGCTATGGAATCCATAATTTATAGATGATCTGGTAACATCTGGGTGGGATTATGATGGAATTAGAAGATAAACATAAAACATATGGAGAGTATGGATTCCAAGACAAACAGCATTTAAAGGAGCCTGTGATATTCCCTGTGGATAAAGTAAACAGAGATGTCTTTGAATTGCCTCCCTGCTGGAAGGCAATGATTGTGTTTATGTTTGTTCTCATGGATCATGTTAAGACAGGAGCATCCTTGAAACTATACATGTAAGAAGATGACAGCCAATGAGATAAAGGATAGAGTATCTGCAGCAGAACAGCAGAAGCAAACTGGAGAGGTCTCAGGCAGATTAGCACCTATGGTCAGCCAAGCTATGCCCCAAATCTCTTTCTTTATGAACCTACCCTATCCACAGACCACTGCTTGTGAAATAAATATTGAAGTGTTCTTCAAGCAGAAATTTTTACCAATTGAATCAGAATCAGACGCCCTTGTGATTCAAAGGTAACTGGACCAGATTCTGCATGATAAACCATACTGTGTTCAGGCATAAATGTCTCTAACCAGCAGGGTTAAAGGTAATTCAATAGGTCAATCAGACCAGCTTCTTCTGTAACTTGGCCCAGAAGCATGGAAAATTTTAAATAGGCAGGAAATGGGCAAAGGCACAGAGAAATGAATGCACAATGAGAAAAGTGAAATTCCTCTGCTCACTTTGTTTCAGAGATGGGAATTGTGTTGGAGCTGGGATCAAAAATGGATTCATAATCAGAGGTTTCACTATGTGTTCTTTTTGGTAAATAAAAACAAAGAGATACAGAAGAGTGAATTTACATTTTGATGGAGCCAAAAAAAAAAAAAAAAAAAGAGCTTTGCAAATAATCCCCTGAATAAAAATGGTCACTTTAAAACAGCTATATTAAATTGTGCATGTCAAAATGCCCTGGGCGATACTTCATTCCATATGTTAGCAAGAGACTTCTTGGGATAAGGAACTGAATCTAGAACACAACATAAAACATTGGTGAGTTACTGACCCTTCATTTAAAGGATGCATGTAGTTATGGATATCTGTGTGTATGTTTATGTACATATGCATATTTATCTCATTTAGCAAGTAGTTATGGGAGAAAATTACTTGCTCTCACAGCATGTTGCCAGGACTTTTAGGAGATATACAAAGAGAAAATTTGTTCTCTGACTTCATTTTATAAGGCTGTTTGGATAACTTATATCACAAAGAAAGAAAAATAATCAAGGGAATCTTAGGCCAGAGCATGGATTTGAAGTCATCAAATTATACAATCAGAGATTCTTAAATATGGAAGGGAATCCAGGGGTCATCTCAATAGGTATACATGGAACGAATAATTAGACTAGTGAATGAAAGAACCAGTGAATCTGATAAGAGCCCTATCGAATGGATACATACTATTATTGGCTTGAATCCTTATTTACTTTTCACACATGTTAATATACACATCTGTACCTTCCTCTCAGTGTTTGCATCATGTTTTGTTTATGGGACATAGGTAAGAAGTCCTCGGTACATCTTTATGAAATTTACATTGTCAGAAGATACTTGGGCCAAATGGTTAGAAATGAGAATTTATTTTGTTTTTATCAATCAATTAGTAAAGGTGTTTTGTTCAATGAATGATAAAAGTACAAGATAGTATAGGATAAAATGTGTATTCATGGATAAACATCAAGAGAATTCAGAAAAAATTATCTGTAAATTCAGAAAAAAATAATCTGTACTAAACTATCTTTCAGAGAATTGTGATGCCTTATGGACAGCTGTTTTTTGTTATTAATAGGGTCCTAGCATGGACAAAGAATTGTATTTCCACTAAACAAAAATATGTCTTCCTAATTTCACTGACTTCAATATCTTCCTCTTAATATTCACCTTCCTGAAACACCTTATCAAAGCTAGGTACAGTTGAAAAAATATGTATTCATCATACGTCCTTCCATGAATTCCATGCCACTTTTCTATTTTTTCTGTCCACCTGACTTCTTCTTCTTCAGCTCCTTCTATGGGGACTTCTTAAAATTCTCTTACCTGTGTTATACAACCTAAACTCCCTAAGGTCAAGAAACATTTTTGTTTGTTTGTTTTCACTATTGTGTTCTCTGGGCTCACAACAAGGTGGCCTGCATTTAAGAGCTTGATGCCTAGGTTTTAGTAAAATTTAGGGAAAGACTGTGCTTTTAGTCTCGAGCTCCAGATTTGATAATGCATGGACCAATGCTCATCATAGATTTCATCAGAATCCTCAGTCAAGATTTTTAAAACACAAACATCATCTTCCATTCAAAATAAATCCAAACATCTTCCAACACTACAAGTACCCTGATAAACTAAGTCTCTGGACTGCTTCTACTTCTGACCAGAGGCCCAGAATGTCAGAGAAAAATCATACAAATGGAACTCCAGTGACCTATCATAACACCACAGAGTTTCCTAAGAGGAGAAGTAATATTTACAGGATCTACCTAGATTAATTCTAGTTCCTTCTTTCCACTTCAACGGCCTTCTGGAAAATGTTGTCTTGCAAATGTTCTACAAACTCTTAATTTTTTTAAATCAAAATCTGTTGCAACTTAATGCAGTGTGTGCGAGCAAGAAAATGTGCATTATTTTTTCTGATATAGCAGGGGCCATCACAAAATAGTTTTGAGCAGAACTTTGAATTTTTTGGTCCAAAGAAGACAAAACACCCTAGAAACAAATAAGATGTTTCACAATAATCTATGATTTACAATCCCTTTCCCACATCGCCTGTTGCCCTTAGTGATCCCTAGAGCAGAAACAAACAAAACAAATCCTTTCAGCATATCTTCATGAAACTGTCTGGGATGTGACAAAACTTTGAGAAACAGTTTTGTGATAATGGTTTTGCACTTATTGGTGCTTCTCCAGAGAAGGTGGTGAATGGCTGTTTTCAAATACATAGAGCTATCAAAGGCTAAAGTCAATAAACACTTCTGTGAAATAATTGGGGAGGGAAGAAAAAGGTGGGGGAGCATAAAAGGAATGAAAAGGAAAGGAGGACCTATAAATATAAAAACATAAGGAGTATATTTTGGGGGAATAGATGATGCAAAACAAAATTGGAAATAGTTATTGGAGGACCAAGGATGGCAAATAAAACAATGAAATATATGAGGCCTGTCCTCCTGCCTCAGGTCTAGCTCCTCAAACAGTTTTTCATTCCATTTTGTATATACAGGTTTCATCTGATTACTGCCAACAGAAAATGCTCAGATTTTCTGACTTTTCTTTTACTGTCAAAGGAAATAATAGATTGATGAGACTAAAAGGCAACTAATATAACATACTCTTCAAGAATGAGAAAAAATACAAATTGACCTGTGTTAATGAATAAATCATTTCTATTTTTCATGTTCTTGAAAATAATAGTAGCACTAATGATAATAAACAATAAAATAGAGTATTATGTTAAAACACTTTTCTAGGAGTCAGAAGGTCAGAATTTATTGAAAAAAGTGTACTTAATTGTACTGCTTAAAATACCATGGACTATAAT
This sequence comes from Stenella coeruleoalba, assembly GCF_951394435.1. Classification (NCBI taxonomy): domain Eukaryota; kingdom Metazoa; phylum Chordata; class Mammalia; order Artiodactyla; family Delphinidae; genus Stenella; species Stenella coeruleoalba. Next base: position 35,158,037 of record NC_137160.1, on the reverse strand, counting down.
ATGCAAGGAAAAGAACTTGGAATTAATCTTGCATCTCTGGGAATACCTGAGTGATAAATTACCAAAGAATAGCCCAGAGAATTGGCAGGGCTGATGACATGAGCTAACTTGGGCAGTGGTGACTGAAGTACAAGAATGACCTGTGCTGTATAAGTGCACACAGAGCTGGGAGGCACCTTCTGTCTGGAAAGAATAACTCACATGAAGTGGGAGGGCAGGTTATTAAATCAGAAAATTCAAGGAGCCTGTTTATGATTTTCAAAGCAGTTTGGCTTAGTATAGACAGGCCAAAGCAAGAAGATGCCAGCCAACATGGGCATGTAGCCATTCAGAGACCTAGCCTGGACACAAGTTTAAAGTCAAATTTTAGAATCCTAGAATTACTGTAAAGTGAAGATAGCCTACACAATTGCCAAATACTGTGATTCTGACCTCTTCAAGGGATCAGAGAAGGATAATCACGAGTCAAAGTAAGTGAATGCATTGAGAATGTGAAGATAGAAACAATTTGATAATCTGGAGAGATCAGGTGAGCAGGAGATCTGGGAGTAGAATTTTAGGAGAAATAGAAATGGTGATTCAATCTTTGGATTCATTTTTTTTGGCTCTGGCATCAACCAGTTTTTTGACTGAACAAGTTCTGTAGCCTTATAATACCCAGTTTATTCATCACTAACCTAAGAGGACAGGACTAAATATTTTCAAAGTGCTATCTTACTCAGAGACACTATTATTTTCTATTCATGATAGTGTTTACAATTATATGGTGCTCTGCAACTCCAAAATGTATTTATATAATAGTGTTTATTCTTTCAAACACTCCTGTGTAGTATCTCATATAGAAAACAGTATAGCTCATTTTAAAGATAAGAAAATGAAGGCTTAGAAAAGTAAGATGACTTTCTCAACATTGCCTAGCTAATTAGCATCAGAGCAAAGAGTAGGAATGTTGGTCTGCGGTATTTGTAACTACTTCGCATTATTCCTTTCAGCAAAAATTTTTAAAGTTTTATGAAATAAAAATAATTTTCTTACTTGCATTTTTTTCAATTGTCTCATATAAACAGGAGTTAAGAACTTCCTGAGAAAAATAGAAATAAACAAACAAAAAAAGGTCAAAAGAGGAAAAAAGAGAAAGCCTGTACATTTGTATATTGAAAGAAAATGTAAACAGTTAAACAAGCAATTATTTAGCAAATTTGTATTGAGGATGGACAATGTGCACAGTCCTATGCTTGGTATTGTGAGAGGAACAGAGATTTTGAAAGGCAACATATTTACCCAGATAGGGCTTCTAGAATTTAACAGGAATATCAGGCATGTCTAAGAGGAATCCTGTTATAAAGAATAAAATATGATGAATGGTTTAATATTGTATATATAATCTTAAGATGTATGATATATGATTATACATATATATATAAAATAAATTTCAGAAAAGTGTCAAATCGAGTTCAGTTCAAGACAAGTCAGGGAAAATCTGAAAATTTGGTATTTGAGTTTGGAAATAAAGTGGAACATCTTGAGAATTGTTAGAGATTAGAAATCTGCCAAATTAAACAATGCATGTTGGTTAATGTAGGAAAACAAATGAGTAAAAGGATAATTAGAGCTCTTTGCAGCTAATTGTAAAAATGATGGGAACACAAGAACATATCACATCACATTGTTCACATCTTTTCTTGCCTCTCTTTCTCTTTTTCTTCACCTTTATTCTTTGTCTTAGTTCTGCTTTCAATGAACCCAAGATGAGATAATAATAACCTGTGTTTAATGATCCAGGACATCATAAAGGAAAAAGTGTGAGAGCAGAAGTTTTAGTGAAATAAGATACACACTACTATAAAAAATTCTTAAAGAAGTCTTATATTAATATAAAATACTATGGGTTCATATAACTAGGTAAATCCATCAGCATAAGTATAATTCTTCCTCAATTGATAGTGTGTAAGAAAGCCTCAACAAAACTACAGATGTTTAGGCATGCATAAATGTGTTAACACATATTCATTAACCTAGTTGTAAACCTATTTAAATATTATATGAGAAAAAAATCATGTAATAACCCATAAGGAAAAGACTGAAAAAAATAGCTATATAGATATGTATAACTGAGTCAATTTGCTGTACACCTGAAACTAGCACAACATTTTAAATCAACTATACTTCAATAAAAAATAATTTTTTAAAAAATCATGAAGAGGGCAGTGTAGTTATTTGTGCTAATGTATGTATATTTTGACTTTAAAGAAATAATTGAATTAAATGGAAAAGCTTACAATATAACAATGCACTGAAATCAACATGTCATTTTATTATCCAACACCTACTGAAAAGAACAGTAAATTAGGGTCTGCACTCTTAGATTAAAATTCCAGTTCTGGCAAGAGTTACCCCTTTAAACTAGAATAAGTCATTTCACTTTCTGGACCTCAGTCAAATGTGCAACTTGGAAGAGTCACAATTTGCAAGTTATGTACTACAGAGAAGAGTCCAGAAAGAGACTCTTTGAAAAAAAAAGTTCTGCGACAAAATATATAGAAGAAACACTTGTACCTCATTTCCAACTTGTAGATTCTCAAGATGTAATGCATATTAAAGGTTCAGAAGAGCCCCATAGTAAAAAAAAATATGTTTAATTTCATCATAGCCTTTTCCAAATGTAAGATATTATAAAATGTGTTTTTCCACTGAAGATGAATATCTTACATAGCTTTCTGTGGATGTAATTTTTGGAAATGCATTAATATCAGTAGAGACTTAAAATCCTCAGATTCTAATGTATAATATGGTCTTACCAGAAGGATTGAACTGGAATTTGAGATCCCATGCAGCACCCTCTACCCAGAAGAGAGATAAGCAGGTAACCCCCTGAGACTGAGGATTCAGGAAAAAAGAATCAAAGAAGTGTTACCTCCTAATGTAGGAAAGAGACATGAAGTATGCCAGGGTTTTCCAGATTCAAACCTGAAGGAGATGAGCTGGTGATGAGTCTACTGATTATTGAGAAAAGGGTTTTTCCATTTCAGTACTATTGCCATTTGGGGCTAGATTTTGCCTTTTTGCAGGGAGGCTGCCCTGTGCATTCTGGGATATTTAGTAGCATTCTTGGCCCCTACCCACAGGAGATTGTAGCAATGAGGAGGCAAACTTGAGGAAGATCCCATGCCCCCTACGTGAGCATGAAAAAAAAATGTGCAATAGATATCAGGAGAAAATGAGAAGGCAGAAAATAGGAAAGGAGAAATGGAGTAAGAGAGAGAAGAACTGAAGGACAAAGAAGAGGGAGAGTTGAAGAGAAAGAATAAATGGGAAAGAAAAGATACAGGAAAATAAAGGAGAGTGGGAAGAAAGAAAAGTGGCTTATAAACTATTTCAACTCTATAGTCGAGGAGTTGAAGGATAAGGTTGTCTGGGGTCCTTTTCAGCCTTTCTGTAGGGTGTGAGCTTGGGGGACAAAAAGACCAGATTTTATTTCATTGTTCTGTATCCTCCTAAATGTTATCTTAAGTAGTTCAGTTAACCTCTTTGAGCTTCTGTTTCTTGTCTGTAAAATGTGAATGACAATTTTATAGTTTTACATACTAGAGAATATGTATGTAATGAACTTAGTACATTGCTAAGAATTTAGTAAATGGTAACTGCTTTTATTATTGCTATATTTCATTGGTACTTAATCATGTGCTATCTTTTTTTTTTTTTTGTCAATTAACTTCATATGTCCACTATTTTTACTCTTACCTTTTGTTAGCCAGTCTATGCTAGCTTATGTTTCCATAATAAACAACTTTAAAATCTCAGAGGTTTAAATGACATTTTACTTCATGTCTCTTTTATGTCATCAAGGTCCCTTCTCTCATTCATCCTGGCTCACAGGCTCAGGGTGACAGATTTTCCATCATCAGGAAGGGCAGTGGGTACCATGCTACAGGTGAATTGTGCAGCAGCTCTTAAACTTTTCCCCAAGAAGTGACAGTTATCTTTGCTGCTCACATTTCTTTGGCTAAAGCAAGACACATGTCCCCATGGCCAACTTCAAGGTGGCAATGAAATTCAAGTCTGTCATATGCCCGTAAAAGGAAACATTATGAAAACTAGCAAAAGCACCAGACCTCACTAACCAACTTTCCTCACTGATAAAATAAGGAAATCAGGGCACCGATCTCACAGAGTCATTATGAACATTACAATGGTTAATACATGTTGAACATATAGAACAATGTCTAGCATATGGTAATCATGCAATTATTGCTAGATATCGAGAACTATTGCTATTGGAAACCCTTCTAAGACCATGATTTGTGCAGCCTTGTCTACTCACCAACACTTTGGTGCTTTGTACCATCTAGTTATTCAATAAATATTTGTTGAATTGAATAGGGTTCCAGGGACGTGGCTGGGACCACCCACCAGCTGTCAGACCAAGCACATGTAGGTTTATCTGTTCCATTTCCCCTGCCAAACAGCAATGCACTCCACTGAGCATCCCTCAGCGGCGATTCTCCATTTAGGCAACCAAATTGACCTTAATGTAAATGTTTCCAGCCACATAAAACATGTTGTGAAGTGCACAGCAGCAATCGTAGTTGACTGCCAGCTGCCCTCAAACTGTGTGTATGCAATTTATTCCTCCACAAATCCTCCTGAATATAACAAATAACAATGCCTTTCTTAGAAAACTCCCAAGAGTCAGCACACAAGGATACCAGTGGCACATTTTAATGACCTCTGCAAAAGAAGAAAACAAAATCAAGATATATGGACTTTAAAAACACCTGCATCCTGGTGAGACACTTGTTTGATTTGAGCCTAGGAGAGTGTTCCCACCTTTTAAAGCCTAACTGGATTTTGCTCCCTTGTATTACCTGCACAGTTAAATATGAGGCCACCAGGGGAAAACTATATTAGGAAAAAGGTAACTGAATTCTGGTCTCCTCTCTGCCACCCTCGTGCTGAGGGACCGTGAGAACCTCACTTAATTATTCCAGGCATTAGTTGATGTACCTATCAAATAGGGAAAATAACGTGTGCAGGATCTTTTTGTAAAAGATGATGAAATAAATTTATAGAATAAGATATTAAAATTCTATGAATAGATACAAATTTTTATGCAAATATTAGGGAATATCAGTAAAAATATTTTCTTTTGAATTTTGGTATCCTCTTTATTTCTTGACATTTCCATGTTTTATTTCAATCAATGTTCTCCTGAAGGGTTGCCCACTCTTCACTAAAGTTCATGTGTAATGAGTAGCAGTAAAAGCAGAATAAGGACATCTTGATCTCAGCCTCATCCTGGAGAGGTGCTCTTCACTGGGTTTTTACTTAACCCCAAGATCCTGATGGCGATACTCAGGTAAGATTGTCTCAATCCATTAGATTTCTCTAACCTGGAATTCATGAAAACTATAAAACTTGATTGAGAACCAGTGAACCCAACAGCTGAGAACTAAACAAGATGTATGGGCATTAAGAAGTATGTGCATTTAAACGCAAATGCTCTGCAGTGGATTCTGAAGTAGGTGCTAGTTATGCTCTACTAGTAACTTTGGGGAGAACCCTTAAACCTGTGGGGCATGGAAAACAGTCTTTTCTCTGAGACATCTGGGATCATCTTGTCCTTGAGTTTCTGACTCTTTTGTGTCTGTCACACCCTGCTTTTACCTCATGCCAGTCTACACAATTAAGCAATTCTCTTGTATCAGGGCCTTTGCTACTATTCACATAAATACCTTAATTATTCTTTAAATTGTGATCCACTTGTCTGAAGCTCCTGCATTTACATGAGGGTGCATGACTTATTCAATTTATTTGTAAAGAAGTATTCTCTCATAAACTTTTGCAAAATGCTGGCTGTTTTGCTTCCTATGTTGGGCTTCGTTTTCTCTAACTACAGGTGCTCAATCTAAATTGTCAATCACGTGTAAAGTTAGGTTGTAAAGTTAGTGACTTCACTAACTCCAAGAGATACTTGCACCACCAAGTTTATTGCAGCATTATTTACAATAGCCAAGACATGGAAACAGCTTAAGTATCCACTGATGGATGAATGGATAAAGAAACTGGGACATATATACACAATGAAATTTTATTCAGCCTTAAAAAAAAAAAAAAGGAAATCTTGCCATTTGCGACAACATGGATAGAACTTGAGTGTGTTATGCTAAAGGAAATAAGCCAGATAGAGGAAGACAAATACTATATGATCTTCTTATATGTGAAATCTAAACAAACAAACTTAAAGAGACAGAAAATAGATTGGTGGTTGCCAGAGGCAGGACGTGAGGGTGTAGAGGAAATGAATGAAGGTAGTCAAAAGGTACAAACTTCCAGTTATAAGATAAAAAGTTCTGAGGTGTAATGTATAGCATGGTGACTATAGTTAACAATACTGTATTGTGTATTTGAAAGTTGCTACAAGAGTGAATCTTAAATGTCCTCATCACAAGAGAGGAAAAAAAAATACTTTTGTAATTATGTGAGGTGATGGATGTTAACTAAATTTATTATGGTAATTATTTTGCAATATATACATATATCAAATAATTATGTTGTAAACCTTAAACTAATACAGTGTTGTAGGTCAATTATATCTCAATAAAACTGGGAAAAAATAGAATGAACTACATAAGCATAAATTGAAAACAATATTATGGTGTTTTTGTTTCAGTGCTAAGTGTTTAACTTATAATAATAAAGACTCATTTTGGCCTAGACCTTTGGACATAACAATAACATAATTTTGATCTTACTACTTCTCATGTGTCCAAGGGAAACCTTAATTCTGTGGGGATTATTCCGATAGTGAGGAGTGTGGGTTCATTCCTTTGTTCTTCTACTTGTTAGAAATGATAATTTATCCAGAGAGTCAAGAAACTCTATAGATAGTTGAGAAAGGCATGGATACATGGACAGATGGATGAGTGAATACAAAGACAATCATAAAAATATCTTTGTCTACAAAAGGGAAGTATGTCCCTGTAAGACAACCCCATCAAGCATCTTGTCAAAGACATGACAATAGCTTCTTTCAAGAAATTATTGCACATTCATAAATAGATTAATATTTTTAAAGCTTAGATGATTTATTATTAATATAAAATATATATTATATTACATTGCTGTATTATAGTATAGTATAACATATATAATAATATTAATATACTATATCCTAATATTATAATGTGTTAATATATTATATTAGTTTCAGTAAAATATTTATATTATAAATTATAATATACAGTATAGTATATAATATATTATACATATTTTATATATCAATAATATTGTAGTATGTATAATATTATATATATTTTATTAAATATATTTATTATATTATATTTTATATTTATTATTATACATAATAATGTTTATATTTTATATTTAGTTGTATAAATAAAATATATGTATATATTATATAATATATATCATAAATTTTATATATATTATATACTTTATGTTATATATATGCATTATACTATATTATATGTATTATACATTGTATTATATATATAATATAATGTTTTATAAATATAGTAAAATCTACATATTACTGATATAAATATTTTAAACAATATAATATATAAATATATATATCTGTATACAATGCTATATATTTATATATATAAATATATTTATATGTAAATATAATTTAACATCTATAACATATATTATTTATATGTATTATTAATATTTATATATATTATTAATATTTATCTATTTATAAATATATAGATATACATATAATATTTATATATTATATAAAATATATTTATATAATATATTTATATACATTAATATATAAATATATTAATTAAATTAATTAATGTGTTAATGTAATATTTTATAAATGATATTTATATATTATATATTTATATATATGTATATATGTATATATGTATATTATATATTCATATATTATACATTTGTATATTACATAATAGTATGTAATCTATTTTATATAATAATGTATATTATATATAATAATATATAATATATAATATATAAATATATAATATATAAATATATCTACATTATTTATAAAATATTATACTGATACATTAATTAATTAAAACAATATAATTAATATGTTTATATATTAATATAATATTAATATATTAGTATTTATAATGTATAATGATATATTAATTATATACATAAGTACATATTATGTATAAATATATAATATATTTTTAAAATATACTATAAATATATATTATGAAAATATTATTTGTATATTATTTATAAATATATTATATACTTATGTGTCTAATATTTATATATTTATAGGTATAGTACAGTATAGTACCTCTTTGGCTATAACGAATCAGGTTGCTAGGAACTTTCAGTATTCAGTTAGTTAATGGAGGGCTCAGCTGAGTCTGGAAACACAGGGACGGAGCTAATAACATATGTGTCCAGCTGAGCTCCCTCCAAGCCCTGGCAGCTCCGATTCCAGACCCGTGGGCTGCACCAGCTCTGGGAGCCTCTGTGCCAAGGCAACTGCAGGAGACAAGAGCAGTTTTCCACAGAAATGAACCTCAGGCCCTGGATTTTACCAAATTTATTTCTGATATTATGCACGACTTTTCCCCAACTTCGAAAATAACTTTCCATTAGGGTAGAACAGTCCTCAAAAACAAGCAGGCATTATCTTGTTGTTGTTAATAGTCATTTGCAACCAAACAGGCCAATTTTTTTTTTTGGCTTTTAGTTACGTAACATTTCAATTATTCATTTTCCCATGGATTCATAATTAAAGCAAAAACGTATGTACAAAACAACCACTTAAATTTTTCTCTCAACACCTGCCAAGTGCTAAATAGGATTTTCTAAACCAAGTCACCAAACTATGTTGACCATACCCAGGAAAATGTCTCAAGAAAATAGAGCAGCCAAATAAGCAAGCAAACATAAAAGAGTGAAATAAAAGAAAAGATACATGTACATAGAGGACAAAGAGAAAGAAAAGAAGTAACACATGGTGGGAAGAGGGGTGGCCAATATAAAGAAGAAACCAAATAATCCAAACCAGATAACCCAGCCCCTGGTAGATGTGTCTTCTTTCAAAGTAGCAGGGAAACAAGAAGGAGGGTACAGGAGGACAGCAGAGCTGAGCAGTTTTCATTGTGCCATTTATTTTTTTCATTTGAACATATAAATTCTTCAACATTGTGTATTAAAGTTTTCTAACATTTATTAAGTATAATGAGATTAAGAGGGTAAAAAACATACCATAATTTAAAATACACTGCACTGAATTATGCTCTGTTTTGTCCTCTTCTCTATTTTTGGCTTTTAATCCTGCCATTTCCTCTGTCTATACCCTCTCTTCCAGGTCCAATGACAATCATTTTTGTCTCATGGAGCCTTCAAATAACTTCTCTTTTTATCATAATTTCAATACAAATTTAAAAATCTATAAGAGATATAAACACAGTTTATTGGCTGTGTTGTGTACTGTTTCCTGATTGTTGAGTGTGGGTTAGACCAGATGGAAGCAACTTTTATGCAAAATTCTGATTTAGAACAGTGCACTCAATGAAGCAACAAGTATAACAATGATCCTTATCAAAGATCCTTTCCATTTGCTGCTTTGTTTGGTTCTTCTTTCATATCTAATAAGGGAAGAAAAGAAGGAAGGTAAGAAGGGAGAAAAGAAAGAAAGGAAGGAAAGACAAAAGAAGAAAGTTACAAAAAACATTGATTACAGACCTTCTTTGTTTCTGGTAAAAAATAAAGTAATTCATAAATCGTACATTTAACCACCCAGCAATACTGGAAGAACAATTATTATTACTATTTACCAGAATAAAATACAGCCTTACACAGGTTAGCTTGTATAGCTATCACATGGCTATAGAGCAGCAGGTTTCTGATTACAGACCACCATTTGTTAATTTACTGACATATCAACACCATGAATGATTTTAATTGTGTTGTTCAATACGGTATCCACTCATATGCCTACTCCAATTTAAACTAGTTAAAATCAAATAAAATTAAGAGTGCAGTCCCAACAGTTGCATTAGCCACATTTCAAGACTTCAAACTACTACCTGGGCCAAGTAGCTATTGGAATGGACAGTGAGATATAGAAAAATCCTATCATTGCTAAGAATTCTGATGTCCAGAGCTGGTTTAGAATGTAGTAACATTCCATGGGTCAGAAATCATCTATTCCTATTGACTTTTGTGAGGCTTACCACTGTACATGTGTTGTGATTTCCTACGCTTCTTTGAGGAAAATATTTTACTGGACAAAAAATGTCAATCTTTGATTATTTTAATGCAGAAGAAAATAAATTCCATGACATTCAAGTCTAAATTCTTGGTAGACCTCTGCAAAGTGATTGGTGAGATTGATGGGCACAACTGGTTTACATTTGTAAAACCCTATATTTTTTAATGAAAAATGGCATCTGTGCCTGTTAATTGGATACTTAGACACACACACATAAATTGCCTGGGAACTAGAAAGGGGTATTTCTTAAGTCCTGCCCACATCTTACCATTTTGAGAATCGTTCCTGGGATTCATTTTTCCTCCTTGTAATTCTTGTAAAGGGGGTAGTAAAATGCCTTCTCCTTGTTATAAATATTGCCCACTGGGAATATATCCTTCCTCCTCCTAATCCAGGCTTAATCCTTTAAAGCACTGAACTAAGTAAGAAACCAATGTCTGTTGTGGTAGCTGCCATTCTAAATAAGTTTGAGCTTTATGATCATTGCTACCTGTCTAGTGAGAAAGGAAAAATCAAACCTGTAAATGTAAACAGGAAACCCTGTTTTAGGAACTGGATTCGAATGTTACACCGTGGCCATAGAAAAGCAGTGAGGACTAAGCCTTGCCTAGCCTGTGTTTGAACATTTTAGTCTTTTGCTGTTATTCTCTACTTTGCAGTGCAATGGTAACAATAAAATCTAGGGATGTTCTGTTACAAGTTTCATGCAAAAGTTTATTAAATTTGCTCTCATAATTATTCTGAGCCCTAGAAAAGGTGACTTGCTCTCCAGAGTCTATACTTCTCCCACCTGAGCAGATTGATTTATTATTCTTCCGTGCACTGGTAATTTCCATTAGAAAGCTTGATAACCTGGTATTGACAATTATAAACCATAATCAGAAGATGAGAAAGGCTCACCCATTCTGATCTGTGGTAAAGCCGATACCAGCTATCTGGGAAGAAAAGAAACATAAGAAAGTAAACACTGAACTGCTGGTACATCTGCCCTTTTTATGTGAGCGCTACAAAGTGTGAAACATGAATTCAAAGAAAGAGGATGATTTTCAGAGATTTAATCCCTTTAGAATAGAAAGCTTTGGTTGCAGTTTAAGGAGTCTTTTCACCTCAAGGTCACAGCTTGAATATCATCTGGATTTATGTACAGCATTCACATTCAATTATTTTTGAACTCTTTGTGCAGTGTTGCCTCCTTGCATTGCATAAATTGTTTATGTCCACTGGTCCTTTTGCACATTTGTCCTGCTCATTCTTGTCTGTTTTTCTGGTTAATATGCCCTGATCTTTTAAATTGGCTGATTGGTTGTAATGGATGGGTTTATCCTCCTTCCTCCTTTCTTCACCTAGATATAATCTAGTTGGAATCAGGCCTCCTAGCCCTTGGTACTCAATAGAAAACAAAAATGAAAAAAAAACAAAATAACCACTGCTCCTGGAGTAAGGTGGTGCTTTATTGGCCTTGGTATTTGGAAATACATTTTCTATCTTCCAGCTATTTTCATCCAGTGTAAAAGAAGAATCAACTGATTTTCTTGTTATCCTTTTATTGAATATTTAAAATATAAATATATGGAAAAATATGGAATCTATATAGATGACATACATATACTTATTTTAACAGTAATTTTTATTAACAAATATTAATTATGAACTTATTATGTAATAAAAAATGCTAGACTCCCCTTAATGAATTTATTTAATAGTAAGAAACATCTATTTGTGAAAAATAAAAAGTAAAGTGCAGAGTAATGATGACAAAAAAGCAATATATAATAAATCCTTCAGAGACCCATAGTGACAGAAAGACTGTTGTGGTCTGGATTGATTAAGGAATACTTCATACAGGAGGTACGATGTGAAGAATATACATCAGGAGAACAAGGCAGGCAGAGAAATTAACTTGAAAGACATTCCAGAAAGTTACGAGTTGGAAATATGTTTAAGGTGTGCTGTGGAGAACGTGAGATGATTGGCGTGGAGCACAGTGCCTTGGAGGCAATATCTGAGAGGTTTGGAGACAAACTGAGCCATCACTTGTTTCTTTCATATATGACTAGTCAATCCTTCCCCTCTTTGTCCTCATTCCCTTGCTCCCTCAACTAATAAAAAGTAGCAGACTTAGGTTTGCAGCCCTGTCCTGCAGAATCCACCATACCTTGGCCCTGACAAGCTGAGATGACCTTTGAAGTCTGCGAGTTGAGGAGCCCAGCTGAAGATTCCAGCAGGAGGAGAGAACAAAGCCTAACAGTACTCAAACTGTGGTTTGGGGCTTTAACATTTTTCTTTCCTTTTCTCTTACAGCAATCAATTGCCTTCTATAGACACTGAATTCACTTACAAAATTAAAACAGAGAAATAAAGTGGAATGCAATGATCAGGAAATTCCATTTTTCCCCCCTTCCTTTCATCATTTTGTTGAATGTGTGCAGACCTATATGAGGTTATTCATTTGTACCCAAACAGGAATATACGATTTGCCGTATTGGATCAGCCCATTGGTCCATCAATGTTGTATTCTGTCTTCCTCCAGCACCAGATGATACATGAAGCAGTGGAGGAGAATGAACTCCTCCCTGCATACATACACACAAGGAATTGAGTCAATTGTGCAGTGCAATATATGGGGTGAAAGTCTTAGCTGCTCAGGATTGGACTGTATAAGTGGAATAAGGATTTAAAGACGTCTAAATAGGGCAGAAGCTGCATCATTTGAAGATCAATGTAAACAGTTCTTACCTTTAGAAATTGTGTCCAATGTCTTTCTTATCACTCTCAATTATAAGAACTATTATTTATCTCAATAGTAAATTGAAATAGTGAAATCAAAATGCCCCATTGCAGGAAGATAAAAGCAATACTCTGTGATAACTGACACATTGCTCCTTTCTCTCTGGTGAAAGCATAAATGCAGTCAAACTAGAATTTAACATAATGCCTCAGGATCTGATCCCCCCCCTTACATTGGTAATAATTAAAATGTGTTCAGTCAGTTCAGTTACTTAACCTATTCACTCATCAGGAAAAGACTTCTATCCAATCTGTGTTGAAATCTTCTATCCGATCTGAAGAGTGCTACAAGAAAGGACCTCAAGGCTCAGGATAGCTGGGGACTTGAGGCACCATGATGCCTGTAAGGACATGGACTGTCATAGGTCTGGCCAGATGAAATAAAACATGCATTCAGAGAACAGAGGGACCAATTCTAGATTAAATGAAATGGAACAAACCCTATGTTTATATTTTCTTTTTGGAGGAGAATTTGAACAAGACATAAGATAATTAATCTGACATTCCTCAGAATCCAATAATTGTACAATTTAAAAAATATTCTCAGTTTTAACAACAAATTACAAAATGGGAATTGTGCTCAACTATAAATAAGATACAGTTTCCTGATCTGAATAATAACTTTGCAAAGTTATTTCTAGTTTCATCGGGGATTTTTCAAACTGAAACCCCAGCCCAGACCAGTTGATAAGGATTATAATAATGATGGCAGAGCCAGCTGCATAATCTCTGGAACTCAGTATAAAATGAAACTTCAGGGCCCCCAGTTCAAAAAGCAGTGGAAAAGTGTTCATTAAAAGTATTAACATATAAATCTTTTTCCTTTAGAGTCCATGGTCTTTTATTCAGCTTGTCATAGTGTGTTTTATTTGCTATTTAATGTCATTCTAAATAGTGAAAAATTAAATTTAAATTACTGGCTAGATTTTTATCATTTATCTTTAGATTGTACAATGTCAGTTTTATATGCAAATATGAAAGCATTTAACTTGTATATGGAATCATCAAAATTGTAAAATTTGTATTCCAAGCTTGTGTATTTATATATATTTTGTTCCTACCAGAACAGAGGAAACACTACACAAAACTAATTCAATTGTTTGCATTTTACTTTTTGATGGACGTACATTCCACCAATACTGTCTACCTTCAGCTTAATGACAAGCAAGAAATAATTGAAAAGAAAAGAACTATGGGTTGTCCTATCTTTCCCTTTTCCTTCTAAGTGTAAAGGGTTAGCTAATACAAAGGGAGTAACTTGATTAAGAAAGGATATAGTGGGGATCCTGGATTTTTCATGGTTCTTAGACTGCAACTGTCTTCATTCTGCATTCAAAGCAAGTTTTGGGTCAAATGGAAAGTGTGGTATCTTGGGGAAGTGTGGCCTCACTTACTTAGTTGTAGATGTAACACATTTCCCTTGTACTTTTAAGTCTTACTGAGCTCCATTTCACTTTGCGTCCATCAGAATTTTATGCCCTTGGTACCTTGTAAATTTTAAGTGCGAGTAGTCGGCAAGGAATGTTGGTAATGGTGCATATTTCCAGTATCTCCTCTGCTCACATGCATGCCCCAGTTTCCCACTTATAAAACACAAGTTCCAAGGTAAAACAAATTATTTAAGATGGAGACAATGGAGCATTCAACCAAATATTAAGCACCTTAAAACTGAGCTCTGTGTAATGCACAGGTCCAAGCCCATAAAGCTGAGCTTAATAATGATATTAATAAAATGTCTAACACTTGCTGTGCCTGACTGTGTGATGAAGCCACTTTCTATGCATTATATCTTTAATTTTCACAATTGTTCTATTTTACATATGAGAGAATTGAAATTTTAAGATATTAAGCAATGGGTTTCTAGGGCCTTAAGACTCAAAGTATGGTTATCTATACAGCATCATCATCAGCTGAAGTTTTTTGGAAATGTAGAACCCTGGGCCCTACAAGAGAGCTACTGAATCAGAATCTGCACTTTCAAGAGATCCCCAGGTGATTTGTGTGCACATTAAAATTTGAGAAATACTCTCTGGGCCACTCTGATGACAAGTGAAAGGGACCATGATTTATATTGTAGGGGAGGAGAAATTTTCTCGTCTACCCCTCTTGGTTCTTTGGCTGGTTTAGTAACTAAATTGACATATGACAGATTAACAGGAGAAAAATAAATTTAATTTTGTACATAAGGAGGCTCCATAGGTATGAAACCTGAGAAGTGACTGAAACAGGCTGTTTACATACCATTTTAGACAAATAATCAATTATTTGTGAAGATTTGACAAAACAAAAGTGTTTGGGCTTGGAGTAAGCATTTACTGAAGAAGTAACAAACTGTTCCTCTGCCTCAAACTCCCTTTCTCCAGTGATAAGGATGTCCTCCATCCTCCCAGCTAGGGAAGATACCTTGCCCTGGGGATTTTGTTTCCTGCTTTCAGAAAAACAAAGCAGGGTCAGACTGTTCTTCTTGTACCAGGTGTTTCTCAGGTAACTTTAATTCAAAATAATCGGTATATCACCTTGGCATATTTGAGGTGGCCTGCCCCGAGACCCATTAACATCAAACTTCAGAACTCAGCCATGAAACCACTACCCTACTGCCTTATATAATCTATATTTATGATGATGGGCCCCAGTCATATGTTTTCAAAGACAAACCTAAATTCCATGTTGACTGTAATGTACACCACTGGCAATAACCACAGGCTCAGAAAATCCTATTATGCCTTCCAGTTTTATAAACTATGGTAACATTTATGAATCATATCCTTATAGGACACAAAAATAAAGTTGAGGGACACATAGGAAGAAATGTATTTCTGAGGTTAATGTAAAAGTCCTTAAGAGAAGATGGGTTTTGAAGTGGACTATTTAGCTTGTTCAAGAGAAGTTGGGAAAGATACTTGCAAGAAACTTTTTCAAAATGTGAACTTTTATGCTCAATGAGCACTGATCAGTTAGTTTCCTGTCCTGGCAGCACGGTAAACCTCTAGGAGGGATAGACATCCCTCTTCCTCCTGGATAAAATCAATTCATATTCAGAGAAAGGAATTTTGATGGGGGAAGTTAATTCACAGCAATGCAATTATATTTTATGCAAATAAACATTGCAGTGCATATATGTTAAGTGAAGAGCACTGTGTTTGGTGCTGTAGAGAATGATGGGGATGCAACATACTAGACCCACCATCAATGAACCTCTGTTCTAGCAGATGTTTAGTTATTTAACAAATATTCTATAAGTGAGAACTTTAGAGATATTAAGTTATTTCTCCCATACAACATTCTTATGAGGAATATATTATTTTTGTTATCTCAGTCTTACAAATAAGGAAACTAGGCCCAAAGAGGTCAAGTACCTAGTCCATTTTCATACATGGGTGGGACCTAGATTTAATTGCATGCCGTCTGCTTCCAGAGTCAATGCTCTTATTGTTACTCTAGGCTGCCTCTAAACCATATTCACACATTATTTTGCTGTAATTTGTGACAAAATAAAACTACAAAGCAAGGTGGGGTGGAAGACAGGACAAGTTTGACACAAAATTTTAATTAGATTTACTGAAAACCTGTTATGACAAGAATCTGAGATGCAAAGACCAAAAGAGTTAGTGAGTTTGTTTTCTAAACAAGTACGAAACTATGTAATTTGAATATGAAATATATTCTCTTGAAATAAAATAGTACAAACTATAGGGATTACCCCATTTCCTGTTTTTTGTCTGTATAAGTGTGTTTGTATACACATGCGTGCATATGTGCATGTGTGTATGTGTTTAATATCTATATCTTTATAGTTTACCACCAAGTAGAATGATTTTTTTCAATAATTTCAATTGATATGAGCCTTATATTCAACTCCTAGTTCTTTGCTAGGAGTTTTACAAAGCAGATCTAGGTATGAGATATTTCTGTAAAGTCCACTTTAGAAGTTATTCTACCTAGTTATGTGAGGTCTAAATACATAGCTTTAAATCAAAACAAAGAGTGCATTTTATTATCAGAACCCTAGGCAATGGTCATATGACTCTGACTTCTTGTGCTTAATTTCAAGGAAGGGTCCAGAGATTGATAAAGTAACCATCAATGGTGTGACTTGCTGTACCCTGAAAGTATGTGTAAACCTAACTATTCTGCAGAAGAATAAAATTGAGACTAAGTTGATAGGGGAATAAAATACCCAAGGACACCATCTTGTTTTAGCTTGCATTTCCTGTAAGTAAAAGGACCCTCATTTAACATCTATTGTGGGTTGAATTGTGTACCAGAAAAATCATGCCCACCTGAAACCTCAGAATGTGATCTTAATTGGAAATGTAATTAGTTAAGATGTAAATGTGTTAAGATGAGGTCACACTGGATTAGTGTTGTGTCCTAAGTCCAATGGTTGATGCCCTTACTAATGTAACACACACACACAGAGGGAGGAAAATGGAATTTTCAAGTATTCAAAGTATTGCCAGCAACCCCAAGAAGTTAGGAAATAGGCATGGAAAATACTTTCCATCTGAACTCCCAAGAATGAACCAACCCTGCTGACACCTTGACTCCAAATGTCTATCCTCCAGAAATGTAGAGAATAAATTTCTGTTATTTCAATTAAGCCACCCAGTTTTAGTGTTTTTTTCATGGCAGTCCTAGGAAATTAATACACTACCATTCAGTTGACTACCATTGAGCATTGCAGATGTTGCTTTACTGAATATAATTGAATTTTTCTTTGCTTCCCTGTCTACAGAAAGGATTTTTCATGACCTCAGTAGTTAATTTAACTATTCAATCAATTTCATATGGTAAAATATATTGTGCTTATTTGTAGTTTAAAAAGTAAACAAAACAAAACAAAATTCTAAATTATGGGCTGATTTGTTAATTGAACTATAGAGGTCAAGACTAAGGAAATATTTATGAGAAAATCCAAATAATTCTACTAGGACCATGACATATTTTATAAAAATGTCATCAAAGAGAATAATTTATTTGCATGAATGAATAAATTTCAGAGGATTTTATAAAATGCACACTAGGGAACTTGATCATACATAAAATCCTAAAATGTTTGTAACTCCTTGGAAATTATTATTTTTATTATATGTCTGTTTACCTATCACGATTAACATTGAAATTCTCAAAATGTAAAGTATCTCTATGCATTTTTCAGCAAGAGTAGGGTGAGAAGACAAGAGGAGGGTAGGTGTTTGGAAAGTCGTTGTCCACCCCTGAGTTACTCAAGAAGAAGGAGCTCAAGAGGGTATGTGTGTGCTTGCAATGAGGGATAGAGATAATGTTTCTAGGGTCATTGGTACCAAAACAAACCAAAAAAAGTGTGTGTGTGTTGTGGACCTGACAAAGTACCCAAGGTCCTAATATTAAATTTCATTGGGATTCTTTCATACCCAGTTTACCAAGTGGTATGTTGCTTGCCTAGGAAGGAATAATTTTTCTATCTATCATGTCTTTACCTTCTCTTCACCTCCTTTCCTATATACCATCCTATTGTGAATTTTTTATTTCTCTTTCTCTATCTGAATTTCTCTAGCTTTGTCTGAATTCCTGGTAGGTAAATTTATAAATCTTGCCTTTGGATAGTAAAAAGATCAGAGTTCTCAGGACAGAGACTAAGCTGATTGCTAAATTTGATGGAAAAGATGCAGACTTCATTTGTTTACGAGTTTGCCTTGATGTAATGTGTGTGTGTTTGTGTGTGTGTGTGTGTGTGTGTGTGTGTGTGTGTAGAAACTGAGTGAGAGAGAGGTGTGGAGAGAGAGAAAAGAGAGACAGAGAGAGAGGGAGAAGCCAAGAGCTATAGAAAGTTAGAGTCAAAGGTATAGAATGAGCCACAAGTATTCAGAGCTGTGTTATAGACCTAAACTTCCCAGGAAGCATCATCTACAGGATATCTTTGTAAATGTATAAGGAAGGTTCTCTGCTTTAAACTGATCTACTGAAACATTTTTATATCCTTATTCCTATGAAGAAAGAAAATAAAAACTTAATCATAGAGGGTCTCTCTTTTCTTTTGGCAAAAATAGTTGTAAATGCATAACAAAATATCTAACTCTTCTAGAAAAATCATGAAACCCCACCACACAACAGAAAATTCACTTGTGTAAACAGTCTTCTCTCCTCTTTTTACACAGGGGCCTGCAGTCAGCCTCCCAGGTGTAATTCTCTCCAACACCAGAGATATTAAGAATGTGAAGAAAATCCTTGAGTAGGTTATAAATAATAGTGAGACACAGTGAATTATATTTTCTAATAATTGGCATTACATTATAGGACCGAGAGGGGGGAAAAAAAAGAAAGAAAACAAAGAGAATGTGAATGAAGAGAATCAAGGATTTCTCATCTCTTCTTAGAAGTGGGGGTGGGAGCAAAGAAACTAAAGAAATAGAGAAAGTAGAGAAATAGAGAAAAAGAGAGGGAGGGAGGGAGGGAGGGAGGAATGAAGGAAGGAAGGAAGGAAGGAGGGAAGGAAGGAAGGAAGGAAGGAAAAAAGAAACCAAAGCTCATTTTTGGGTCAGTATTGATGCCCTGTCAAGCATCTGAGTAAAATGGACTAAAGGACAAAGAAATACAGCTGGAGCAGTGGTGATAAGGGTGTGTCTGCCATGCAGGGGAAGCAATTCCAGTTTCCATGGGCTAATTGCAAATGTTACTTCTTCTTGAAGATAAAGAAGAAAATCATGTGTTTATTGTATATTCACTGTCTCTATTTTATTTTATATAGAATTAGTATAATGCAAACTCATAGATATCAGTGCTATAAAGACTGAGAGAGATCTAGGTTCTGCCCTTAATTAGCCTATTATATTGTTGCCCATACCTCTCTGAAACAGTTTTGTCTCCCTACCTACTTGCCAGGATTTGGGGGTTTATTTAACATGATAATACATGGGAAAGCATTTTTTTTTTAAATTTTAACATCTTTATTGGAGTATAATTGCCTTACAATGGTGTGTTAGTTTCTGCTTTATAACAAAGTGAATCAGCTATACATATACATATATCCCTATATCTCCTCCCTCTTGAATCTCCCTCCCACCCTCCCTATTCCACCCTAGGTGGTCACAAAGCACCAAGTTGATCTCCCTGTGCTATGTGGCTACTTCCCACTAGCTATATATTTTACATTTGGTAGTATATGTAAGTCCATGCCACTCTCTCACTTCGTCCCAGCTTACTCTTCCTTCTCCCAGTGTCCTCAAGTCCATTCTCTATGTCTATGTCTTTGGAAAGCATTTTTTAAAATGTAATACATGATTTCTTTTGGGATTTCAACACTTCTTGAGAGATAGCTGCTTTGGAGGATATTCCTCTTTTAACAAAAGAGAAAATACATTACGTTTTTATGGAGCCATCATGAAGTGAGTGTTAAAGCAGGAATATAAAAAATGTAAGGCCCGAAACATAGTACAAAAGAGAAAAAGGGTATTTTTGTGAGTGAAGGTTGGGAATTATTTATCTAGGTTATCTACATAGTCAAACTTGACCAAACAAGGACTCTGTTTATTGTGTTTACCTTGATACTACCAGAAGGTGAAGTGCAGACTAGAGAGGGACAGAACCATGAAATTCTAATAGTGTCCAACAGGGACAAATATTCACTCCAATTGACTCCGAAGGTTAAAGGGAACTGGGAGAGAAGAAGCAGAGGAAAGAACAGGAGTCAAAGAGAGAATGAAAGGGAAAGAAACAAGTCTGGATGTGAGGAAAAGGAGGACAACAAGAAAAAAATGAATGGAGAGGCCAAGAGGGAGTGGGAAGATGAAGTTATACTAGAACAGAACATGAAATATGGAAAGAGTGAGGGAAAACCAAGACATTGATTCAGCAGTCCTATGCAAACATGTTCTCAAAATAGTTAAGCATCAAACTTGACTTATCTTCAAATTTGCCTCTAACAGAGACTATTGTTCACTATGAGATCCCTCTTCAATTTTCCAGTGGTTCATAATATCTTTGAAAAATCATTATGGGTCCTTAGCCTGAAAGAACTCAGGTATGAATAGAGAGCCATCCCTGTACTTTGTTAAAATCATTCCTTTAGAGTCAGAGCAGTGTGTAACTCTACAGGACTCTGAATTAGAGTAATATAATGCTTATTCCAGCCTGAATTCCAAACTGATTCTTTTGTTCTCATTTCTTCTATTTCTGGACCAATAGACAGATGACTATTTAAATGGTAGATTTCCCAACATGTATAAGAAGCAGTCAAGTGTTATAAATAATTAAGAGTTCAGTTCAGTAACATAGTCATGAATTTATGAGTTTTATTGAATTTTCTCTACTCTACTCACTTCCCCTCCTCAATCTGCAAACTTACACATACTTATTTTCCCTTTAATACCTACTTATTTTCTCTTTAATCAAAAAAAAATAACAAAACATCCAATTAGAGATGGCCACAGAGCCGAGGCTGTGCAAGCAGAAAGAGCAAAGCCACAACAGTAATCTTCAGCCCTGGCATCCTGATTAATTGAATATGTAGTTTAAAGAACACTTTGGCACCCTAGTCCCCATCCGTGCTTCTTTGTTCCTTCCAGAATTCTAATTTAGTTTAGATATCAAGTGGCCATGTGCTTTAGGGTATCTGGGCCACTACTCAGCCCCAGGGCATTCTGAATCACAGTGGTGATCTAGATCTGGTCCCTTACTCAGCCCCAGAGGATCCTGATTACAGTGTGATCCTGGCCAATGAAACATGAGGAGAAACATGCTGTTGGGCTTCTGTGAATATTTTTAATGAGACCCAGAAAAGCTAATGTCCTTTCCTTATCTTCCAGCCTTGGATGTAGTTGTATAAGGCCTTCTAGCAACTAAGAGGGACAAGCCTACGGACAAAATTGATATCCTGAAAATGGAAGAGGGAATCTGTACACTTGATGATTAGGCCTGGAACTTCTAATTTCCCAGCTTCCAGAATTCTAAGAATGTAAAACTATAAAATATCTTTATGTTTCTGTTCTAATCTTAGCTGTGTTTCTGTTATTGCATCTAAGAATACTACAATACAAACATCTGCCATAATATATATATATGTATATATATATACATGTATATATATATATATACATATATATACGTATATATATATATATATATAGAGAGAGAGAGAGAGAGAGAGAGAGAGAGAGATCATATGGGTTCAAAGGCAGAATGAGGATGGGATACTCTTGAACAGAGGCATAGATGGAAAAAAAAATAGGTGAATGATAGACAGGTACATTATTGACTGAGTGATTCCTTTGAGAAAATTTATGGGGATGAGATTGAGTACAGAGAAGAGGAATTGGCCCTGAAGAAGAGGAAGGACATTTTATACTTTGAAACTGAAATAAAGCAGATAAGAATTGCTACTGAGTTATATTCACAGTTATGGAGGCTGGAAGCTGATGGGTTTTATCAATAACTGCTGGATTTTCTGTGGATTTAACTGTGGATTTTCTTTTCTAAGTGTAGTTTTTTGATGATGGGGATTGAAGTAAGGTTTGGTAATTTGGGTACTTGTGAGGTGGGTAATTTTTCAGGAAAACTGCTAAGAGGAATGAGAAAAGTGCATCAGAAGGATTGGTAGGGCTTCCATGGTGGTGCAGTGGTTGAGAGTCAGCCTGCAGATGCAGGGGACACGGGTTCATGCCCAGGTCCGGGAAGATCCCACATGCCACGAAGTGGCTGGGCCCGTGAGCCATGGCCGCTGGGCCTGCGCGTCCGGAGCCTGTTCTCCGCAATGGGAGAGGCCACCAACAGTGAGGGGTCCGCGTACCGAAAAAAAAAAAAAAAAAAAAAGAAAGATTGGTAAAGTACAGCTGAAGTTGCAGTTAGAGAGCATGGTTTGTTGGTGACCCTGCACACTATAGCAAAGGGATTTCTCTGAGGCCATTCAGTAATTTGAGCAGAGGGACAGAGAAGATAGACTTTGATTGACTTGGTTTGGAGGGTTCCCCAGGAAGAGTTGCTGAAAATGGGTGAGAAGTTGCTGACTTAACTTTTAGTGTCTTTTTACACTGAAAGTAAGATAGGTTCACCCAACAATGATTTTCAGCCCAATTTTTTTTAAGTGTGACAGGTCTTGAGCTAAAGACTGATACACCTGGAAGAGGTCTTTAGAAGTCATCAAGTTCATTTCTATGTTTATAAAGAACATTAAGTACTCTCCCATATATAAATCTCTGCACTATTTTCTCTAAACGAAAACTTTCATATTGGGAAGAGAAGAGCATTTTAAAGGAAGGAAAATATCATGCAAAATTCTCTTTTCCAAAACAAATGAAAGTCAAGCTCCTTTGAATAAGAAGAAGGTAGAGGTCATGATGACCCATCGCACCTGACTAGCATTTACATTTCTCTTCTTTATCTTTATTGGCCCCCAGACACCTCCTTTGAACACTAGTGATCCAATGAACACAGCTTCAACTGAAACTAAAGAATAAATTTAAATTAATTTGCTTGGTCAAGCTAGCAATATAACAAGATCATTTGTAACAAGATCACTCTTATAAATAGAACGGATGACTGTTTATCTGTTATAAATCAGGAACTACTATCATCCACTGCTCATGCTATTCCATTGTTTAACATCATTTCTAAACTTGTAATGGTGGATCCCATGGGTAGCTACTATTCACCATCTATGCTGACCTTGGGTTGGATTATGACTTTTCATTTGTCCTCATTCTTTAAAAAAACAAACAAACAATTTTGATTGTCATTGTCAGATCATAGGGTCAATTCTGGGGTTTGGAAAATATGGTCACAAAAATAATGAGTATATTATGGCACCAAAGATCTAGAGGAGCAGCCAAGGTAGAAAATGTGTGAATTTAACCTCCTTCCATAAAAACACAACAATAAAATTTCCTTCTTACTAATGTTTTTCATGGTCCCCTTTACAAACTGCTTACATACTCACCCACCTATACATTTTAATAACTCAAAGCCACAAACTTTGGTCACATCTCCATATGTATTTTTTTCATTATCTGTGACTACATTCACTACAGTTTATCTGTACTTCCTTTTTATTTCTCTCTCGTGATAAAACTGTTTTTCAAGGTTCTACTATTAGGCAATAGCAGAAGCATCATTAAATATGGTCAAACATGTTCACCAAAGCTTTCTAACCAGTTCTGTTAATACTCAGTATTCTTTGACAAGAGAGCACTCACTTCCAATGGGAGGCCCACTATTTTCTGGAAGTTCTGGTGCTACCAGGTAAAAAAATGCCATGAACTGGGCTTCATCAATTCCTTCCCACCATTATTGGAACCTCTAGCAATGGACCCAATCTGTGTTTCAATTCCAAATCTCAACACTATCCATATTCACTTGAATATGAGTATGAACAACCAACCAACATCATCTTAGCTTCATCTGTTCTAAATCTTCTCAGGAATTTGACCTGGCATCCCTTGAAATTTTTCACAGCTCTGTGTCCCTGGAATATTGTCCTAACCAGGAATATTCTACATTAGAAAATAAAATTCCAAGTTCCCCTCCTCTGAATGAATCTTCGCAGAAAACTGAAATTCCTTAAAGGTCTAAAGAAAGAGAAAAGGGGATCCTGTCTGACACTCTGTAAACAGAGCAAATACCACAGAAAGTCATTCGTTCCCTGAGGACAAAAGGAAAGGGCATCTCTTGCAAATTCTGCCCATCAACTCTTGATAAGGGAAGCAGTGATGGCATGCCTTTCAAGATAGGCAGTTGAAAACAGTCAAGTCTTCCTCTGTCAGCTGCAGAGACTTCAGTGGCATGGACTTAAATGTTACCAGTGTCAGAGAAAGTAGCATCCAGAAAATGGCAAAAGGTACAGGATGTGGTAATGAGACTTGACTGAACAATCATTTTTCTAATCAGTGAAATTGGTGGAGATGCCAAGATGGAAGGAATTTTGAATGTGGTCTAATGTGGTTCTGTCAGGACACCAATGTTGCCTTTCTCTGGTGGTGATTTGGAAGAAATACCTGTCAAGTGGTTTTCTTTTGGCTCCCGAAGTTCCGTAAAAGGGTATAAAATCATTTGCATTATTGTTTCCTGGCTCTGAGTTCTTCTACGGTTCCACACTGGGGTCAATGCCCCACTTCTGTTTCTTCTCAGCCTCTGGAATTCATCCAGTTTTTAGACTGACAGACCTAAGAAGCTTAACATTAGTAGCTAATGAGCTCAGCAGCTCACAACCAAGTACTCTGATTCCTGACCCCTCCTACCCATAAGAACTGAACTTTTGCAACCTAACTGTAAGTAAATTGTTACATTATACCTTAGTTCCCCTAGCACTAACGTTTGCTTACTTATTAGAAAAGCATCTTGTTTGTGAACCTCACTCTTCCTAATTGGGGACGGGTTGTTTACAGCTATGCATTCCTATTTGTAAATGCTAGTCTTCTTAGACCTCCTTCTGTTGTCCACAGTCTGTATTCATTCATTTATCCATTCAGAAATATCTACTGAGATTCTACTATTTGCCAGACACTGGTGAGGCTGAGCAAAGATAGGGCAAAACAGAAATGCGCCAGATCTTACAGAGCCTCCACCTTCCCCACTGGTTTGATCTGCAACCCGGAGACTATTTTTGGTAGGTAACTTAAGTACTCCCTTCCCTGAAGTCTCTGACCCAACTTCCCTCAACTTAATGGATCATAAAATGAACATAGTAGCACTGGCATTGTTGCTAATCTTACTGGCTCCTCATTGATTTTGTCAGCCCACAGAATCATTTCTTCCACTGCCTCTTGCCCACACACAATTGTTTTGGTTTGCTTTTCAACCTAACAAAGCCCCAGTCAAACTTCTGCTTTATTCAAAACAAGTCATTTGTGAGCAAGCTCATGCTAAAACATTTCCCATTACTTTCCTTACAGATTTTGGCATTTAACAGTGGGGGGGGGGGCGGGGGGAACTTTGTTACTAGGTAGTAAAACTCTCCACAACTGAATATTCACATTGTTCATGGATCAGCAAACACCCCAGTTTGTAATTGAAGAAAATATTTGGTATGTTTCTATTAAAAAACCTTTCCCTTCATGAATGTTTAAACAAATTAACCTGAACAAGAGGCAGTGAAATGCATACCAAAAACAATTCTTAAACCTGAAGTCAGCTAAAGCATGGGGAAATCAGTGTGCTGGTAGGTATTTCTGAATTTCACACTAACAATTTCCTTAGTCCCCCTTTTCCACTTTTAAGCAAGCACTTTGGCATTTATCTTGGGTGCTCTTAGAACTCTGGTCATTGCTAAAGCTTTGTTGGTTTACTAAAAACCAAGGCTGACTTTGCATGACCATAGTCAGATGAAACTGGGACATTCTGTTCCACTAATCAGCCTACAGCTCTCTCACTGGTACTTAATAGTGTTCCATAGATATCTATTAGAGGACTCATTTGACGTATGTATCCAATGAGATCAGTTCTATTTGCATAATTGTAGTGGTACTCATCCTGGTCTGTGGGAAAGAAAGTATCAGTCTTGTATCCAACTAAATCTGTGGTTTTGGGCAAGTTGTCTCATCTGTAAAATGGAGCAAGACGGCATCCAGATTCAATTATCCTAAAAAGTAGTCATGTCTTTTGTTTTTATCCATTATCTAATGCCACATCTGTGGACATGGCTTAAAAGACTCAGAGGTCACACATCAAAGTAAGATATATGTGCAAGGTATAGGATTTCCTCAGATACTTTATTAATAGAAGAAATTTATAAATTCTCAGTTCCAGGGCAGGCACATCCTCTGGGATCACAGTTAGAGACTCTCCATTTGTATTTTCTTTAAACACCAGGAAAAATCTTCCCATCCCCTGAGATTTGGATGCTGGAGACAGCATCTTACCACATTGCAGCCTGGGTCTCATTAGTCTGGTACCTCCATACTCAAAGGGATCTACTTTCCAGAAAATGTATGCTGAGGTAATTGCTCTCTGATAAGTCTTATCAAATCTAGTTTAGATAAAAAGGGGGGGGGGAGGAAGGAATGGAGGAAGTAAGGAAGGAGGGGAAGGGAAAAGAGAAAGGGAGATGGGAGAGATGAAAGGAAATAAAGTGGAAAAGAATGTAGAAAGAAAGGTGGAAAAATAAGAATGTCAAAAACAATCCTTACCTCTGAGTTTGGGGGGCAGGTGTATGAATTAACAGTTTACACAGCCACAGTTGCAGCAAAAATTATTCCTACCTTATAAATAGAATAAAACAATTTTGGACACCCTTTAAATTTCTTCCTCTATTTCTCCCCCTTGCCTGGATTTCTTGCTTATTATGATTTTGTCTTGTTATTAATTAAAATGATTTCCCCTAATACCTCTTGAATATCTTCTTACTAAGTAAGGGAGAGACTTCTGACTCACCTTGATGTACAAATAGTCCTTAGAGATGGCTAAGTCTGTCCCTAAAACAGACAGATGAGGAAATGAAAATAGCTGGTAACTGGCAGAGTCAGAACTCATATCTTCTCCCCCAACACACATATCACTACCCCTGCCACACAACATTGCACCATCTTCCCATATTTAAATGTTTGCTGTCTTCCATAAAATGTAGGGAAAGGTCAAGTCATAGTGTAGGTTCAGAGAGAAAGAATGGTGTTCAGGTAAAAGGAGGATCAATCTTATGTTAGCACTGAGTCAGAGGAGAATATTAAAAAGTTGGAGCAAAGGCAAAGGAATGGAGAAGTTATGACCTAAACATTTCAAGCCTACAGGAAATGAGCTAAGGGCTTTTTCCTTAAAATTCTCACAAACTCAATGTCTTTAAGGTTAACTGACTAAAGAAACTTTTGTATTAATGTAGAAGTTTCTGGATAAAGTTGTCTTCTCTCTAGAAAATTCCATTTCTGCTTTGAAATCCTTTCTCTCCCTCCCTCCTCCATCCCCCAATCTCTTTCTCTCCTTCTTTCCCCATATTGTACAAAGTGCACAATTTCAGAGAGAAAAATCAACCTGACTCTTTTGATTTCATTAAAAACATGACAGTGAAGGGCAAATTCTAATACTGTTAACTTTTAAAAGTTGTAAAAATTGATTGCTTGTTTTACTCTTCATTTCTGTTTCATTATCCCTTTCTCTGAGAGATAAGAATTATAAATAAGTACAGATTTAATCTCTGGAATCTACCACCAAGGGGAAATGTGTAGTTCACGTGAATGGAAGAAAAGATAGACATAAAAAAATACCTTTCTGCCGATCAAACCTTTCATGTCCATGCAGAAATAATTACAGAGATGGTCAGTGGGGAGATTTGAGCAATTTACAGAGGTATAACAGTGGTTCCTATCAACACAGTTTTATATTCAGGGCAAGGCATAGAACTCTAGGTCCTGAAGCATTGCCTATAATCTTTATTTCATTTTTAGATGTTATGCTGTAATAAAATGTAAAAAGGGAATACATAAAAAGTTATAGAGGTGGGAAAAAACATGGTTTGAAGTTGTATGGCATTTCTTGACAGGGCATGTTCCTAAGGATATGCAGAGAATAATAAATGCCATTTGAAATAAGTACACTAGAGATCTGAAACTAGATTGAAAACCCAAGTCAATTTTCCTGAGTGTCATTTGATTAGCTTTCTTATATAGAATGGAGGTTTAAACAATGCTGGGATTCTGAGTGCAGAGGTGCTTGGGAAAAAGTGAGAAATGGGTTCCTCCCACCAATTTCATTCAGATGGTTTTACAACATTATCTTTTCACATTCCTCCTGTGTTTTTGCAATAATCCATAAATGAAGCAGTGTCAGAGAAAATGTGATTGATTGTGGTGAAGCATGCATGCACATTCACGTGCAGTAAGTTATTTTTCTATTCCCTTTCCTATTTGTCCCAGACTTGCTCCAGGCAAATACCTATAGCCCTATTCCAGATTTTCGGTAGGAAGATAGAAACAAAGTTCTCAGCCTTGAGGGGGAAGCTCTGCACAGGTAACGAACAAATGAATTGTGCCTGGTGGCTGTTTTCATATAGAGAGGATTTTCTCTTATTTTTGCCAAGATGTTTATTCTGGTTTCTCAAGACACTATAGAAAGGAGGCCTAGATAGCGTCTAACAATTAGGTTTAGTATATATTTCCTGTATCATTTCCCAACCCTTTATTTTCACTCTGTTATGTCTACATTGAACAGAACAGAAAATTTGTGCATTATCATGACCACACTAGCCTCTAATCCAGGTGTAAACTGTTGATTTCATCAGTAATTTAATAGGTTCTACCTTCTATAATATATGTATACTAAGAAAGTATTATTCCTGTTGCTCTGGTTTCCCCCCAAGAATAATCTACTTTAATCTTTTGCACCCTAAATTTACTCGTGTCTCCTTGTCTTGTAGCAATTATATTCCGCTCCTGCCTTCAAAAGCTCTTCCACCATTTGATTAATTTGTTCCTGTCCCTAGGAATCCTGTTCTGAAGGGACTGCTCTTGGGTTCCTAATCTTGCAGAATGCACAAGCTGACAGTGTGTGTCCAAATCTCAATACTTGTGTTCTGAAAGTCTGGGAATATAAATTGTAAACCAAATTTAAGTATTTAATGACCAAGAGCCTATCTGCTATCTCAGTCTTCTATAAGGCATTTCAACAGCCAACAGTTCTGGGCAGATCTTTAGTGAGACAGATACTTTCTGAAGCATTTGGTTTTAGTCCAATGAATGGTTGGATATGTTTTCCAGGCTAAGGGACTTTAATGTTTGTCCTAGTGTCACTGCCCCTTAAGAAGCACCTAATAAAGCCTGAGGATGTCATGTGTGTGTTTTGAACGCCCACGTTTTTCTTAGACAGTGTCAGATCTTAGACACTCCATTGCCCTTCTTTCCCTCTTTTGCATTGGGTATGGCAGATGCTCTTGAACTCTGACAAGTAATAGTACTCTTGATACTCTTGACCAAAATGCTATCACCTCACTAACACTGAACAAATATTTCAAAAGGATGTGGGATGACAGTCCAATGTATGGAGGGGAAACCAATCATATCATATTAACATAGATGTCTATTTGAAAATGACTGAGTTATGAACTCAAACACAGCCTTTGTGGTGAAGACTGGACTTTTGAATCTAAAGTGGTAAATTAAAGTAAGTGAATAATAGAGTGTTTGGATTATCTTGGAGAAAAACCTCCACAGTAAAATAATTTATTTGATGAATTTGGCTCTTTCTCCTGAATTGATTCCAAATAATCTTTCTATTTTCCATTTAATTTTGATTATGTACAAAACTAAAATGTAATGAGAGGGCATGTATCCAGCTATCCAATAAAGTTGCCATGAATACTCTTCATAATTAGCACAGCCTGCTTTATTTATGTGAACCGTGCCGTGATTCCCAATCAAATTCTGACAATACCAAAGTCAAGTGTCCATACTGCTTGCTTAGGAATGCTTAACTCTATTGATATTTCTTTTAAATACAGTATCTCCATTTCCTTGTTTTCTTTCTTATGATACCTGGATTTCATTTCATTGATGCAATTCCTTAGATTAATCTCTCCATTACCACCATTAGATTATAGTTTATGACTCCCAGAGAGAAAAATAAACACATGCATGCACACAGTGCTCCAACACCCACTGAAAGCAATTCAGACACACATATTTTTTTTTTTATTATTTTAAATCAGTCTCAGGCTGGTCTCACTAAGCTACACTTCAGCTGATACCTCTCAGTCTGTTGTCCAATATAGATTATAAGGCCCTAGGGAAGTGAATGTTGCTGAGTTCAAGAGATTTCTGGAGTTTAGTTAAACTATAGATAAACTACTTATAGATTGTCTCAAGCCCATAGACAATCCCTCTTGCTTTAGTTGTTTTGATTATAACAAAATATTACCTCCTTCAATTTCAGCCTTGCAGGCAAGAAGGACATGAATTATTAAGAATTTCTCCACTAATCATTCTGTCTTTTGGCAACAATTCTGAATTATTCTTCTGGAGCACAAATCCACTGGGCTGACCCCTGACCCATTGCCTGAGAGTGTGCAATGAAACCAGAATCAGAGATAGTGTTACATGGCAGCTTGGAAAAGGAAATGACATCTCTAATAACAAACAGAAATGGCTAGTAATTAGTTGAAATGACAATAATTAAAAGAAATGACAAGTCTAATAAATTTTCACTTAAGTGTTATCATACTGCACTTTGGATTTTTAGCTTTCCATTTTAAATATTAATCTCAATGGAGTTTACTTTAGATGAAAAGTCATATCAAGTATGGAGATGGAAGTAATTCTGTACACACACTCCATCAAATTCTGTTTTATCAATGTCACTTACGGTATGATCAGTAGAGATAGACCTGGATTAAGACCTCATATTGTTCCCCTAAAAATATAGTATTTTAGTGTATACCTTATTTATGCAGCTCAAAAACATTCAGTCACAGGGATCAGATGGAAAGTGGTTGTTTTTAATTTTCTTTGATATCTTCAAAGATAAGAAGGTCTCACCCCTCCCTTTATTCCCCCTCTCCAGCAACAGACAAAGAAGGTTAAATCATATTAGCATGTCCTATATAGCTAGCTGTAACCTAAGTGACCTGTCATGGCACTAAATGCCTACTAGAACTTCCTCTGTACTTGCAAGATGGAAATTTTACGCATCAACGCTTTTATGCATGCATCTGATTTGGGAAGTTCACTGCTTTATGGATATAAACATTGTGATCATGTAAATTGATCTACATAATGGGATTCTGTGTGTGTGCATGCATATATCTATATGGATATGGATGTATGCAAGTGTATTCTAAAAGGAAATGTAATACACGAAATGTTAACTCTAATGATATGAAATGCATTAAATTCAAACTACCTTGCATGTGTATGCAGATGCATTATGTCTCTATCATTGTGCTCTGAAGGAATTTAAAGTAGAAAAAATAAATTTATCATATACTCTGATGTGCCATGGTAAATGAGAGTGCAACATGGCACTATTCTAGGCAATAATTAAGGTCCAAGGAAACCAAGACTATGAAGCTTTTAAGGACAACCTTTAGTAAAACTGAAATATATATATATATATATATATATATATATATATATATATATATTTTTTTTTTTTTTTTTTTTTTTTGCGGTACACTGGCCTCTCACTATTGTGGCCTCTCCCGTTGCGGAGCACAGGCTCCGGATGTGCAGGCTCAGCGGCCATGGCTCACGGGCCCAGGAGCTCCACGGCATGTGGGATCCTCCCGGACCGGGGCACGAACCTGTGTCCCCTGCATCGGCTGGCGGACTCTCAACAACTGCACTACCTGGGAAGCCACCAATAAAAGTATTTTATTCAGGGACTCACAGCCCCTCCTTTCAGCTACCCTGGCTAAGCTCCTTTTGTCTCTAAACTATCATCTACTGAAAGCCAAGAGTTCTACATTTCAGAGTTCTGGTAACCAAAATTACAGTAAGTTCTCAGCTTTCTTCTCACCAAAATTCACGTTGAGTCTCATTACTTCAAGGTCTATAAGATAAACTGAATCAGTTAAAGATTAATTCCTTAAAGACTTGTCTTTTTCAGACAACCTAGTACCTTAACCACGGTAATAATTCAAATTACCTTTGATAAAGTTTGTTTTGGTAATGCTAATCCTTGAAATTTTCAGGACTATGATAGAGTTGTGTTCCATATATTTATCACATTCAAAACTGTCTTGTGTGCTTTTAAATGGCCTAAACAACATGATTGTTCATTTTTCAAAACTGAATTCAAATTACTCACCTTCTTATTTGTCATAATCAATATTGAGTAGATACTCAATTCATATTTAATAATGATGCTGATGCAATGGATATTAATAATCTGCAAATAGCTGCTCTGTAGGTTCATCTCAACTATATGCTTACTTGTCACCTTAAGAAAAAATAATACACTGTACAGGACAAAATAAAAAATTAAAGCATAAATTAGCAGGCTTGGGTTTCTGTTCCAGATCTGCTAGTTATCCAGGTAGCAGCAGGATTACAAAACCAGTAGTTCTGTGGATTCACACTTAGAAAATCTAGTTGTCATAGAAAATATAGTTGTCATTTGATCAAGAATAAGTGCCTGTATTCAATCAGTTTTTTCCTTTGGCAAGTACTTATTTCATATCTATTAACATATGGAGAAGACAAGGATGACTAAGAATTGGTCTTTATCCTCAGTTTTCATTTGTAACCTATATATAATATCAGCAATAAAAAATAATACCAGATCCAATGGCATAGTTGCTTTTGTTTGTGACATTGGCCCAAAAATTATACAGATAATTTTTGAAACTACAAACTCTATTTAGAGCAGTGCTGTTGTGTAGGGTTTTATAGTGTCTCCCCCAACTCCAAACTTCATGTCCACTTAAAACCTCAGAATGTGGCTGGCCCTAAATCTAGTGACTGGTGTCATTATAAAAAGACCACATAAAGGCACACAGAAAAGAAAGCCATGTGAAAATGCAGATAGAGATTGAAGTGATGTAGCTACAAGCCAAGGAACACAAAGGATTTTCAGGAGACAATAGGAGTTAGAAAGAGACAAGAAAGAAATCTTTCCTAGAGGCTTCACAGGAACATGGCCTTGCTCACAGCTTAATTTTGGAATTCTAGCCTTCATGCCTGTGAGGAAATAAAGTTCTGATGTTTAAAGTCACCCAG
This sequence comes from Stenella coeruleoalba, assembly GCF_951394435.1. NCBI lineage: Eukaryota > Metazoa > Chordata > Mammalia > Artiodactyla > Delphinidae > Stenella > Stenella coeruleoalba. Next base: position 35,124,404 of record NC_137160.1, on the reverse strand, counting down.
TTTGTGGTAATTAATTATAGCAACCCTAGGATATTAATACAGTTCATATGTTTGATTGTTTCTGATAAAAGTAGACTACATCTTCTTGCCCACCAAATATCTGGCTGAGATATAGAGATGTGCAGGGCTTTAGCTTAAGTCTAATATGTGACCAACTTAGAAAGCATATTCATTATGAAAAATATATATATAATAAATTTATTTCAAATACAGGATATTTTCCTGTTTAGAGTTATTTAAATGTTGATCATGTCTATTAGTCAGTAGAGAGTAGGTTAAACTGTGATAACAAAAATCTCAGTATTTTGAAACAAAAATGGTTATTGCTTGTTTATGAGACATATCCATTCTGCGAGAACAGGATATTCTTCTTTATCCTCACTCTGAAACCCTGTTTAGAAGGAAAAGAGGTCTGGAGTGTCTAGAATGGTTTATTTACACTGACAACCTGCTGGAAAGAACTGGGCATGTTATTTACTCAACTAAGAGACCAAGAAGAATGATCCCACCATGATCCCAAAGGTAAAGAGAAAAAAGAACATGGCAAACTATACACATAACCACATCACCATGCCCAGCTACTCTCAGATTCTTAAGACTTTTCATACTTTTATACTCTAGGACAGTGTGGTACTCAGATTTTTTTCGTTGATGCACTGATGGATTGTATTTGTAAAAGTAACTAATCAAGAAGCATATTTCAAATCTCTTGATGAGATAGGTTTCTATTTTATATTTGGTCACGTGATTCTATCTGCTTTAAAGCCAAATTATATTTGGGGCTTCTCTGGCAGCACAGTGGTTAAGAATCCGTCTGCCAATGAAGAAGACATGGGTTCGAGTCCTGGTCCGGGAAGATCCCACATGCCGTGGACAAACTAAGCGCATGCGCCACAACTACTGAGCTTGCGCTCTAGAGCCTGCGAGCCACAACGACTGAAGCCCACAATGATTAGAGCTCATGATCCGCAACAAGAGGAGCCACCACAATAAGCCTGTGCACCTCAACAAAGAGTAGCCCCCGCTTACCGCAACTAGAGAAAACGCGTGCACAGCAACGAAGACCCAACGCAGCCAAAAATAAATACATATATTTTTTTAAAAAAGCTGAATTATATTTGGTAATATAGTGCCATTATGAGAAATAGCAACAGGAATTCAGAATATCATAAAGAAACGTGATATACAATGTAATAAACTTGGTTTTCCCCCCATTCTCGGCATTTATTACTTCACATTTGGAATTTTGCAATTATAGTTACTTTTCTTAAAAAGATGAGCAAATTAGATGCATTTTTAAAAACAGAAACACTATTACAGAGATACGTGAGAAAATTAAATAAATTGGGTCCCTATAACCAAGAAAATGCAAAAATAATAATGGTGTTTGACGGCCTTCTTTAATTTATGACTGTCTATGAACAGTGCTTTTCTGCAGAAGATGCTGTCTAGTGTTTTTTGTGATTTTTTTAAATTATTCTGTTTTAGACTTAGAGAATATTGAAAATAAACTTATGTTACCAAAGGAGAAACAAACGTGCAGGGGAGGGATAAATCAAGAACCTGGGGTTAACATACAAACACTATTATATATAAGACAGGTAACCAACAAGGACCTACTATATAGCACAGGGAACTCTACTCGATATTCTGTGATAACCTATATGAGAAAAGAATCTGAAAAAGAATGAATAGATAGATAGATAGATAGGTATAACTGAATTGCTTTGCTGTACACCTGAAACTAAAACAACATTGTAAACCAACTATACTCCAATAAAATTTAAAAAATGAATAGATAAATAAAAATTTAAAAAATATTCTGTTTTATTTTATTTTTAACTATAACACATCATGGAGAAATGCCTTTAAATGATGCTTCCAAGTAGACCCAAGGATAGCCTCCTAGCACTCAGGTGAAAGTCTTAATAAAAACTTGCAGTACCATCACAACTGGAGTACTTCAAAGAGTGGGCAACTTGGCTGATAGAAATCTCACCAACCTCTTGGCAGGAAGTCCACACCTTCACTTACTGACTCTCGTACTGGAAGCTTCACTTGCTAATATTCTTTCACTGAGATGTAGCAGGTTTTTTTCTACCTCCAAGTCCCACTCCATCACATGAGTTGATTATGATATGAGTTTAAACTGGACAGGCATCCTTCCCAAACTCATGTCAAATTCTGCTTTTTATTTGGCCAATGGATTCCCTGTTAAGGAGATAGCTGTTAAATAAAAGTAACAATTTTAAGTTTAAAGTATGACAAATTTCAGGGAAAATAATAATACTGCTAAATGGAGGCTTGAAGAATTCAAAGGAATAAAAGTATAATATGAGAATGATAGACCCTGAGAGATAAGCAGATTTTATGTGCGAATCCCCTTCACAACATACCATGTGACTGTCATCTTGTGTACATCTAAGTAAGACCTAGCCTTTCCTTCTCCTTACTTTGAGGACCTCACATACTCACCACACAGAAAGATATGGTTGAAAATGATTTTTATATCGATTTTAACTGTTAAGCAATGAATGGTCAGAACAGTTGAGAGTTGAAAATTTTTTCACAACACAAATTGTATATAAACTCATTATGCTGTGGCCCTAACTGAAAAAAAAAAATATACTGTAAACATTGTCTTTTCTTCCTTCCTCCCTTCCTCCCTTTCCTCCGCCCTTCCTCCCTTCCCTCCTCCCCCCTCCCTCCCTTTCCTCCTTTCTTCCTTTTTTTTTTTTTTTTTTTTTGCGGTACGCCGGCCTCTCACTGTTGTGGCTTCTCCTGTTGCGGAGCACAGGCTCCAGACGCGCAGGCTCAGCGGCCGTGGCTGACGGGCCTGTGGGATCTTCGCGGACAGGGGCACGAACCCATGTCCCCTGCATCGGCAGGCGGACTCTCAACCACTGCACCACCAGGGCCTGAACCTGGAATTTTACAGCTTTGTGAAGAACAATGAATCAAAAAAACTAGTTCTAGTAGGGCACACCAAAAGAATAGCTTTTTAGGCTTCTATGTATACTTTTATAAGAACAGGTACATCTCACTAATAACTGTGTGAAGTATTGTCATATCTTTCTATCTGAGTAAAGAACAATATCATTTTAAATATAAAGTACAAAGCATTGTTATTGTTTTTACCCCAGCAAAATGACATAAGCATTTATGGCAGTATCAAGGGAAAGTGAAATGGTAGAGAAAGGTGAGGCAGGGTTTAGAGGTCAGGTCTCTGGGAACCACTCTTTTCTATATCATTTACTGCTAAAATGACCTTTGTCAAATCATTACAATTCCCTAGGGTTCACTTTCCACCTTTTCCAATGGCTAGAGGTAAGGAAACTGCTATTAAAATAACTTAACTAAATATTACTTATAGGATATTTTATTCTCTTCATTCACTCCTGTATCAGGGAATAGAGACTAAGAGCAATATAGTAAACATATTTAGAGTTATATTTAGGAAATGTATTAGAGAAAAATTTTAACTTGTCTTCTTTATTTTGAATTCATCTATTTAGATACATATATGTAGCCTCTACACTCCTATATAATTCCTGACTATTTATTCTATTTCAGGTGGGTAAAAATACTATTGTTGCTATTAGATTGTATGATAAATGTGGTAAAAACATATATTTCTAGAGGTATAAAATTTCATAGGTATAAACATGCCTAACTTTAGAGCACAGTAGTCCAGTTCAAAGAGGAGGAGGAAGAGGAAGAGGGGAAGGAAGAAGGAGATAGGGAGGAAAGGGATTGGGAAAGTAGTAAAAGAAGGAGCAGTGTGAGGTTCCATAAATACCCAAAAGCCTAATGTAAAAATTCAACAATAAAAAAGACAACAGGGTTTTTTAATGTATCGAGAAAATTCTACAAATTCTGCATGTCCCATTTAACTTAAAACAAATTGTACAAATTTTAGCTAGCTGCTTTTCTAGCTCAGAGGAAATCAAAATCAGAAAATTCTAAGAACATTTTCAGAATTACTGGATGAGACATGACTAACTGTAATCCAGGCAAGAAAAAGTATGTGTGGTGGGGAAGGGGCTGACATATTTTTAAAATGCAGCCAGAGAGTACTGTGAATTTTAATAAAGAACAGTTCTGTTTTGAGCATATATTTATTAATATAGATTTTCTAACTATATACAAAATATATGCAAGTCATTATGAGAAGATACAAATAGTGATGTGTCGCTATCTCTTTAGCCAAAGAAAATCAATTGAAAGTTAAACCTGGACACAAAAAAAGTTGTAACGATGCATCTGGGTATATGCTGAGTGTAGACATACATTTGAGACTGTTGATGTAATGAAACTTGAAGTTCCTAATTCAAATGCAGGTTTTATGCTATGGGTCATTTTTATAATCAAGGGTAACAGTGGGTTTTACTTGGGTATGACAGTAGGAAAGTCAATGATATGTAGGGGACAAGATATATAGGTGTTGGAGTTTCATTGGTCTTAGTGACAAGGACCATGGAAACATGTCATGTATGCTCAATACTAGCAGAGCAGGGACAGAAGCAATTATGTTATTACTGGGGGTGCTGTGCAAGACTTCTAAGAGATTGCTACTCATTCTTCTGAACCAAAAGATGTTGGGGAGGTAAAGGGATGTTAGTGTGACATAGTTTCTTAAGTGGAACGGCTTCCAAGGGCTTTTCTCTAGACATCGGCAAACAGAGCTGTTGTTTGTAGAGTTTCTGGTTCCTGTGTGTGAAGAATCCATGTGTAATGATACATGGAAGACAGGTATAGTATTGTAACAGTTAGCTACGCAAATACCAGAAGTCTAGTTAAACAAGTAAGATTTTTGGAAGAAAAACCTCTACCACAGTATCATTTGTCCATCATATTGAATATTGTAAGAACAATAGCTGAATCTTAAATTCATGGGCATGTGAAGAGGACTTTTTCAAAATAGAAAAGGACAGTTACATCTGTAAAGAGGCTTATTTTGGTTCAGATATCTAGTTACTTAACACCATTAGAGGGATAAAACCTATGGCATAAAAGAATGTCTAGAAGATAAATAAATCAAGGAAACATAAAAAGTGGGGTCATTTTATCCATACTTCTCAAGCCTTCCCACAGTGCAAAGATCAGGAGAGTTCCAATAAAAAGTCATTGAATGAACTATTAGTAATTGGAAAGGTGTCATAACTGAATTGGAACCCATCAAAAAGTCTGGATTCAGTGTTTAGGAAGTGTCCTTTAGTAGACAGAATACAGAGTTTGGATTTATTAAAACAAACAAGAAAATAAAAACTCTTTCATTAAAATAGTTCCCAATCCTCTTTTAGATTTTATAATATTGTTAGCAAAATAGTATGTTTTAGACCCTTTAAAGTCTATAAACAGTGAGTGTCTCAAGGTACAAAGGGTTTAATAATAATAAATAAAGGAAAGATCTGTGAGAAAAACATCTTCTAATTGGGGATAAAGAGAAAAATCAGTGGCTGTCGTGGTTGGGAGTCACTGCACACCCTGGGAGAAATGGTTTCAATACAAAGGAGATTTCTTAGTTGTTTCCTTGCTTTTTGCTTGTGTACATACATACACATACATATGGCATAAAATCCCAGGTGATTCTATCCTTGTTTAGAGTGTTCACTATTAAGCTAGTCTGGAATCAGTCTTAGTTCCTATGATGATCATCATAAGGCCAAAAACTCTAACATGTAACTAGTCAGACAAATCTCTCTTTTTTTTTTTTTTTTTGCATTAACAGAACTCTAGAATGATCACCACTATAGATAAGGGAGATAGAGGTGATATAAGATTGCTTAATTAGAATACCCTTAACAAATCTTCTACTATTGTGCTCTCTTAGGCATCTTCACAATCGTTTCACTTACATCCAAGATAAGAGTGACTCATTCTGTTCAGCCAATTTTCCACAAAGAGGAGGCAAAGTGTTATTTTGGTTTGCTTTTGTTTGTTTGCTTTTTTAATTTTGTTGTTTACTTCCTAAGAGTCAGTGTGTGTGTAAGCCCAGATAGAGTAAACCAGGCTGCCTGGAGGTTTAGAAGCTGACTGGCCTCCTCCACACACTGAACCACTCACTTCAAGTACAAGTGTTTCAATTTTGTGCCTTAGCAAAACTGCAGATTATTATATACTATAGACCAATGGATTTCAACCTTGGCTGCAAATTAACATTCCACTGGGTGGTACTTTTAAATACCAATGTTCAGACCCCCACCTGTGATATAAAAACATATTATTTCAAGTTTTATCTCTAGTATGTGTATGTAGCATGTGTGTGTGTGTGTGTGTGTGTGTGTGTACATGTGTATGTGATGGATGTGTGTGTATATGGGGGCAGGGGTGCTTGGCATCCCAGGTGCTTCTAATATGCGTGAGGGAATCAGGTTTGAGAATTACAGAGTTGTAGATGCATGCATCTTCACAGATACTTGCCAAATACAAAATCTGAGACCATCTAAATTATGAATAATGTATATACTGTAACTTCATAAGAAATGAAGAATTAGAAATAGCATTCTCTAAGAAAATAAAGTTTCATAATAAGTATTCTTTCATGAATAAATTGCATCTTTATTTCTGTACAGAGGTAGACCAGATGGGGACGTGGAGCAAGGTCAAAGTTTTTCTTAAAATGATCACCTGTGTCCATACAAATACATGAAGAAATGATTCTTGATTTTTCATTAATAATCAGCAACCCCAATCTCTACACCAGATATGATGTCAGAAATAATTTTATCCTAAATTTCTTAAAAAACTTGGAATTACCAAGTATTTACCTTAGCCTGAGAAATATTTCCATAATATATCCCAAATCACATACATGTAAAATGCAGTTTTTCACAAAACACATTTCACTACATATTTACCTTGTATATACACTTAGACAACATATGATATGCTCAAAAATTCTGATAGAATTTTGATTTCTTACTCACCAAAAATCTGTGAGAGACTGTTTGCATACATGGGAATAAAAGAGAATTTTCCCTGGGTAAATTTAGATTTCTTGTCTTCTAGAATCTTCTAAACTTCCTGTGTCCTGCACAGCTGCTGTTTGGGAAAGTTTTACTTGGGCAGCTATCACCTTGCTTCAAGATCATCATCACTTCTAGTGAGTTATTGTCAGTCTCATCTTCCAGGACTGTGGTATGCACCTCAAAATGGCTCCTTATTTTATGTAAGTACAGCTTCTCTCTCTCCAACCTCAGAGCCTCAGAGTCCTTGTGTGCCTGCTCTTTGTCATGTCTGATATTCTCTTCTGTCCTATGGCCATGAGGAGAATTATATTTGTTGGAGAGAATTACCTTTTGATTTCACCCCAGTTAAACACTGACTCCCTTCCCCACCTCATGGAAGACACTACATCACTTACTTTACAAACACAATTTTAGGTGCCTCTAGAAGCAGTGCTATGTCACTTGCCCACAGTGGCAACTGCAAAGGTTCCACTTTCATGTGGAAGTCTAAAAGTCCACTTTAGGATCATCAAGTGATCAGGCAATCATTTTAATATTTAGAAACATTATCTTCCACATTAGCAGGTAAGTGAAGGAATAAAGGTCACTAAATTGTCCATACTTTGCATATTACCCCTTTGGTTTATTTGCCTTAAATACAAATGATCTTGAACATGCAGACTTCACTAAGTAGGAAAGTCACCTCTGCCTTTATCATCATCCCTCCAAGAAGAGCAAATTTGAGACAGAGTGCAGACTTCCAGACGGGCTTCCTTTACTGTCTCCTCAGGCCACAAGTGCAATATATCTATGTAACCAGCTCACGTGTTTATATAAACACTTCACAACACCCAATCAATCACTTCTTTCTAGCCAGCATTTTTCTTAGAGAACTATGTGCCCCTGACCTAGTAGAGACTACATGGAACTCTTTTCTTTCATGAGCTCAGAATTTAATGGGCCAAACACAACAATGGTACAGATGAGCAATTTCAAGAGTTCTCATTATAACCAGGATCTGCGTTACAAAGATTCAGAGGACACGTGTCAGAACGTACCTTCTGCCTTTAAAGGTATATTTTTTATACAAAACAATAAAACACACAACCCTGACTGCTCTCTCTAAAGGTCAAAAGAGGTTGTAAGTCTTTTTCTAACTGTAAAACTCTGTGTGAGAAGAAATTTACAAGTTTCTAACTTCCAGAAATTTAACTTGAGTAATGTTAAAATCTGTGCAGTAAGCTAGACTGTCATCTGCAGTCTGGGAGAGTAAGATCAGAGACTTTCTGGGCATATATATCATTTTAACTAAATTGATATCTAAGTAATATTTTGTAATATTTTATATTTAAATGCTTTTATTTCTCAATTGTTCTCTGTAGATATGCCACCTCTGGCCCCATTTCTCCTTAGTGCTTGTAGATTCATTTATAATTGGTTTCCTTGTTTTAGACTGAAAACCACATATGAGAACTGGGATTAGTGAAGTGTGCTTTAAGGAGGCTTTATCAGGAAATACAATTTGCCCTCCATAAACACAATATCTGCAGAAACAAAACAGAAAATTCTTTACCAAATCAACACTAACCACAGCATAGCCTGCATGGGGGAAGCAGACACACATTATTACAAAACTAAGGAGCATAAAACCGCTGATCCCATAGTTGCAGAGTCATAAAATCCTGTCTTCTATTTGAAAAATGTTTAATAGTGGACTTTGAATGCCTCATCTCAGAAGAAGCCTGGGTACCAGGGACTGAATAATTACATCTGGCAAAATACGGGGAGTCATCACGTCAGAGGAAGCAGATGGTCTCCCCACCACTCCAATACCCCAAATCCAAACAAGCTCAGTGTGTTTTGACAATTTGACAGTTGATGGAGAAAAGACATTTCTCTCAATTCTAAACAGAAACAAGGATCTGAAGATGACACAGGGCTCTTCCATGAACAAAAGTGTGAGTTCTCATCAGCTGATCTCCACTGGGGTTAAGGGGATAGTACTGGACTGGCCACCCAGTGTGTTGCCATATCTCCTGTTACTAAATGGAGCTTAATGAAAAATTCTAAGTGGATCTCAGGCTCCTTAGAGGCAGTACATCACTTTCGTGAGGAGAGTAGTTGGAGGATAATATTTAGGATGTCTGTAAATTCTTTGGTGCCTGAGAAAAGGTGTCCTAAAACATTATTAAAATTACCACCTGAAATACACATCAAATCAAAGAGATGATTCTGTTTCTAAGTTAAACACAATGACAGCATATGTGAGATCATTATCAATCATATACAATTTCTTAGATTTTTAAAATATCTCCCTTTGACAAGTAGTCAACTTCCTAGAGATATTTCTCAGTATTAAAGTAGAAAAATTATCCATAAAATTTAGGTTAAAATTCTTACTCCATGTGGGGAAAAAAATTAGAAAGTAACTGAGGTGTACTGGAAAGGACATAGGACTGGGAAATGTGGTGCTTGATTTGTCCTTCTGGATTTGCCACTTAGATTTAAACATATGTGCCTCCATTCTCTAATACAGAAATGGAAGAAAAATAACTCTTACCTACAGATAAATGATGAAAATAAAATGCGGAAGTAAAACTTTTTAACAAAAGCACAAAATTGCTGTTCAATGTAAAATCTGCTCAGACATAATTCTGGGCTCCTATTTTATCTTTCACCTGCTTCCAGGCAGAGTCATGTCTGTGGCTTCAGTCACCACAAATATACTGAGAACCCCTGAGTCCTATTCTGAGAAAGACCTTTTCTAAATACAAATATCTGACACCCCTGTTCTAGAGCCCCACCTCAATTTCAGCATGCTCAGCCTTACACTTGTTCTCTAAACCCGCCAGGCCTCTGCAGCTCCTACTTACCATAAGAGGGAGATGGGGATGAGGGGGTAAGTTATTATCATAAACACTAAGTAGTTTTTTATTATATTTTCCTTTTGTTTATTTTATTTTATCATTCTCTAGAGGCAAAGATTTGACACCACATTTCACAATAATCTAATTTATGTGTTAGGGTTAATTCATGGGAGTTGGAGTTGGTAAGGAAACTTTTGGTTACATTAAGGTAAAACGTCCTATTCGCAAATAAAGAATAGGGAAAAACTAGTTCTGCATTTATTGTAAAATAGTGCCTTCATTCTGGGCTGACTTGTATCACTGGATATTAGTTTTTTACCTTAAAAATATTGTTTATTCTCTGGGACCAGGTGCTGTTCAGAGAAGACCTCAAAAACCTACCTCTCTAGAAAGTAAGTTGACTTCTGCACTTTAGCAGGTTGCCATCAGGAACTGGAGCAGAGCCTTGGGCTGGGGACCCAGAGAGCAGCCACATTTAATTCAATCCAAACTCTTCCCTAAGGAATCTCACTCCACTTGGGTATAAAATGAGATGATTTTACCTCTTCTAAACATTGCCTCAAACTGTGCCTCATTGAACAACTTCCTGCTCTTCCCTGATTTTTGTCAATATACTTGGAAGATTATATTACTTTCCATCTAGTTCAGATATAAAAATCAGTATATCCACATGAAAAGCTTCAACTCTTATCTGATTCTAAACACTTTCCTTGCTATTGCCGGCCCAGGACTGGCTGGTACCTTTCACTCCCTCACCAGTACCCTTTTTCTACATTCTAACTCCCCAAGAATGAGGGACAGAACAAAGAAATGAAGGGTGAGAATAAATTATTATAATTATAATATATATATATATATAATTATAAAATCATCCCCCTTAACTTACTGGGGATAATTTTAATCCTTTTCCATTGATGTCTGCTGCTTTTCTGCCTGCCCTGACCTGTCATCAATGATGGCCTCTGTGTGGCCACTGTTTATAAGCTGCTCACACTCTGTGCAATGGCAGAGCCCAGTGCAGCCTCCTGGCACTCAGGACCCTGTCCAGCCTGGATGTTCCATCTGCCCTCAGTTCCCACTTGCTTCTTGCAACTTGGAAGCATTCACTCAGCGAGCAGCTCTGTGGAGCAGGTTTCAGGCAAGATGCCTCTACCTTCTGCACTGTTCTACAAATGTCCACTTGACCTAGGGTTAACTTGTCTTTGCCAAGCCTAGGGGTGTGAGTCAAGGTTGCCATTTTCTTTCTCTGCCTGCATCTTCTCTCCGATTTTCTTTTCTACCCCTGGGGTGGATAGATTAGTAATTTGGCTATCTACACAGTCATCCAAACTGGAAAGTTCCAGTCTCCTGCCATCAGCAGCATCTCTCATCTTCACTAGAGATTTTCTTGAGTGTCTCTGCATACACTGCATATCACAGTGGTCTCTCCCACAGCCTAAGTGGGATGAAGACAGTGGGGTAGAAATGCACTGTAGTAGGGTCAGTCCTGTGAACTTTAATAAACCCTGGAGAAGCTCCACCCTCAATCATTAGTGACTTTTTTTAGATTGTGGCTATCTTAAGACATTTTTGTTTTCATGTGTATAAAGTACTTACATTTCACATCAATTCTTTGGAATCAGCACTTTAATACCTTTTGCTTCCTCAATAATCCATTTCCACAAAACAGCCAGAGAAATCCCCTGAAATTACATTATAATGCCCAGCAAAATCAGGAGGCTCCACTACCTTTCTGAGGAATGCCACTTTAGTTATTCTTCTCTCTTTATGCTCTAATTATATCTAATTTGTTTATTCTGTGCAGTGCACTTTTTTGCCTCAAGCTCTCCCTCCTGGACTTCACTGTTCCCAGGAGTAGCCCAAAATTATCACCATTTCACCTTAACCCCACCCTTTAGCTACAGCCAAGGTGAGGTGCTCCTAGGCAGCTGGGGATTAATGACCAATGTCTGACTTACTCCTTATTCATTTGTAACTTTTCAGGTTAAAGGACAGTCTTTGAGGTGCTTCTCTGTCTTTGTAATTAAGTTAGTTTGCCCTTTTATAGCTCTCATCATACTTGAAATTACTTGCTCACTGACTATGTTCTCTGTTAAATAATATGGTTCTTGAGGACAGGGGTCAATCTCATGGATATATCTGGTTCACTGATCTTTCCTTAGTACCTAATGCATTTCCCTAACAGCTACTTATTTATTAAGTGAATTGATAAATGTATGGAGAATGGAACTACTGTCATTAATTTTTATTAGATTTAGCAAATGATTGTTCAACCTTTCATTTGAATCTGCCCTTGGAGCTATCAAGAACTTTATCAACTCCATCCTGTTCCATATCTATTGATTTGTCGACATATTTTTGGTTTCTATTCATGTCAGAGTTTGTTTGAGATTGCCACTGTGTGTTCCTTTCTATTTGCACTGGAGAGGTTGGTGAAAAAGTGTAGTTTAAAAATCAACAAAAGGAGTTTTACGTGATTTTAAACTAGATACCTTTGAAGTCAATTTTTAAATGAAATAATGCTTTGAGTTCTTAATGTCTTCTACATCTTAATTTTAACCTTTCTTACAGTTCATTCTTAAGTACTTTTCCCAGGAGAGTTTAAATGGCCTAACCTAACATCAATCATTCTTTCTAAGAAAAATTTTAATTGTTAAGATTTCTTCATATGTACGCTTGTTTGGTTTTAAATTTTTACATATAATGGAACTGTTTTTTTTTCTAATTGCTTCCAACTTAAAACAATGAGGCTGTAGAGGACGCTGAGCCTAGGCATACCTGCACAGAAGGGAACTTTGGCTGTGCTCAAACACCTTCCATCTGGTTCCTATCACATCAGGCTTACCCTCTGGACCCTGGCCACTGACATAACCTCTGGCATAGTTAGTGCAACCTTCCACCATTCTGCTGAATTTCTCTGCTTGTTACTCTTTCCCTGGCAGTTTTACTTAGCTAATATGGCTATTAGTAGTAAAACAACAAACCCTATTACTGGGGAGTCACTGAAAGACCAAATACATCACCCCCTTTATTTTATAGATCAAAGACTCAAGATTTCCAGGACAATGTGACTCTCTTGTAGTTCATAAGTAGAAGGAAAGAGACAAGGCTAGAATACAAGGCTCCTCCCACCCAGTCCAGTGTATATTTCCACTATAGAACATGGGTACATTGAGTCAAGCATTCTGGAAGTAATCTAGGGTATTTATCTAACTAAATTGCAGATTAAAATGGAAGGATATGAACCATATCAGTATGAATACACAAATCCCACTGAGGAGTAAATCAGTTTCACCAATGCACACATATAAGCAAACTGAGGATCAGAAATGAGAAAATATTCAATTATGAATACCTTTGTAGACAGAGCAACTGGATAATTTCAGGTAAAAACAGACAAAATTAAAAACAACATTTTATCCTACTCAAATTTTTTCTGGGAGTTCTGTTGTGTTTTGGGTTTGATTTAACTTCAAACTATCAATTCCTCTGCCTTTACTTGGTCTTTAAATAAGACATCAGAATGCAGCAACAAGCTTCTCCCCATCTCCCTTGCAGCTGCAGTCCCACAAAGGTAATCATTCCCAAACTGTCAGAGAAATCCCTCCTCCCAGAAATGGTAGCTGGGCATATTTCTCTGAAGTTTTGTGGAAGTGGTCAGCTGCTGTCACTAAGGATTAACTGGTCTCTGAATAACCAGAAGCATAAATCAAAGTGGGAGCAAAAAAGACAGATCCTCCCCACCAAGTCTACAAAAGAAAGGGAAATGTGTCCTGTAGCCTTCTTTCATCTTCTCAGCCACACCCTCATGAGGAGAGTCAGCTGCATTAGCACAGTCATCTTCAAAGGCAAAGGACAGCAAAGCAAGAGAGGGGGGGGAAAAAGGAAAAAAAAAAACATTCTAATGACTAATTGGCAAACCATCTGTCTATATGTGTTATCTCCCTATGTTACCTTCACAATTTTCCTTTTTAAGTTCTCATTGATCTAAGCCCAAAGACATTAAAGTGGATAATATATTCTGGTCTGCTCATCAGCAGAGTTATCCTAGTATATCAGGACTGGGACAGCTGGTAGCCCAAACCCCTAGTTTATCAATAAAGAAAACTGAGGCTCTAAGTGTAGGCAACTTGGCCAGGATCCTGTAGTTTCTTGGAAAGAGAGCCAGGACTAGAAATTCCATATTCTGACTCCTTCCTCATTCTGCATTCTTGGTAGGATATCTCATTACAAAATTATCTTCCCTTTACTGGGGGAAGGGAAGGCATGTTATTTTCTGCCTTTTATAGATGCCTTTCCCACCTTCCTAACTTATATTAGGAGCCTTGGTTTTATCCTCTTCTATCAAAACTTGCAATGGGAAAATGTTTTACATCTGTCTTTTACCACTTAAGATAAATGAGAATCCCTGCATCACCTTCCCTGAGGGTGTGTTCATGTTCAGACATATATTCTGAGTTGTGGAATGGAAGATTTTTGTCCCTGTTAAAAGATTTGGCACTGGGGCAGATTGCGGGAAGGGGTAGGATTTTTTTTTGACACTCTCATCTCTGAGCTACTAATATCTACTACTAGCAATACAAAATTCACCCATCACTTCACCTTTCAGGAGACTATGTGGAGAATTTGTGGTAGGTGGTAACCTCCTAGAAAATCTCTCCAGTTCAGAACAGCATTCACCAGTGTAATGTGGAGTATTCCTACTTTTCCTGAAGAGACAGTAAATGGTTTCTGTCTTTTTTTCTCTCTCTTTATCCTACTTTTTTAAATCAGAAGAAATGTATCTTCAGTGTCATTGTTGTTGTCTCTACTTCAGCATGTCTCTGCTCCGCCTCAGAGCCCCTGGGACTCAGAAGAGGGAACATCTGTTTGTCTGTTTCTGTTCTTTTTCACAGAACCTGCTAAATAGAGAAGAAGCTAAATTTTTAATGGTCCCGAAGCTCTGTGTGTGAAACGATGATATTGGATTGCGATTGAAGAAGAGTTTTAAGACAGGCAATTTTATCCCAACTTACATAATGCATGCCAAAGTGTGAGGCTGTTATAGAATCTCATCTGCAATTGTGAGCTGCATAATACCGCAGTAGTATTTGAATATTATCAGATTCTCAATGGCAGAAATGCGTATTAAGTGTTTGTGAGGAGTGAATTATGCCCTATTATATCGCAGAGACCCTGGGAGCAAGGGAAGCAGCTGGCGAATGGCGGTTTTCTCTGATTTATTAACAGGGTTAGTTTACTGGGATTATGCTTATTTTTATGAGTGCAACGATTATCAGTTCTTAGGCTCTACTCCAAAGAGGACACACACAGTGAGGAGGGGTAACTTCGCATGTCTCGCCTCCCTCCTGCCAGAGCACCGGGAACATCCGGCACTATTTGGCTTTCTTTGGAAGGAAGTAGGAAAACTAGAGAAATATATCAAGAATGGAAACAAATCTCCATAAACTGGCAAGAGAGTTTGGGGAAAGCTGGACTGGTGGAAAAGGAAAGCTCAAGAGGGATATGATCTCAGACTGTAAATATCTTCAAGGTAGCACTATAAATGAAGGGTAGAAATTATTCACAGCCTCAGCTGATGGCAGTAGTAGGTGCAGCAGACTGGAGCTAAGAAAGGAGAAGCTTGGACCAGATAATAAGAAAAGTTTATAGTAGCAAGAGTGACAGGACGGAGAAATAGGCTCTCAAGAGTCATTGCAGGTAAAACGTTAGCAGGACTGATGAAGTGAGGGAAGGAGAATGGATGTAACACGTAGGATTTGGAGTTCCTGTTTCTGGAGATATTGATGAAGTAATAAGTGCAAATATTTTCCCCCATTGAATTCAGTTTTGCCAATTTTTGTTACA
Source organism: Stenella coeruleoalba (assembly GCF_951394435.1). NCBI lineage: Eukaryota > Metazoa > Chordata > Mammalia > Artiodactyla > Delphinidae > Stenella > Stenella coeruleoalba. The sequence continues at coordinate 35,108,740 of NC_137160.1, read as the reverse complement.
AAATCTTCACTCTCCTGTGACTACATCATATTTGAAAAGCAAAACCTTCAGGTAGATTGTCATAAAGAAAGTCACAAACAACAAGCATGATGACCTGTCCTTCCTCTATAAACATCCCCATTCCTGATTTTGAAACTTTGATGTAGGGACTGCATGATAAATTAGGCTGATATGTTAGAGAAAGCTTATTGAAGCAGATGAGTTCGAAAGGATGGAGAAGTTAGGGCATATTTTACATGATTTACTCATTATTTATAGCATGATTATTCAAAGAAGGATTTGTGTCAGTAGTTCAGGATTTAAATAAGGAGAAGGCAGGAAGATTATTGTTCTAGCTGGGCATGTCTCATGAATTTTTCAATTGTCCCCCAACTGAATGCAGCAGGAAATGGCAACACTTGTAGCCAAGCAGCCCCTATCAATTTGCTGGGTTTGAAACCGCTAGCTCTCAAAGGTTGATCGTTGTTCTCATCCCACAATTTGAAGAAATCATTATATCAACAAGTGTTAAGAGCATGAAAAATCCAGAGATGTCCCCACAGCAGTAGTTAGAATGTTACATCTAATTTCTACTTTACAAATTCAAGAGGGCACACACAATACTGACTCTCTTTCCATCACCAATTCAGAGTACCATTAGAGAATGAATCCACAGCCATAGTGGAGGGGCAACTCCATTGGATGAGTAATATCTAAAATATGGAAAGCAGCCTGAGGCAGACTACACACTGCTACAAAAGGTCAGAGTGGCTCTAACAATGGCATGGTATCAGGAGCAGGGCGAGGCTAAAGCAATTGCAGGGGAATTAGTTTGAGTGGCACAGGTGGGAATTTCTGCATCTCTCCTCACCCTCAAATCTTTGGGTCAGCACTGAACAACAGTGCCTCTCCTTCACTGTAACTCTACCCAGACATCGTTCTAAACCACAGTGGTAAGACCTGACCCCATAGCCCATGGCCTCTGTGCAGAGACAGCATTACCAAAAACGTAACGGTGCATCCTAAATCAAAACACACCACCAGGCATAATCAGATAAAGACATAACTGAGCATAACCAAATATCTGGGGAGGGCAACATCATGAAGGAAAAGCACAAAATGCAGCAAAACTCACAGAAACAGTGAAGAAAACAGGCAAGATATTAGACTAAATATTAGCTATATATGTCCTCTGAGAAACACAAGAGGATATCATGATACTTTTTTTAAGATTCAACTTGAAAACTTGGAGACTGAAAATTTAATCCTTGAAAAACATGAATAGAAAAGTTGAATAGTGGACTATTCAAATGCTAAATGATAATTGTGTCTTTTGGTAGCCAGGTGGAATTGAGGATTTCCCCCAACTCTCATGGAGTTTAAAAGTAGAAAGATATTAAAGCACATGGGCATATATTTGGACATATGTAAATAAAGTTTGAGAAAGAGATCATAGGAAAATGAAGGAGAAAAGTGGTAAATACAAAATTTCAAATTTTTCCATGACGGAAAAATATATGACTTTCTAGATTGAAAGAGTTCACATTTATTGTGACTTAAAAAAAAAAAAATGGACTGTGCAAAGAAATATCATAGTGAATTTTGAAATTCCAAAGATCTTTATCCAAAGATAGAGAGAACCCCCTAAGAGTGTCTTAAGTTTAAAAAAGAGTATAAAAGGAATTTGAAACAAAGCAACATACCTTGCCCTCAAATTCTCATAAGTAATGCTGAATGCAAGAAGTGCACTTCCTCAGGATTCTTAGAAAAAAAAATATGTTGAACACTATTATTAATTTTTTAGAGAAAAATAAAGATATTTTCAGATTTTGTAGGACATGGATATTTCACCATCCATAACTCAAATCTGAAAAAAATTACTAAAGCATACATACCAGCAAATAAAATAAATGAGTCCTAGTGAAGGAAATGAAGTTTAAGAAACTGTAGTGAGCAAAGAAATCAACACACTGTATTGCTAAGTCTAAATGAGCATGGATTACAAAATATCAACCTAAATCTAAAATTACATATGGTATTGATGTTAGATAACATCACAAAACATGCAGCAGAAAGTGACTTACTGTGGAACCATTATTCACAATTTTATGTTTGCTTTTTCTCTTTATTCATGAGCTTAAATATGGTCTCATTCCTCCTGGGATGATAGAGAGATCCTTACTTCTCTGAAATCCTGTTGTAGGTATCATTTTATTTTTAAGATATTTCATTTACTCCTCTTTATCTAGTACAAGATAAATTATAAATTCCTTCAAGGAAGAGAGTTTATCAATTTATTTAAATTAATAGGTGTTAATGACCAGTATTTTGAAGGTGTTAATTAGACAAAAAATATATATAGTATAGTTTTCTGTACTGGCTGGTGCAGGAGATATCATGGAATCAGTTAGGGAATAGACATGATTATACTAAACCAAGGATCAATCATACAAACAAGTCATTTTTTTATAATATAATTTGTATGGTGCTGAGGAAAAGAGAACCATTACAATACGAAAAGCACAGATGCCTAACTCTGTTAGCTGGTAGAATTGTCTTTAGCAGAGACTTATACACAAAAACCTAGAGCTTATGATAAATTTCAGCTCTACTATAAAAAGGCTCTGGGCCCTCAACTGCCAAAGGAACCCACTGAAAATATCTGACACAGAACATATTCACATCCTTCAGTGAAGATGATGAAAAGAGAAAGCACAATATCCACAGAAAGACATTAAAAGACAAAGAGGAAAAAAGAATACTACTAAAAAAGTGTTGCCAAGATGTAGATAAAAACATAAAGAAAATATTTACCATTGTTGAAGAAAGATACTATGTCCAACTCTGCTTTGAAGCAGATAATAATAATAACAATAATAACAACAATGATAATACATTAAAAACATGATAGTGGGGCAAAAGTGGACATGGATATTATGAGTTGAAACAGGTCAGGAAAAAATAGAATAAAAAATAACATCATCACAGAAATGTAGGGCAAATAAAGGGAACACAGCTAAAATATAAGGACCATAAGACATAAGAATGAAAATATAAGAAAAATTAAATAGAAATAAAGGATATACAAAAAAAGCAGGAAATAGAGATTCAACCTACAAATAAACAGTGTTATTAAAGGAAAAATTAAAAAAAAACAAATTTATAAAAAAACAGACATTGAAATATTAACTCAAAAAATTCATACAATTAAAAATTATTATTTATAAATATTAAAAGATACAACCTGTGGCAGGGTATAATAAGAATGAATAACTGAAGCACATCATAGTAAAGGCACTGATGTTCAATCATAAAAGAAGAATCCTTAGGGTATCATGAGATACAAGTGATTCATATACACAAGGGGAGAAAACAGAAGCAAGCAAGGCTGGCCACAACTTCTCCATAGCAACTGTCAACACCAGAAGAGCTCTCCAGGCAAAACCTACAAATTTTTTGAAGATAGAAAGTGATGTAAAGATTCTATACCTGGAGAAAATGTCAACTGATAACATTAGGAAACAAATGGTTTTAACAAGCAAAAACTCAGAAAAGATTTTTGTCTCTATTTTTATTGAGGTATAGTTGATTTACAATATATATGAGTTGCAGGCATACAACATATTGATTCAAAATTTTTATAGATTATACTCCATTTATAGTTGTTATAAAACATTGGCTATACCCCCATGTTGCACAATATATCCTTATAACTTATGTATTTCATATCTAGTAGTGTGTACCTCTTAATCCCCTTCCCCTATCTTTCCCCCTCCCTCCATCCCTATCCTACCAGAAACCACTAGTTTGAGCTCTATATTTGTAAGCCAGTTTTTTTTTATGTTATATTCAATAGTTGGTTCTGTTTTTTAGATTCCACATATAAGTGAAAACATTCAGTATTTGTCTTTCTCTGTCTGAATTATTTCACTAAGCATAATACCTTCCAAGTCCATCCATGTTATTGCAAATGGCAAAATTTTATTCTTCTTTTGGCTGAGTAGTATTCTGTTTTATATGTGTGTGTGTGTGTGTGTGTGTGTGTGTGTGTGTATATATATATATATATATATATATATAGCCTATCTTCTTTATCTGATGGACACTTAAATATCTTCCATATAGTATACTATAACATTACTAAACTATAATACTTCTGTATATTAATTTTGTATACTATAACATTACTAAACTCACTAAAATATAACATTACTAAACTCACTGATTAATTGTGTATACTATAACATTGCTAAACAAACATTACTAAACTGAATAGGTTTTTGGTGGTGTCTTTAAGATATTCTATGTATAGTATCATATCATCAAATAATGACAGTTTTACTTCGTTTACAATTCGGATTCTTATTTATTTTTCTTATCTGATTGCTGTGGCTAGGGACTTCCAATACTATGTTGAATAAAAGTGGTGAGAGTAGCCATCCTTGTCTTGTTCTTATGGAAATGCTTTCAAGCTTTTCATCACTGAGTATGGTGTTAACTGTGGGCTTATCATTTATGGCCATTATTGTGTTGAGGTATGTTCTGTCTATACTTGCTTTTATGAACTTTTTTTTTATAAATAGATATTGATTTGTATCAAAAGCTTTTTCTGCATCTATTGAGATCATATGGTAGTTTTATTCTTCAACTTGTTAATGTGGTGTACCACATTGATTGATTTATGGTTATTGAAGCATCCTTGCATCCATGTGATAAATCCCACTTGACCATGTTATAAAATCCTTTTAATATATATCATTGGATTCCATTTACTAACACTTTGTTAAGGAATTTTGTGTCTATGTTCATCAGTAATAGAGGCCTGTAATTTTCTTTTTTGTGATACCTTTGTCTGGTTTTGGTATCAAAGGGTTCCTTGCCTCATAGAATGAAATCAGAAATGTTCTTTCCTCTGCAATTTTTTGGCATAGTTTGAGAAACATAGGTGTTAACTGTTCTCTAAATAATTGGTAGAATTCACCTGTGAAGTTACCTGGTCCTACACTTTTGTTTGTTGGGATAATTTTTATCACTGGTTCATTATTGGTAATTAGTTTGTTTATAATTCTGTTTCTTCCTTGTTCAGTCTTAGGAGATTTTACATTTATAGTAATTTTTTTCATTGCCTCTAGCTTTTCCCTTTTATTGACATATAATTGTTCATAGTAATCTCTTATGATCCTTCATATTTCGGTGGTGTCCCCTTTTTCATTTCTGGTTTTATTGATATAGGTTCTCTCTCTCTCTTTGTGTCCAACTAAAGGTTTATCAATTTTGTTATCTTTTCAAAGAACAAGCTCTTAATTTCAGTGACTTTTTAATTGGTTTTTTTGGTCTCTATTTCATTTGTTTCTGCTCTGATCGTTAGGATTTCTTTCTTTCTACTAACTTTGGGTTTTGTTTGTTTGTTTGTTTGTTTTGTATATCCTTTATGTTTAAAGTTAGGTTGTGTGTTTTGGATGTTTCTCATTCCCTGTAGTAAGCTTGTTTTGTTATAATCTTCCCTCTTAGAATTGCTTTTCCTTTATCCCATAGATTTTGGATCATTGTGTCTTTGTTTTCATTTGTCTTCAGGTATTTTTGATTTCCTCTTTGATTTCTTCACTGATCCATTGGTTGTTTAGCAACATACTGTTTATCCTCTGTGTGTTTGTTTTTTCAGTTTTTTTTTTTTCTTGCAGTTGATTTCTATTCTTGTAGTGTTGTGGTTGGAAAAGATGGTTGATATGGCTTCAACTTTCTTCAATTTTTCAAGGTTTTTTGGTCTAGCATGTGATCTATCTTGGAGAATGTTCCATGTGCACTTGAAAAGAATGTGTATTTTGCGCCTTTTGATGGAATATTCTACATATTTCTATTAAGTCCATCAGGCCTAATTGTTATTTATGGTCAGTGTTTCCTTATTTATTTGCTGTCTGGATGATCTGGCCATCTAAATAAGTGGGGTATTAAATTTCCCTACTTTTATTCAGTTACTGTCAATTTCTTCATTTCTTCTGTTAACATTTACTTTAGGTATTTGGGTGCTTCCACTTTGGATCCATATATATTGACAATTGATATATTTCTTCTTGGATTGATCCCTTGATCATTATGTAATGTCCTTTGTCACTTGTAGTAGTCTTTGTTTTAAAGTTTATTTTTTGTAATATAAAGTATTGTTACCTTGGCTTTCTTTTGATTTCCATTTGCATGGAATATATGTATAAACCCCCTCACTTTCAGTCTATGTATGTCTTTTATCTGAAGTGAGACTTTTTTAGGCAACATATATACATATTTGATTATTTTTTGTTTTTTTTTGTGGTACATGGGCCTGTCACTGTTGTGGCCTCTCCCATTATGGAGTGCCGGATGTGCAGGCTCAGTGGCCATGGCTCACAGGCCTAGCCGCTCTGTGGCATGTGGGATCTTCCCAGACCAGGTCACGAACCCATGTCCCTTGCATCGGCAGGTGGACTCTCAACCACTGCATCACCAGGGAAGCCCCAGGTTTTTTTTTTTTTACCCATTCAGCTATTCTTTGTCTTTTGATTGAAGCATTTAGTCTACATACATTTAGCATAATTATTGATATATATGTTCTTATTACCATTTTGTTAATTTTTTGTAGTTGTTTTGTAGTTGTTTTTTGTTCCTTTCTTCTTCTTTTGTCCTATACTCTAGTGATTTCATGACAACCTTTAGTGTTATATTTGATTCCTTTGTCTTTTTTCTGTGTTTATCTATTATAGATCTTTTGGTTTGTAGCTGCCATGAGGTTTATATTTAGTTAGCTAACTAGCTAGCTAAATATAAACCAATCTATCTGTCTATATCTAATTGTAATTGTTTTAACTTGCTGTTCTCTTAATTTCAGATGCATTTTAACAACCCTGCATTTGTACTCTCCTCCCTTTATGGTTACTTTCTGACATTATATTTTACATCAAATTGTTTTGTATATCCCTTAGCTGCTTATTGTGGATATAGATGATTTTACTACTTTTTCTTTTAGACTTCCTTCTAGCTTTCTATTTGATTTACTATGTTTACTGTATATTTGTCTTTACCAATGAAAGTCTTCCTTTCATAATTTTTATATTTCTAATTGTGGCTTTTTCATTTTTGCTTAGAGAAACCATTTTAATATTTCTTGTAAAGCTGGTTTGTTGCTGGTGAAGTCTTATCTTTTGCTCTTTTTGATTTTTTTTTTTCGGTACATGGGCCTCTCACTGTTGTGGCCTCTCCCATTGTGGAGCACAGGCTCTGGATGCACAGGCTCAGCGGCCATGGCTCAAAGGCCCAGCCATTCCGTGGCATGTGGGATCTTCCTGTACCAGGGCACGAATTCATGTCCCCTGCATTGGCAGGCAGACTCTCAACCACTGCGCCACAAGGGAAGTCCTCTTTTTGAATACTTTTGATCTCTCCATCAAATCTGAATGAAACTCTTACCAGGTAGAGTATTGTTGGTTGTAGGTCTATCCCTTTGATCAGTTTAAAAATGTTTTGACACTCCCTTCTGACCTGCAGAGTTCCTGTCAAAAAATGAGCTGATATACTTATGGAATTTCCTTTTTATGCAATTTGTTGTTTTTCCCTTGCTTTTTTTAATAGTCTCTCTTTATCTTTAAGTTTTGCCATCTTAATTATACTGTGTCTGGGTGTGTTCCTCTTTTGGTTGATTTTATTTGGGACTCTCTATACTTACTGTATAGAGAGTAAGTATAATTTCTCTGTCCTTTCCTAAGTTAGGGAAGTTTTCAGCTATTATGTCTTCAAACATGTCTCACCTTCTTTCTCTCTTTTCTCCTTCTGGGACCCCTATAATGTGAATGTTAGTAAGGTTGATGTTGTCCCAGAGGTCTCTTAAACTTTTCCTATCTTTTAATATTTTTCTGATGAAGGTCAATTATTTCTACTACTGTGTCTTCCAGCTCATTGATCCATTCCTCTGTATTCTTCAGTCTGCTATGGATTCTTTCTAGTGCAATTTTCATTTTAGTTATTGTATTCTTCATCTCTGTCTGCTTCTTTATATTTTCTAACTCTTTGTTAAAAACTTCTTATTTCTCTCACTGTGCATCCATTCTTTTCCCAAGTTCTTTGATCATCTTTACCATCATTATCTTGAACTCTTTCCCACAAAGATTACCTATCTCCACTTGACTTTGTTCTTCTGGGGTTTTATCTTGTTTCTTCCACTAAAACATATTCCTCTGACACCTCATTTTACATAACTGGCTGTTTTTATTTCTGTATATCTGGTAGATTGGTTATGTTTCCTGACTTTGGAGAAGTGACCTTTCGTAGGAGTCATCCCAGCTGCAAAATGCTCTCATCACCAGAGCTATATGCTCTAGTGGTTCGTCTTATGCGGGCTCTGTGAGTCCTTCTGTAGTGGCAGCCTGACCACTGTGGGCAGTTTGGTAGACTTGGATGGTCCCTGGTCTGATTGGTTACCAGGCCCTGACTTGTGTGGAGATCTGGTTGGTGGGTCCGGGTCATGGGGTGGCTGGCTGAAGTATCCCTAGCATCCCTGCGGCTAGTGCTGGCTTACTGGTGGGAAGAGGTGGGTCCTGGGTCTGACTGCAGTGCCCAAGTGTCCTAGAGCTGGTATCATCAGACTGTTAGTGGGTGTGGCTGGTTACCAACACAGCTGGCTGAAGGGTCTAATGTGTCACAGACCCCCATGTGTTGCTTATGTTAGTCTGCTCCTGGGTGGAGCCCAATCATTCCCAAGATTGTACTGTCCTGCTGTGGGTAAGATGGATCCAGCAGCTATGGGACCACTATCATCTTTTTTTCAACAACTTTATTGCAGTGTACTTGCTTTACAATGGTGTGATAGTTTCTGCTTTATAAAAAGTGAATCAGTTTTACATATACATATGTCCCCATATGTCCTTCTTGCATCTTCCTTCCTCCCACCCTCCCTATCCCACCTCTCTAGGTGGTCACAAATCACCAAGCTGATCTCCCAATGTTATACGGCTGCTTCCTACTAGGTATCTATTTTACACTTGGTAGTGTATATATGTCCATACCACTCTCTCACTTTGTCCCAGTTTACAATTCCCCCTCCCCATCTCCTCAATTCTATTCTCTAGTAGGTCTGCATCTTTATTCCATCTTCCTGCTAAGCCTTCATGACCATTATTTTGTTGTTTTTTTTTTTTTAGATTCCATATATATGTGTTAGCATATGGTATTTATTTTTCTCCTTCTGACTTACTTCACTCTGAATGACACTCTCTAGGTCCATCCACCTCACTACAAATAACTCATTTTCATTCTTTTTTATGGCTGAGTAATATTCCACTGTATGCATGTGCCATATCTTCTTTATGTATTCATCTGTTGATGGACAGTTAGGTTGCTTCCATGTCCTGCCTATTGTAAATAGAGCTTCAATGAACATTTTGGTACATAACTCTTTTTGAATTATGGTTTTCTCAGGGTATACACCCAGTAGTGGGATTGCTGGGTCGTATGGTAGTTCCATTTGTAGTTTTTTTAAAGGAAACTCCATAGTGGCTGTATCAATTTACATTCCCACCAACAGTGCAAGAGGGTTCCCTTTTCTCCACACCCTCTCCAGCATTTATTGTTTCTAGATTTTTTGATGATGGCTATTCTGACTGGTGTGAGGAGATACCGCACTGTAGTTTTGATTTGCATTTCTCTAATGATTAATGATGTTGAGAATTCTTTCATGTGTTTGTTGGGAATCTGTATATCTTCTTTGGAGAAATGTCTATTTGGATCTTCTGCCCATTTTTTGACTGGGTTGTTTGTTTGTTTTTGTTTTTTTTTTGATATTGAGCTGAATGAGATGCTTGTAAATCTTGGAGATTAATCCATTGTCAGTTGCCACATTTGCAAATATTTTCTCCCATTCTGAGGGTTGTCTTTTCACCTTATTTGTTTCCTTTGCTGTGCAAAAGCTTTTAAGTTTCATTAGGTCTCATTTGTTTATTTTTCTTTTTATTTTAATTTCTCTATGAGGTGGGTCAAAAAGGATCTTGCTGTGATTTATATCATAGAGTATTCTGCCTATGTTTTCTTTTAAGAGTTTGATGGTGTCTGGCCTTACATTTAGGTCTTTAATGCATTTTGAGTTTATTTTTCATAAGGTGTTTGTTAGGGAGTGTTCTAATTTCATTCTTTTATATATAGTTGTCCACTTTTCCCAGCACCACTTATTGAAGAGGCTGTCTTTTCTCCACTGTATATTCTTGACTCCTTTATCAAAGATAAGGTGACACTATGTGTGTGGATTTATTTCTGTGATTTCTATCCTGTTCCATTGATCTATATTTCTGTTACTGTGCCAGTACCATATTTTCTTGATTACAGTAGCTTTTCAGTATAGTCTGATGTTAGGGAGCCTGATTCCTCCAGCTCTGTTTTTCTTTCTCAAGATTGCTTTGGCTATTCGGGGTCTTTTGTGTTTCCATACAAATTGTGAAATGTTTTGTTCTAGTTCTGTGAAAAATGCCAGTGGTATTTTTTTGATAGGGATTGCATTTAATCTGTAGATTGCTTTCGGTAGTAGAGTCATTTTCATATTGATGCTTCCAATTCAGGAACAAGGGAATATCTCTCCATCTATATCATGTTTAATTTATTTCAATAGTGTCTTATAATTTTCTGCATACAGGTCTTTTGTCACCTTAGGTATGTTTATTCCTAGGTATTATATTCTTTTTGTTGCTGTGGTAAATGAGAGTGTTTTCTTAATTTCACTTTCAGATATTTCATCATTAGTGTATAGGAATGTAAGAGATTTCTGTGCATTAATTTTGAATCGTACTACCTTACCAAATTCATTGATTAGCTCTAGTCGTTTTCTGGCAGCATCTTAAGGATTCTCTACATATAGTATCATGCCATCTGCAAACAGTGACAGCTTTACTTCTTCTTTTCCAATTTGGATTCCTTTTATTTCCTTTTCTTCTCTGATTGCTGTGGCTAAAACATTATGTTGAATAATAGTGGTGAGAGTGGGCACCCTTGCCTTGTTCCTGATCTTAGTGTAAATAGTTTCAAGTTTTCAACATTGAGGATGATGTTGCCTGTGGGTTTGTCATATATGGCCTTTATTATATTGAGGAAAGTTCCCTCTATGCCTACTTTCTGGAGGGTTTTTATTGTAAATGGGTGTTGAATTTTGTTGAAAACTTTCTCTGAATCTATTAGGATGATCATATGGTTTTTCTCCTTCAATTTGTTAATATGGTGTATCACGTAGATTGATTTGCGTATATTGAAGAATCCTTGCTTTCCTGGGATAAACCTGACTTGATCATAGTGTATGATCCTTTTAATGTGCTGTTGGAGTCTGTTTCCTAACATTTTGTTGAGGATTTTTGCATCTATATTCATCAGTGATATTGGCCTGTAGTTATCCGTCTTTGTGACAACTTTTTCTGGTTTTGGTATCAGGTTGATGGTGGCCTTGTAGAATGAGTTTGGGAGTGTTCCTCCCTCTGGTATATTGTGGAAGAGTTTTAGAAGGTAGGTGCTAGCTCTTCTCTAAATGTTTGATAGAATTCACCTGTAAAGCCAAATGTTCCTGGGCTTTTGTTTGTTGGAAGATTTTAAATCAGAGTTTCAATTTCAGTGCTTGTGGTTGGTCTCTTTATATTTTCTATTTCTTCCTGGTTCATTCTCAGAAGGTTGTGCTTTTCTAAGAATTTGTCAATTTCTTCCAGGTTGTCCATTTTACTGTCATATAGTTACTTCTAGTAATCGCTCATGATCCTTTTTTTTCTGCAGTATCAGTTGTTACTTCCCCTTTTCCATTTCTAATTCTATTGATTTGAGTCTTCTTTTGTTTGTTGATGAGTCTGGCTAATGGTTTATCATTTTTTTTTTATCTTCTGAAAGAACCAGCTTTTCATTTTATCGATCTTTGATGTCATTTCCTTCATTTCTTTTTCATTTACTTCTGATCTGATCTTTATGATTTCTTTCCTTCTGCTAACTTTGTGGATTTTTTTGTTCTTCTTTCTCTAATTGCTTTAGCTGTAAGGTCAGTTTGTTTATTTGAAATGTTTCTTATTTTTTAAGGTAGGATTGTATTGCTATAAACTTCCCTGTTAGAACTGTTTTTGCTGACTCCCATAGGTGTTGGATCATCGTGTTTTCTTTGTCCTTTGTTTCTAGGTATTTTTTTGATTTCCTCAGTGATCTCTTGGTTATTATGTAGTGTGTTGTTTAGCCTGCATGTGTTTGTATGTTTTACATATTTTTTCCTGTAATTGTTATCTAGTCTCATAACATTGTGTCTGGAAAAGATACATGAAACAATCTCAATTTTCTTAAATTTACCAAGGCTTGATTTGTGACCCAAGTTATGATCTATCCTGGAGAATGTTCCATGAGCACTTGAGAAGAATGTGTATTCTGTTGTTTTTGGATGGATTATCCTCTAAATATCAATTAAGTCCATCTTGTTTAATGTATCTTTTAAAGATTGTGTTTCCTTATTTATTTTAATTTGTGATGATCTGTCCATTGGTGAAAGTGGGGTATTAAGGTTCCCTATTATGATTGTGTGACTGTCAATTTCCCCTTTTATGGCTGTTAGTCTTTGTCTTATGTATTGAGGTTCTCCTATGTTGGGTGCATAAATATTTACAAATGTTATATCTTCTTCTTGGATTGATCCCTTGATCATTATTTAGTGCCCTTCTTTGTCTTTTGTAATAGTCTTTGTTTTTATGTCTATTTTGTCTGATATGAGAATTGCTACTCCAGCTTTATTTTGATTTCCATTTGCATGTAATATCTTTTTCCATCCCCTCACTTTCAGTTTGTATGTGTTCTTAGGTCTGAGGTGGGTCTCTTTTAGACAGCATATATATGGGTCTTGTTTTTATATCCATTCACCAATCTATGCCTTTTGGTTGGGGTATTTAATCCATTTACATATAAGGTAATTATCAATATGTATGTTCCTATGATCATTTTCTTAATTATTTGGGGTTTATTATTGTAGGGCTTTTCCTTCTCTTGTGTTTCTTGCCTACAGAAGTTCCTTTAGCATTTGTTGTAATGCTGGTTTGGTGGTGCTGAATTCTCTTAACTTTTGCTTGCCTGTAAAGGTTTTAATTTCTCTGTCAAATCTGAATAAGATCCCTGCTGAGTAGAATAATTTTGGTTGTAGGTTCTTCTCCTTCATCACTTGAAATGTATCCTGCCACTCCCTTCTGGCTTGTAAAGTTTCACTGAAAGGTCAGCTGTTAACCTTATGGGGATTCCCTTATGTGTTATTTGTTGTTTTTCCCTTGCTGCTTTTAATATTTGTTCTTTGTATTTAAGTTTTGATAGTTTGATTAATATGTGTCTTGGTGTGTTTCTCCTTGGATTTTTCCTGTATGGGACTCTCTGTGCTTCCTGGACTGGATTAACTATTTCCTTTCCCATATTAGGAAAGTTTTCAACTATAATCTCTTCAAATATTTTCTCAGTCCCTTTCTTTTTTCTTCTTCTTCTTCTGGGACCCCTATAATTCAAATGTTGGTGTGCTTAATGTTGTCCCAGAGGTCTCAGAGCCTGTCCTCATTTCTTTTCATTCTTTTTTCTTTATTCTGCTCTGCAGTAGTTATTTCCACTATTGTATCTTCTAGGTCACTTATCTGTTCTTCTGCCTTAGTTATTCTGCTATTGATCCCATCTAGGGTATTTTTAATTTCATTTATTGTGTTGTTCATCATTGCTTGTTTCCTCTTTAGTTCTTCTAGGTCCTTGTTAAATGTTTCTTGCATTTTGTCTATTCTATTTCCAAGATTTTGGATCACCTTTACTATCATTATTCTGAACTCTTTTTCATGTAGACTGCCTATTTCCTCCTCATTTGTTAAGTCTGTTGGGTTTTTGCCTTGCTCCTTCATCTGCTGTGTGTTTCTCTGTCTTCTCATTTTGCTTAACTTACTGTGTTTTTTGTTCCCTTTTTGTAGGCTTCAAGTTCGTAGTTTCCGTTGCTTTTGGTGTCTGTTCCCAGTGGCTAAGGTTGGTTCAGTGGATTGTGTAGGCTTCCTGGTGGATAGGACTAGTGCCTGTGTTCTGGTGGATGAGGCTGGATGTTGTTTTTCTGGTGAGCAGTTCCACGTCTGGTGGTGTGTTTTGGGGTGTCTGTGGCCTTATGATTTTAGGCAGCCTCTGTGCTAATGGATGGGATTGTGTTCCTGTCTTGCTAGTTGTTTGGCCTAGGGTGTCCATCACTGTAGCTTGCTGGTCGTTGAGCGGAGCTGCGTCTTCGTGTTGAGATGAAGATCTCTGGAAGGTTTTCACTGTTTGATATTACATGGAGCTGGGAGGTCTCTTGTAGACCAGTGTCCTGAACTTGCCTCTCCCACCACAGTGGCACAGCCCTGATACCTGGCTGGAACACCAAGAACCTGTCCTCAACGCAGCTCAGAATAAAAAGGAGAAGAAAAAGAAAGAAGGAAAGAAGTTAAAATAAAATAAAATAAAGTTATTTAAAAAGTAATAATTAAGAAAAAAAATAAGTAATACAAAAACAAACAAGCAAACAAACAAACAAACAAAAAACTGGAGAGACAAACCCTAGGAATAATGGTAAAAGCAAAGCTATACAGAGAAAATCTCACACAGAAATATACACATACATACAAAAAGAGAAAAAGGGGGGAAAAATATATATATATATACTGTTGTTCCCAAAGTCCACCTCCTCAATTTGGGATGATTCGTTTTCTATTTAGGTATTCCACAGATGCAGGGTAAATCAAGTTGATTGTGGAGATTTAATCCACTGCTCCTGAGGCTGCTGGGAGAAATTTCCCTTTCTCTTCTTTGTTCACTGAGCTTCTGGGTTTTAGCTTTGGATTTGGATGCACCTTTGCGTGTAGGTGGCCTGAGTGTGTCTGTTCTTCGCTCAGACAGCATGGTGTTAAAGGAGCAGATGATATGAGTGCTCTGGCTCACTCAGGCCAGGATGAGGGGGGCTTACAGAGTGCGGAGCCAGCCTGTGGTGGCAGAGGCTGGCATGACATTTCACCAGCCTGAGCTATGCCGTGCGTTCTCCCGAGGAAGTTTTCCCTGGAACATGGGACCCTGGCAGTGGTGGGCTGCACAGGCTCCCAGGGCTGATGGTGTGGATAGTGACCTGTGCTTGCACACAGGCTTCTTGGTGTTTGCAGCAGCAGCCTTAGCATCTCATGCCTGTCTCTGGGGTCCGTGCTGCTAGCCACGGCTCACACCCGTCTCTGGAGCTCCTTTAAGTGGTGCTCTTAATCCCCTTTCCTCATGCACCAGGAAACAAAGAAGCAAGAAAAAGTCTCTTGTCTCTTTGGCAGCTCCAGACTTTTTCCCGGACTCCTTCCCCACAAGCTGTGGCACACTAGCCCCCTTCAGGCTGCATTCACCCAGCCAACCCCAGTCCTCTCTCTGGGATCTGACCTCCTAAGCTCCCAGCCCCCACCCATCCTGGTGGGTGAGCAGACAAGCCTCTCAGGCTGGTGAGTGCTGTGCTGGAATCTCTCCGCTTTGCCATCTGTACCCCTGTTGTTGTGCTCTCCTCCATGGCTCTGAAGCTCCCCCCTACCTCTGTCACCAGCAGTCTCCACCCGTGAAGGGGCTTCCTAGTGTGTGGAAACCTTTACTCCTTCACAGCTCCCTCCAACTGGTGCAGGTCCCATCCCTATTCTTTGTCTCTGTTTTTTATTTTTTCTTTTATCCTGCCCAGGTATGTGGGGGAGTTTATTGCCTTTTGGGAGGTCTGAGATCTTCTGCCAGCGTTCAGTAGGTGTTCTGTAGGAGTTGTTCCACATGTAGATGTGTTTCTGATGTATTTGTGGGGAGAAAGGTGATCTCTACATCTTACTCTTCCGCCATCTTGAAGCTCCTTGGGGCCGCTATTGTCTTGAGGTTACTGTCTGCCCACTGGTGAGTGAGGCTGGTCCTGAGGCTAGAGCCATCTCACTGGTGGACATGGCCAGGAATTCTGCGGCTGTTTCCTGTCCACTAGTTGGTGGAGCTTGTTCCTGGACACTCTGGAGGCCATGGCTCTGTCTACATAAAACTGTGGACTTAGGGAGTTTTCAGGCAGCCTGTCTGCTGGTAGGTGGGGTCTCTCTCCACCCACTTAGTTGCTTGGCCTGAGGCAACCTAGAACTGTTGCCTACAGGCTCCTTGGAGGGGGCAGGTCTGGGTCTTGAGGCTAAGCTAGAGGGAGGATTCCAAAATCACACCTGCCAGTATCTACATGGTATTACAAGCTCCCCAAAATTGTTGCTGTCAGGGTCTGTGTCCCCAAGGTGAGCTGCAGTTGCCTCCTGCCTTTCTGGGAGATTCTCCAAGATCAGCAGGTAGGTCTGGTCCAGGCTCCTTTCAAATTAATGCTTCTGCCCTGGGTCCCAGGGTGTGTGAGAATTTGTGTGTGCCTTTTAAGTGTGTGCTCTCTATTTTGGCCAGTCCCCATGTTTCTGAAAGTAAAGTCTGCTGACCTCAAAGCTGAACTTTTGGGACCTCATTTTCCTGGCACAGGACCCCCAGGGCTGAGGAGCACAATGTGGGGCTTGGACTCCTGGCTCCTTGGGTAGAACCTCTGCAGTTGTAACTTTTCTTCTGTTTTGTGGACAGAGGTATGGGTCTCAACTATATTGAGGCTCTACCTGTTCTACCCATCTGGTTGTGTGTTTTTTTTTTTCTTTTAGATGTCATTATTTTGTCACAAAATAAAATTCCAACTCTACTAAATCCATGATATATAGAAGCCATCACCACAAACATACACATGCACATAAAAATAACTCAAATATATTGAAAATATTTTAATTGGCAAAAATATTCTAGAAAAAGTCAAAGAAAAAGAAAGGGTCAAAATTGTGACCAAAAGCTCTAGAAAGAAAAAAAAATCACTTTTAGCTGCTAAAAGTTAAAATTCACCACAGAATATAACCAATAGAAATATCTATACTCCAAATAGCATAATACTAACACTTTTAAACAAAACACCAAGATATACTAAGAAAAATAAGAAAAAACATTAATAGCAGACTTTGTAATGTTATTCAGAACCTTCAAAGTGGTAATTTGGGGAAATTTTAATTAATGGGTTATTTCCAAGGTCAGAATATGGAACAAACACTAAGAATTGTCAAAGTCCCAGGGCTAGTAACAAGCTTTTACTAACCCTAGATCTAAAGTAACCAGAGATGTAAACAATTTCAAAATGTGGAGGCAGGTACTTCCTGGTAGCCAAAGCAATGTCAGTAGCATAGTTACCTTCCTCTTGATTTTTTCTCCTAAAATGTATAAAACATGATGATAGTGGAAAACTAAGGTACAAATATTATATATTGTGAAAAAAGTTACATATTAATGTAAAAATTCTATATGCTGTGACAGAGTAGAAATAATATAATTAATGATTAAAAAGATGAAAGAGAAAACCAAAAGAAATAGAAAAATTCCTTGTTATATAGGCTATAGATCAACATTAGAGGACATTGAAAAAAAACTGATAAATCAGTAGAAACTGTTAAATTAGAAAAAAGGAGGCTAAGATCATTTAGCAAAGGTACAAATACAAATATTACCACTAGAACAAAAATATACACCTCCTTAAATACCACAGGAAAATATTTAATAAATCATGTAAGGAAAGAAATGTAACAAGTATTAGAAAAAAATATGTGTAGAGGCAAAATATTGTTGAGCTCAAACATATAAGTCATTTTGATGAATGTGAACAGGCTCAAGTCACCTAATAAAAAATAATAATTTCATATTTGGTTCACAAAGCAGAACCAAACTGCATGCTCTCTGAAATAAAAAACACCTAAACTAAATAAACTCAGAAACACTAAATATAAAGGAATGAGCAGAAGTATACCATAAAAATGGAAACAGATAGAATGGTAGTAGTAATCTTAATAGCAGAAAAGTAGAAATCAAACTGAAAACCTTTAAATGTGAAAAAGAACAATTTTTTTAATGCTAAAACTACAGTCTACAATGAAGATATAATATTTATGAATATTTAAGCACCAAGGAACACAATGAATACCTTTATGAAACAAAAAGTACAGGAGAAATAAGGAGACATAAATATAAACTTTAATAATAGGATACTTTTATACATCATTCAAGAACAAGACAGATGAAGTGGACAAAAATAAATAAAAATAGAGAAGATAAAATAGTAACCATTAAGAGAGATCTTATGTATATATATTGACCTTTACACCATTATTACAGAGAATACAGATCCTTCTCAATCACCCACAACACAGTCACAAAAACTGATCATAAGCCAAGTTATAAAGAAAATATTAATAATTTCCATAAAGTGGAAATACAAACAACACTCTGATAGAAATGAATAAGATAATAAATTATCAACAAAAACAAAAAAAAAACAAAAGGCCCTTCCAAGTGGAAAGCAAAAAAGCTGCTTATTAACCAGTTCTTTAATAAAATGTGGGATACAAACTGAAATTGCAAATTTTTATGAAAAGAATGGCAATGAAAGCACTATAGATCATAACATATGAGATGAATTTAGAGCAGTGATCACAGGAAAATACATAGCATTAAATTATTTTATCAGTAAAAATGAAAGAATGATAGTAAAAGACATACATTCCCAGCTCAAGAAAAATACTAGAAAAAGAACAAAGCAAACACAAAGAAAGAAAAAAGATAAAGAGAATAAAAATAAAAAAGAAATTAATGAAGAGAATAGAAAAATAGACATAATGAATAAATGAAAAATCTGTTATTAAAATTTTGAAAAATTTAACAAAATAGCAAACCACTAGCTTATTTAATCAAAAAATAAAGGGAGAAAGCAAAAATATGCAAGATGTGAGAAATGGGAAATAACTGTGAAATAAAATTCATATTTTATGGCAGGACAAGAAAAAATTAAACAAAATTTTTTTCTCTGCCCTTAGGCCTTCTCTCTCCCCCTACACTGTGCATTGTGTATCCGCATTATACATTGACCACAACTTTCCCATCAGCAGAAATACCTGCTCAACTATAAGAAGCAATATTCTCCTAGTATCAATAAGACAACTCCTTAAAGATAGGATTCCTTCTTGAGCTCATAAGGGATCACATGCCACTTAGATCTGGCTTATGTAAACTGTCAGTAATATGTCCTTTGAGGTACAGCCCTCTGTCTCAAAAAACTTATATAACTGTGCCTTAACTTCTAAGGAGCAGGACAGCTCTCAGAGCTTTCTGAGATGCTCTTCCAGGATTATAATCCTCAAATTTGGCTAGAATAAAATTTTCCCTTTCTTTCTTAGATCAACTGATTCATTGACATAACTGCTGAAACAAATAGACTTTTAAAAATTGTGGAACTATATTGTAGACTTTTATGCAAGCAAATTTGAAAGCATAGGTGAAATGGTGTTCAGATAAAAACAACCATAATACATGAAGGATATGGGAGCATTATAATCAGGAAAGATTCAATTAAGTAGAACACATATAAATAAGAAAGTAAGTTTAAGGCATGGTACTGTCTTCTAAAACCTTTTTCTGAAATATAAATATATAAATGTATGTTAAGCAGAAAAGTAGTCACACACTCACACCTATCATCCCGTTCCCCAGCCCCCCCCCCCAACTAAACAGTATAATCAACATAAACCTATAATCCAGTCTGGGTTCTGAATATCTATTTGACCCTTTTTATGCTGCAATGTATCCCTACATTCCCCTTTCACCTTTTCTACTGCAAGATAGATGAAAGTACACACAAGCTATTGTGATGAAGATCTATTGAAGAATGGGATGGATCCACCTTGCAAATATGCAAAGCATTAATGACAACTTATGTGAAATTCCCCAAAGGCTGTTTATTAAGTCCCAATCAGGCATCCTGCTGTGGCTCTGAAAGAGATGACAGGACACTGAGTCCTAGAAATGGGACTCCCACTGGGAAGGAAGGACATTCAAACTGACTCTGTACCCTCAGGGTAGGTGTCCCATGAAAAACCCCATGAGGGGGCTTGACTTTCACATCTGAGTGGTATGAATATATTTGCCTTTCATTTCCATGTTAGTCAACCTACAGCAGTCTAATTACCACTTTCTAAAGACACTGTATAATACTGATGGTCATTAATATTTGATGAAAATCTATTGACCAAAATGAAGTGAATCCTTGAATATAATTGATAATTATTAAATCATTACTAATATTTACTGAGCAGTTATTGTGTGCAAGATACTTTAAATGCTTTATTTCTATTATTTCATTCAATCTTCACACTGTTTTATGAGGAAACTGAAACATGATTTGTATTGATCCATTTCATGTTTCTAAGTAGATGACAGATTTTTATCTTAAAGGATATTCAGGACGACTCTAAGTTTATTTGTGACTCAACCTACCATCCTGATGATTATTTTTTCTGACATTTTATATCATAATTATTTACAGGGATTCATGGAATTTGTAAAGAGGTGGCACAGTCCTGTGATTATATTGAGCACACATTATAGGTCATGGGGCCACTGATACCTGTTTCCCAAAGGATGAATATTTGGCAATGTGTAACCCATGTTCCACAGAGTGATGATGACTTTTTTTCTCTTATTCTGATACTAAAAAAATATCATGATTTATGAAAGACAAATGCTCACTGGATAAGAAGATAAAAAGAACAAGAGAGTCTTCCCAGCTCTGATTCAAAGGATAGCAGGAAAATCAAGGCCCCTTAGCTACAGGTTTGTTCAGTTTCATGATTAAGGATAAAAGGTGAAAGAGTGAGGGGATTGTTCATTTTTTCTATGAAACATAAAAAAGATACAGGTGTTTATAATTTTAGCCCAATTTAATATTGAAAAAAACTGTTTATTATTGCTCTTACATGTTTTTGTCTCCCACACAGTTTAGCATACTGCATCTTATGTTAATGAAAAACTACAACAGAGTAAGCATTATATTTGACTGGTATTTTTGTGTGTGTGTACTTTCACCCAATATTCAATAAATCTTTACTTTGAATTTTATATATATCTAAACATTTTTTAAGAGAAGGTCTCTGCTTAAAGTCTAGAAGAAGGAGGAAAAATAATGCATGTCAACCTTAGGTACACACAAGTGGAGCAGACAAGAACTTCCCATTGTTGATTAAGATCATGTTTCGTTTAACTACACTATAATATGAGTATAGTGTTCAGAAAGGTTCTAGTGTAATCAAGCCTTTGTGAAAGTTGACTAGAAACAATGGGGAGGGTATGAATGTCCTTGAAGGGATACATCTTGATATTTCAGAGTCATCTCTTGTTGGAGCCACCGTAGTTTGACAATATAACAAGATAGAAAGAATGTAGGGTTACAGCCTAGCTCTTCTCATAGTACCCATGACTTGAACAAGTTATTGAATCTTTCTGATGCTCAGTCCCTTCCTCTCTATAATAGGGTTATGATGTCCACATTACCTGCATTGTGTTTTAGGAATTAAATGAGCTAATGTCTATAATGTATTTAGCACAGTGCCTGATGTAAGTGTGCATTGAAGTAAGTGTGTACTTAAAAATCAATAGTAAAATGATACAGTGTTTTTCTAAAAGACTTGTGAAGCTTGTGGTGGGCGGGGGCAGGGGGAACTCAGAAATGCTAAACACCAGGAACATTGTCATTACAGTGAACATTTACCACAGACTTAATGTATGTGACTTTGGGGGTCCTGCTAAATTCAGTAGTTCCATACATTCTACTGTGCAGATTTATTTACTCGTAGCAAAAAAGGTATGTGTAGCATTGCCTGGTGTACACAGAAGGTAGAAATACCTTTTCTTGCTTTTGATGGATCTCACTCCATCAGGCATGTAACAACTGTCTCACTTAGTCTTACTGTTTCCTGGTCACTTGTGTCTACAGTCACAGTTATAGAAAATAACACAGTGGATCTCATTTTTAAATTGTTTCTATGATTTTTCAGCTAATAGAGATTATTTTTAAATTTCTTTCTCCACACATAATAAAAAAGGAAGAAGGAATTGTGGTGACTGTTCAAATCAATCACAGGTGCTATGTGTGTGTGTTTGTGTTTCTTTGTGAATGTGTTTGTTGGGGTTGAAAGGAGCATTAAGGTAAAAAAGGGAACAATAAAGGGGTTTCGTGGCAGTACAAAATTCAATAAATCTCAAAAATACTGAATGAGATTCTCTTTGTCATCTCTCTAACTAATGAGTTCAGACACCCTTTATCAGAGCTATATTCCGGCATATATAGCTTCATCAGAGCTATAGACCCTGGGTATCCTGGGATCCAGGGTTGGCCTAAGAGCATCTTCTTTCAGTGAAGGAATTTCTTGGGAGAAATTTTGTTTTGAAGAATCATTACAGCCTAGATATCTGCTCTTCATTCTGTATCTTTTCAGTTTAATCAAAAAAGTTTTCCCTGGGCAAAAAATGATGACAGAGTTTATATTCATTTTCAGCAACAGTGGAGAGTTATTAGTTCATGTAGTCCTGATCTAAAACTGAATTCTCCTTTACCTTTTAACCAAGTGGAGCTAGAGAGGAGCACATATTTCTTCAAGGTCTTTGTGACCTTGACCAGTGAGTCTAAAACTTTATTTTGCCTAAAAATTAATAATGAAACTTGCTATGATTCCAGTTCTAATTTAGCAGACAGGCAGTTGTGCCTGAGATTCTACATTTCTAAAAATCTCCCAGATGGTACTGATGATGTTGGTCCTAGACCTACACATTAAGCTATAAGACTCTAAACCAGGAGTTGATAAACCTTTTCTGTGAAAAAAAAAGAAGATAGTAAGTATGTTAGGTTTTGTTATAACTACTCAACTCTGCTGTTGTAGCACAAAGGTAACCACAAATATTACATAAACCAAATGGTGTGGCTGCATTCCAATAAAACTCTAGCACTGAAATTTAAATTTTATGTAATTTTCATTTATCAGGAAATAATATTTGGGGGGAATTTTTTAAAACTTTAAAAATGTGAAAACCACTCTTAGTTTGTGGGCCATACAGAAACACTCAGTGCATCAGATATGGCCTGTGGGCTGAAGTTGCTACTACCTGACCTAGACAACAGTCTTGTCCTATAACTAGGACTTAACTTGTCTGTTACTATGAGACAGACTTTCTCTCTACCTCCTGGTTTAGAAAGTAACACATTCATAGGGAAGTCTGTGTTCTTCCTGAAAGAGAATCATTTAATTTACAGCCTTTGACCTGAGTCTGCCACACTAAAGCTGGATGTACCTAGCCCTATTTCACAGACAGAGTAAGCAGGGGCACCTCTTTATTCAGGGACTTTAGGTTTATTAGGAGTTTAGTTACACCAAAATTGGAATCTACTTTACCATCTATTTTGGGAGAAGCTAAAATGTTATATCTTTTGTTAAATCTCTAGTGATATCTCAGCCTGAAATTATTAAAAAAATTCACTAATTAGACAATCTGTTCCAATGGTAGAATTTAATATTTCCCCTCCTGGTGCCAATGGATTTAGAAAGAATCCACAAAAGAAACCTATTTTGGGAAAGTATTTCTCCAACTTTTTCACTGATTTATCTATGTCAGCACAGAGAAAATGATGTGTGCACCCAGGGCTCTGGGATCTAGATTTAACTGGCCCATAGCAAGTGTGAACTTTCTTTGAAGTCTCCCCTTTTATATTATAAATGCATGCACCTCTTGAATTTTATTCCATAATATATTGGTGTTTGTTATGATCTAAAAATGTTTAAAATTACTTCTCACTTCACTTTCTTAAATTTTTTATGCTAAAAATTGAGAGTCCCAGGAAGTTGGTCAATGTTTACTGTATTGATTCACATATTCTTTCTGACACACTGGTGTGTGTACACCAGTTTGAGAATTTTTCAACTTAGCAAGGGTCCACAGTTTTCCCTGGCAGGGTGCTAGACTCCATATACCTATCCCTTCCATCTTCTATCAGCTCCCCACCCCAACCACCAAGCTCTCTGCCATACACTATAAGGGCACATGCATCACAAAGTTCGTTAAGGATTTTTTAGTTAATTGGTTGACACAGTGCAAAGTTGCCTTGGTGTGATTATCACTTGAACTTCATTTCTCTGTTCACAGGCTTTTTATTGGTCTTCACATCAAGTTAGCAATGGGGTATCTTTAATATATTTAATAATACTATATGTAAAATGCAATGGGTCAGAATGACCTGATTGCATTAATAACCATAACCCAGTACATACTCTGTCTCCATATGCCTTCAATTTCTCTCATACTGTATTTTATTGAAAACATGTGCTTACATTTGTATGGACTGCTTTTAATAACAAATTAATGCATTTTATCAAGTAGATATGGTTGAAAATCAGTGGTCTGATGATGTTTTAATGTTTGTCTCTCCTCATCTTCTTCATGGAAATCATTTATTCAAACTCCTGACATCCTAAAAATGTGAAAATTATGAGCAAATCAACCACTATAAGTGCTGCCCTAATTTTCAAGTTTCACTTTTTTCAGGTAGCAAGGTCTGGGAAAAAGCACAGAGAAATGTATTGGGTTGGCTGAAAAGTTTATCCATTTCATACATATTACTGTATATATGTCAATCCCAATCTCCCAATTCATTCCACCACCATCACCACACCACCTTTTACCCCTTGGTGTCCACACGTTTCTTCTTTACATCTGTGTCTCTATTTCTGCCTTGCAAACCAGTTCATCTGTACCATTTTTCTAGATTCCACAGATATGCATTAATGCACAATATTTGTTTTTCTCTTTCTGACTTACTTCACTCTGTATGACAGTCCCTAGGTCCATCCACGTCTCTAAAAATGACCCAATTTCATACCTTTTTTATGGCTGAGTCATATTCCATTGTATATAGGTACCACTTCCTTATCCATTCATCTGTCAATGCCCATTTAGGTTGCTTCAATGAAGTGGCTACTGTAAATAATGTTGCAATGAACATTGGGGTGCATGTGTCTTTTTGAATTAAGGTTTTCTTTCTGTATATGCCCACTAGTGGGTTTGTTGCATCTTATGGTAATTCTATATTTCATTTTTATAAGGAATCTCCATACTGTTATCCATAGTGGCTGTATCAATTTACTTTCCCACCAACAGTGCAAGAAAGTTCCCTTTTCTCCACACCATCCCCAGCATTTTTTGTTTGTAGATTTTCTGATGATGCCCATTCTAACTGGTGTGAGGTGATACCTCATTGTGCTTTGATTTACATTTCTCTAATAATTAGTGATGTTGAAGAGGTTTCTATGTGCCTCTTGGCCATCTGTATGTCTTCTTTGGAGAAATGTGTTTAGGTCTTCTGCCCATTTTATTATTGGGTTGTTTGTTTTTTTAATATTGAGCAGCATAGGCTGTTTATACATTTTGGAGATGAATCCTTTGTCCGTTGACTCATTTGCAGATATTTTCTCCCATTATGAGGGTTGTCTTCTTGTCTTGTTTATAGTTTCCCTTGCTGTGCAAAAGCTTTTAAGTTTCATTAGGTCCCTTTGGTTTATTTTGTTTTTATTTTCATTACTGTAGGAGGTGGGTCAAAAAAGATCTTTCTGTAATTTATGTCAAAAAATGTTTTCCTCTAAGAGATTTATAGTGTCTGGTCTTACATTTAGGTCTTTAATCCATTTTGAGTTCATTTTTGTATATGGTGTTAAGGAGAACTCAAATTTCATTCTTTTACATGTAGCTGTCCAGTTTTCCCAGCACCACTTATTGAAGATACTCTCTTTTCTCCATTTCATATCCTTGCCTCCTTTGTCATAGATTAGTTGACCATAGGTATGTGGTTTTATCTCTGGGCTTTCTAACCTATTCCATTGATCTGTACATCTGTTTGGGGGCCAGTACCATATTGTCTTGATTACTGTAGCTTTGTAGGATAGTCTGAAGTTAGGAAGTCTGATTCCTCCAGCTCCATTTTTTTTTTTCCCTCAAGATTGCTATTTGGGGTCTTTTGTGTCTCCATACAAATTTTAAGATTTTTTGTTCTAATTCTGTAAAAAATGCCAATGGTAATTTGATAGGGATTGGATTGAATCTGTAGACTGCTTTGGGTAGTATAGTCATTTTCACAATATTCATTCTTCCAATCCAAGAACATGGGATATCTCTCCATCTGTTTGTGTCATCTTTGATTTCTTTCATCAGTGTCTTATTGTTTTCTAAGTACAAGTCTTTTACCTCTATTGGTAGGTTTATTCCTAGGTATTTTATTTGTTTTGTTGAAATTGTGAATGGGATTGTTTGCTTAATTTCTCTTTCTGATCTTTCATTGTTAGTGTATAGGAATGAAAGCAATTTCTGTGTATTAATTTTGTATCCTGAAACTATACCAAATTCATTGATTAGTTCTAATAGTTTTCTGTTGGCATCTTTACAACTATCTATGGATAGTATCATGTCATCTGCAAACAGTGACAGTTTTACTTATTCTTTTCCAATTTGTATTCCTTTTTCTTCTCTGATTTCATGGCTAACACTTCTAAAACTATGTTGAAAAATAGTGGTGAGAGTGGACATCCTTGTGTTCTCCTGATCTTAGAGGAAATGTTTTCAGTTTTTCACCATCGAGAGTGATGTTTGCTGTGGGTTTGTCATATACGGCCTTTATTATGTTGAGATAGGTTCCCTCTCTGCCCACTTTCTGGAAAGTTTTTATCATAAATCTGTGTTGAATTTTGTCAAAAGCTTTTTCTGCATCTATGGAGATGATCATATGTTTTTTTTCTTCTTCAATTTGTTAATATGATGTATCACATAGACTGATTTGTGTATATTGAAGAATCTTTGCATCCCTGGGATAAATCCCTCTTGATCGTGGTGTATGATCATTTTAATATGTTGTTGGATTCTGTTTGCTAGTATTTTGTTGAGGATTTTTGCATCTATATTCATCAGTGATATTAGTCTGTAATTTTCCTTTTTTGTAGTATTTTTGTCTGGTTTTGGTATCAGGGTGATGGTGGCTTCATAGAATGAGTTTGGGAGTGTTCCCTTCTCTGCAATTTTTTTGAAGAGTTTGAAAAGGATGGGTGTTAGCTCTTCTCTAAGTGTTTGATAGAATTCACCTGTGAATCCTGGTCCTGGGCTTTTGTTTGTTGGAAGATTTTTAACCACAATTTCAATTTCATTACTTTTGATTTGTCTGTTCATATTTTATATTTCTTCCTGGTTCAGTCTTGGAAGCTTATATGTTTCTTAGAATTTGTACATTTCTTCCAGAATATCCATTTTCTTGGCACAGAGTTGCTTGTAGTAGTCTCTTATGATGATTTGTATTTCTGTGGTGTCCACTGTAATTTCTTTTTCATTTCTAATTTTATTGATTTCCATCCTATCGCTCTTTTTCTTGATGAGTCTGGCTAAAGGTTTATCAAGTTTTTTTTATCTTCTCAAAGAACAAGCTTTTAGTTTTATTAATCTTTGCTATTGTTTTCTTTGTTTCTCTTTCATTTATTTCTGCTCTGATCTTTGTGATTTCTTTCCTTTTGCTAACTTTGGGTTTTGTTTGTCCTTCTTTCTCTGTTCCTTTAGGTGTAAGGTTAGATTGTTTATTTGAGAGTTTGTTTATTTCTTGAGGTAGGATGGTATAGCTATAAACATTCCTCTTAGAACTGTTTTGCTGCATCCCATAGGTTTTGGGTCATTGTGTTTTCACTGTCATTTGTTTCTAGGTATTTTTTGATTTCTGCTTTGATTTATTCAGTGATCTCTTCGTTATTTAGTAACGTATTGTTTAGTCTCCATGTGTTTGTGTTTTTTATGGTTTTTTTCCCTATAATTGATTTCTAATCTTATAGTGTTGTGGTCAGAAAAGATGCTTAATATGATTTCAATTTTCTTAAATTTACTGAGTTTTGATTTGTGACCCAAGATGTGATCTAACCTGGAGAATGTTCCATGTGCACTTGAGAAGAAAGTGTAATCTGCTGTTTTTGCATAGAATGACCTATAAATATAAATTAAATCTATCTGGTCTATTGTGTCATTTAAAACTTGTGTTTCCTTATTAATTTTCTGTCTGGATGATCTGTCCATTGGTGTAAGTGAGTTGTTAAAGTCCCCCACTATTATTGTGTTACTGTGTATTTCCTCTTTTCTAGCTGTTAGTGTTTCCCTTATGTATTGAGGTGCTCCTATGTTGGGTGCATATATATTTACAATTGTTATATCTTTTTGAATTGATCCCTTAATCATTATGTACTGTTCTTCATTTTTTCTTGTAACATTCTTTACCTTAAAGTCTATTTTATCTGATATGGGTTTTGCTACTCCAGCTTACTTTTGATTTCCATTTGCATGGAATATTTTTTCCATCCCCTCACTTTCAGTCTGCATGTGTCCCTAGGTCTGAAGTGTGTCTCTTGTAGACAGCATATATACAGGTCTTGTTTTTGTATCCATTCAGCAAGCTTGTGTCTTTTGGAGCATTTAATCCATTTACATTTCATGTAATTATCAATATCTATGTTTCTATTACCATTTTCTTAATTGTTTTGGGTTTGTTTTTGTAGGTGCTTTTCTTCTCTTGTGTTTCCCACTAGAGAAGTTCCTTTAGCATTTGTTGTAGAACTCGTTTGGTGGTGCTGAATTTTCTTAGCTTTTGCTTGTGTGTAAAGCTTTTCATTTCTCCATCAAATCTGAACAAGAACCTTGCTGGGTAGAGTTATTTTGGTTGTAGATTCTTCTGTTTCATCACTTTAAGTATATCCTGCCACTCCCTTCTGACTTGTAGTGTTTCTGCTGAGAAATCAGCTGTTAACCTTATGGGAGTTCCCTTGTATGTTATTTGTCATTTTTCCCTAGTTAACTTTAATAATTCTTCTTTGCCTTTAATTTTGTCAGTTTGATTACTATGTGTCTTGGCATGTTTCTCCTTGGTTTTATGCTGCCTGGGACTCTCTGAACTTCCTGGACTTGGGTGGCTATTTCCTTTCCCATGTTAGGGAAGTTTTTGACTATAATCTCTTTAAATATTTCTTGTGTCCTTTCTAGCTCTCTTCTCCTTCTGGCACCCTAATAATGTGAATGTTGGTGCATTTAATGTTGCCCCAGAAGAGTCTTAGGCTGTCTTCATTTCTTTTCTTTCTTTTTTCTTTATTCTGTTCTATGGCAGTGAATTACACCATTCTCTCTTCCAGGTTACTTATCTGTTCTTCTGCCTCAGTTATTCTACTATTGATTCTTTCTAGTGTATTTTTCATTTCAATTATTGTATTTTTCATCTCTGTTTTTTTTTTTTTTTTTGTGGTACGCAGGCCTCTCACTGTTGTGGCCTCTCCCACTGTACAGCACAGGCTCTGGACACGCAGGCTCACCAGCCACGGCTCACGGGCCCAGCCACTCCGCGACATGTGGGATCTTCCCAGACCAGAGCACAAACCCATGTCCCCTGCATTGGCAGGCGGACTCTCAACAACTGCGCCACCAGGAAAGCCCTGTTTGTTTGTTCTTTAATTCTTCTAGGTCTTGTTAAACATTTCTTGCATCTTCCCAATCTTTTCTTCCATTCTTTTTCTGAGGTCCTATATTATCTTCACTATCATTATTCTGAATTCTTTTTCTGGAAGGTTGCCTATATCCACTTCATTTAGTTGTTTTCTTCTGGGATTTTATCTTGTTCCTTCACCTAGTACATTGTCCTCTGCCTTTTCATCTTGTCTGTCTTTCTGTAAATGTGGTTTTCATTCCACAGGCTGCAGGATTGTAGCTCTTCTTGCTTCTGCTGTCTGCCCTCTGGTGGTTGAAGTTATCTAAAAGGCTTGTGCAAGCTTCCTGTTTGGAGGGACTGTTGGTGGGTAGAGCTGAGTCTTGTTCTGGTGGGCAGAGCTCAGTAAAACTTTAATCCACTTGTTGGCTGATGGGTGGGGCTGAGTTTCCTGCCTGTTGGTTTTTGGCCTGAGGCAACCCAGCACTAGAGCTTACCTGGGATCTTTAGTGGGGCTAATGGCAGACTCTGGTAGGGCTCACACCAAGAGTACTTCCTAGAACTTCTGCTGACAGTGCCCTTTTCCCTGGGGTGAGACACAGCCTCCCCCCGCCTCTGCAGGAGACCCTCCAACCCTGGCAGGCAGGTCTGGTTCAGTCTTCTATGGGGTCACTGCTGCTTCCCCTGGGTCCTGATTCACACATTACCTTGTACATGCCCTCCAAGAGTTCATTCTCTGTTTCCCCCAGTCCTGTTGAAGTCCTGCAATCAAATCCTGTTCAACTTCAAAGTCTGATTTTCTGGGAATTCCTCCTCCTGCTCCAGGGTCCGCAGGTTGGGAAGCCTGATGTAGGGCTCAGAACCTTCACTCCAGTGGGTGGACTTCTGTGGTATAATTGTTCTGCAGTTTGTGAGTCACCCACTCAGCTGTTATAGGATTTGATTTTATTGTGATTGCACCCCTCCTACTATCTCATTGTGGCTTCTCCTTTGTCTTTGGATGTGGGTTATCTTTTTTGGTGAGTTTCAGTGTCTTCCTGTTGATGACTGTTCAGCAATTAGTTATGATTCTGGTGCTCCCACTAGAGGGAGTGAGCACACATCCTTCTACTCCACAATCTTGAAATAATCCCCATAGATTTTTTAAAGCAATCTCTACAAAAGTTTTCAGTATTCTTAATTGATATGAAGATACATATCATTACTCTACTATCTGACCCTTGCAGAACTCAAAGAATGTATTTTTGAATGACTGTTGGTAATCACAAGGGAACAAGAAGAGGAGCAGAAATTGGTA
Organism: Stenella coeruleoalba; assembly: GCF_951394435.1. Classification (NCBI taxonomy): domain Eukaryota; kingdom Metazoa; phylum Chordata; class Mammalia; order Artiodactyla; family Delphinidae; genus Stenella; species Stenella coeruleoalba. Next base: position 35,078,060 of record NC_137160.1, on the reverse strand, counting down.
TTCATTACTAAAGGTGATGGTCTCTCCAGATGATGTGTTCTAGGAAGTATTTACTAGGTTGTTTATTGAGGAGAAGTAATCATCCCCCTCCCACCTTCTATGAGAAGCACGATCATTCCAACTAATGTATTTTTAGATCCAAATGGAATTTGAAAAAAAGGCATACAGTTACTGAACAGGTTGGTAATCTCAGTGGTGCCAAGAGAGTGAGTCATATTTTTAAGTTTTTTGCACTGAACTGTTCAGTTTCAGAGTTAATACCTTCTTAACTCTTGCACCTTAGCTGGCTCACTCTCCTCATCCTAGCTCCAGTTGTGATCTCAATATACTTGCCATCTAGAATAGATATCTCTGTACAAGGAAGGAGACAGACTGGGGGAGGGTTCAAGACAGTGGAATTGGAAGATCCTGAATTCACCTACTCCCATGGACACAACAAATCTACAACTGCATATGTAGTCATTCCCTCTGAAATGGACCTGGAAACTAGATGAACAGAGTCTCTACAACAAAGCTTAAAAGGACTGCATTAAGACAGGTAAGAGAGGCAGAGATATTGTTTCACCAAAGATAAAACCTACATCCCAACTGTGGTGACTTACAATCAGGAATGATCACAAAAGTACAGTTTTTTTTTTTTCCCTGAGAAGCAAGGGAATTGAACTCCACTTTAGGCACCCAAACCTGTAGATACTGAACAAGAGAGACAGACCCCCCCCCAAACAACTGGCTTTAAAACCAATGGAGACTACATTCGGGAAAACTATAGAACTTCAGGGAATGGAAAACATGTTCTTAAAGGGTTCACACAAACACAGACCTCACTCAACATGAAAACCAGTACAAAAACACCATATCAAAAAGCTCATGAACAATAGTGAAGGGGACCCACTTGATAATCTTGAAGCTTCTTCCAGAAAGGCAGGAATCAGCTGGGATGTTCCCCAGGAACTGAGACCCTCATGGGAGTCATTTTTGCAACCTCAGGCTACCATTGTTAATGTTGGTGCTTGTGGGCGCAATTTTGGAATTCTCCCTCTAACCTGCTAGCGCCAATGGGCAAGCCCACTGAGAGCCCTGCTCACCCATGCACCTTGTCTGAGTCTCCTTATTGGCTGGGCAATAGTCCTACACACCAGCATGCCACAGCCTATGTGGCTGTGCCACATGGATGGGCTGGGGGCTCCTCTGACTGACCAGTGCACTGAATCAGTCATCATGCAGGGCAGCTCCCATCTACCAGTGCACCATAGCAACAGCCACAGCTCCACCATAAAGGGAAGGCACATGAAGTCCACATACTTGACACCTCTTGAGCACCTGGCTCTAATAGTCAGGTTGGATTGCCTCACAGGACATCTATGTAAGGTCACTTCTCCATGGCTGTGAAAGGTAGCTGATTTACCTAATACTTAGAAACAAATACAGAGATTTGGGCAAAATGAAGAGACAGAAGAATATGTTCCAATTGAAAGAATAAGACAAAACATCAGAAAAAGAACTAAATGAAACAGAGATGAGCAATCTATATGATAAAGAATTAAAAGTAATGACCATAAAGTGGCTTGGGAGAAGTTCACAATGAGAACTTCAACAGAGACAGAAAATATAAGAAAGTACCAAATGGAAACTCTAACTGAAAATACATTAGAAGGAGTCAACACTAGACTGAATGAGGTAGAAAAATATACCCATAAAATGTAAGACAAAGCAATAGGACTCACTCATAGTAGCAAAATGAAAAAAAGAACTTACAAAATAAAGATACCCTTCCCTAGACCTTTGATACAACATCAAATGGAATAACATTTGCATTATCGGGGTCCAGAAAAAGAAGAGAGAGAGAAAGGGCCAGAAAAATTATTTGAATAAATAGTGTCTGAAAAGTTCCTGAACCTGGGGAAGGAAACAAACATCCAGGTCCAGGAAGCCCAGAGAGTTCCAAATAAGATGAACCCAAAGGTACATACACCAAGAAACATTATAATTAAAATAGAAAAATTTAAATATAAAGATAAAATTCTCAAGGCAGCAAGAGTAAAACAACTTGCTACATACAAGGGAAACCTCTTAAAGCTAAAAGCAAATATTTTAGCACAAACTTTAAAGGACAAAAGAAATTGGTATGACTTCCAGTCATAAATTCTCTACCCTGCAATATTATCATTCATAATTTAAGGAGAGATTAAAATTTTCCCAGATAAAAAAAAAAGCTAAAGGAGTTCATCATCACTAAATTGGCCCTACAGGAAACATTAACAGAACTTCTTTAAGCTGAAAAAACACATCATTAATTAATAATAACAAAACATACAAAAGTAAAATTCTTACTGGAAAAGGTAAATATATAAAAAAGGTGGTGGATCCATCACTTACAAAACTAGAATGAAGGTTAAAAACAAAAGCAGTAAAGTTAACTAAAATTGCAATAATTAGTTAAGGAATGCATAAAATGAAAAATATTTTTAAAAGTCACCAAAATTATAAAACATGGAGAAGGGAGTAAATGTAGACTGCTTTAGAATGTGTGAAAATTTAAGTTGATACCAATTTAAAACAGACTGCCATTTACAAAGGATATTATATGTAGATATTATAGTAACCATAAAAAAAAAAAAAAACTCATACCCCAAAGAACATGAGAAAGGAATCTAGACATAACACTAAAGAAAACTATGAAACACAAAGAAAGAGAGAAAGAAGAAGAGTTAGAATCTACAAAAACAGCCAGAAAACAATGAATAATATGGCACAAGCACATAACTATCAATAATTATGTTAACTATAAATAGACCAAATTCACTAATCAAAAGACATAGAGTAGCTGAATAGATTTATTTTTTAAAAGACCAATATATATACCTACAAGAGATTCACTTTAAAAGTAAGGAAAAACAGAAACTAAAAGTAAAGGGATGGGAAAAGTTATTCCATGGAAATGGAAATGAAAAGAAAGCTGAAGTACCTCTATTCATATCAGATAAAATATAACCTATAACAAAGACTGTTATAAAAAACAAAGAAATATATTATATAATGATAAAGGACTCAGTCCAGCAAGAAGATATAACATTTATAAACCTATATGCACCCAACAAAAGGGCACCAAAATATATAAAGTAACTATTAATGGACTTAAGAGAAATCTTTAAAGCAATACAATAACAGTTTTGGACTTTAACATCACCCTTCCATCAATGGATAAATCATTCAGAGAGAAAATCAATAAGGAGACACTGAACGTAAATGACACATTAGAACAAATTAACTTAATAGATATATACAGAACATTACATATAAAATCAGCACAGTACATTTTTCTCAAAAGCACATGAAACATTCTCAAGGAGAAACCAAATGTTGGGGCACAAAGTAAATTTCAATAAATTTAGGCTATTCGAAATACATAAAGCATCTTCTTGACCACATTGGTATAAAACCAGAAATCAACCACAAGGAAAAAAAAATGAGAAAAACTACAAAAATGTGGCGATTAAACAACATATTACTAAAAAAATTGGGTGATTGAAGAAATAAAATTAGCTAGATTGACAAAGATAAGTAAGAGAGCTTAAATAAATAGAATAGGAAATGAAAGAGGAGAGGTTACAACTGATACCACAGAAATACAAAGGATCATGAGATCACTATGTACAATTATATGCCAACAAAGGGGACAACCTAGAAGAAATAGACAAATTCTTATACTCATACAACCTTCCAAGATTGAATCATAAAGAAATAGAAAATTTGAATAGATTAGTTACTAGTAAGGAGACTGAAAGAGAAATAAAAAATCCCCAACAAATAAAAACCCATGACCAAATGGCTTCACTGGTGAATGCTATCCTATAAAACGTTCAAAAAATATATAATACTTATCTTTCTCAAGCTCTTCCAAAAAATTGAAGAAGCGGGAAACTTTTCAAACACATTTTATGAATCCAGCATTACCTGACAACCAAAACCAAACAAGGACACAACAAAAACATAAAATTACAGGCCAATATTTTTGATGAACATAGATGTAAAACTCTTCAACGAATTATTAGCAAACAGAATCCAGGAGTACATTAAAATGATCATACACTATGATCAAGTAGGATTTGTCTCAGATACAAGGATGGTTCAACATTTGCAAATCAATCAACATGATACAGCATATTAACAAAATAAAGAGTAAAAAAACATATTATCATATTGATAGATGCAGACAAAGCATTTGACAAAATTCAATTTGTGATAAGAACTCTCAAAAAGTGAATATAGAGGGAACATACTTCAATTTAATAAATATATAACAAATCCACAGCTAACATCATACTCAATGGTGAAAACCTGAAAACTTTTCCTATAAGACCTGGAATAGGACAGAGGATGCCCACTTTTATCCAACATAGTATTGGAAGTCCTAGCCACAACAATTAAAGAAGCACAAATAAAAGCCATCCAAAAAAAAAAAAAAAAGGAAACGGAAAACTAAAACTGTCACTATTTGCAGATGCCATGCTATTACATTTAGAAAACCTTAAAGACTCCTCCAGAAAACTATTAGAACTCAGTAAATAAATGAATTCAGTAAAGTTGCAGGATATGAAATCAATATACAGAAGTCTGTTGTGTTTCTATACACTAATAACAAACTATTAGAAAAAGAAATTAAGAAAACAATTCCATTTACAATTGTATCAAAAAGAATAAAATACCTATGGGCTTCCCTGTTGGCGCAGTGGTTGAGAGTCCACCTGCCGATGCAGGGGACACGGGTTTGTGCCCCGGTCCGGGAAGATCCCACATGCGGCGGAGCAGCTGGGCCCATGAGCCATGGCCACTGAGCCTGCACATCCAGAGCCTGTGCTCCACAATGGGAGAGGCCACAACAGTGAGAGGCACGCATACTGCAAAAAAAAAAAAAAAAAAAAAAAAAAAGAATAAAATACCTAGGAATTAATTTAACCAAGGAGGTTAAAGACCTAAAAACTGAAAATTATAAGACACTGATGAAAGAAATCAAATAAGACACAAATAAATGGGAAGATATTCTGTGCTCATGGATTAGAAGAATTAATATTGTTAAAATGGCCATACTGCTAAAAGCAAACTGCAGATTCAATGTAAACCATATCAAAATTCCAAAGCCATATTTCACAGAACTAGAAAAAAATAATTTTAATTTTTTATGGAAACACAAAATATCCCAAATAACCAAAATAATTTTGTGAAAGAAGAACAAAGCTGAAGGTCATGCACCCTGATTTCAGACTATACTACAAAGCTATAGTAATAAAAACAGCATGGTACTCACACAAAAAAAGACACACATCAATATAAGAGAATTGAGAGTCCAGAAATAAATACACAAATATATGGACTATTAGTTTATAACAAAGGAGCAAAGAAGATACAAGTGAAGGGACAGTATCTTCAATAACAGGTATTGGGAAAACTGAACAGCCACATACAAAATAATGAAACTGTACCACTATTTTACACTAAACACAAAATTTACTTCAACATGGATCAAAGACTTGAATGTAAGATCTGAAACCATATTATTCCTAGAAGAAAACAGACAGCAACCTCATTGACACCTGTCTTAGTGATGTGTTTGTGGATCTAACTCAAAGGGAAGAAAAATAGAAGTGAAAATAAACAAATGAAACTACATCAAACCAAAAAACTTCTGAACAATAGAGGAAACCATCATCTAAATGAAAAACAACCTACTAAATGGGAGAATATATTTGCAAATTATATATCTAATAACAGGTTTTTATCCTCAATACATAAAGAACTCATACAACTAAACAACAACAATGAAACAACCTAATTAAAAAATGGGCAGAAGACCTGAATAGATATTTTTTACAAAGAAAATATACAGATAACCAACAGGCATGAGAAAAAAAAAATACTTAACCTCACTAAGTAGTAGAGAAATGCAAATAAAAACCACAATGAGATATCACTTTACACCTCTTAGAATGTTTATCATTGAAAAGACAAGAAATAATGAATGTTGAAGGGGATATGGAGAAAAGGGGATTCTCATAAACTGTTGGTGTAACTATAAATTGGTGCAGCCTCTATAAAACACAATATGGAAGTTCCTAAAATAATTAAGGGTAAGACTACCATATGATGCAGCAATTCCACTTCTAGATATTTATTCAAACAACATTAAAACAGTAATTTGAAAAATATATTGTAACATTATTTACAATAGCAAAGATATGGAAACAATTGTCCATCAGTGTCCATTAATGGATGTATGCATAAAGAAGATGTGGTGTGTATACACATGCACACACACACACACACACACAGAATATTACTCAACTATTTTTATTTTTTTTACATCTTTATTAGAGTATAATTGCTTTACAATGGTGTGTTAGTTTCTGGTTCATAACAAAGTGAATCAGTTATACATATACATATGATCCCATATCCCTTCCCTCTTGCATCTCCCTCCCTCCCACCCCTCCAGGTGGTCACGAAACACCGAGCTGAACTCCCTGTGCTATGCAGCTGCTTCCCACTAGCTATCTACATTACGTTTGGTAGCGTATATATGTCCATGCCACTCTGTCACTTTGTCACAGCTTACCATTCCCCCTCCGCATATCCTCAAGTCCATTCTCTAGTAGGTCTGTGTCTTTATTCCTGTCTTACCCCTAGGTTCCTCATGACATTTTTTTTTCTTAAATTCCATATATATGTTAGCATATGGTATTTATCTTTCTCTTTCTGACTTACTTCACTCTGTATGACAGACTCTAGGTCTATCCACCTCATTACAAATAGCTCAATTTCATTTCTTTTTATGGCTGAGTAATATTCCATTGTATATATTTCCCACATCTTCTTTACCCATTCATCCGAAGGCAGACACTTAGGTTATTTCCATCTCCAGGCTATTGTAAATGGAGCTGCAATGAACATTTTGGTACATGACTCTTTTTGAATTATGGTTTTCTCAGGGTATATGCCCAGTAGTGGGATTGCTGGAGCATATGGTAGTTCTTTTTGTAGTATTTTAAGGAACCACAATACTGTTCTCCATAGTGGCTGTACCAATTCACATTCTCACCAGCAGTGCAAGAGTGTTCCCTTTTCTCCACACCTTCTCCAGCATTTATTGTTTCTAGATATTTTGATGATGGCCATTCTGACTGGTGTGAGATGATATCTCATTGTAGTTTTGATTTGCATTTCTATAATGATTAATGATGTTGAGCATTCTATCATGTGTTTGTTGGAAGTCTGTATATCTTCTTTGGAGAAATGTCTATTTAGCTCTTCTGCTCATTTTTGGATTCGGTTGTTTGTTTTTTTGTTATTAAGCTGCATGAGATGCTTGTAAATTTTGGAGATTAATCCTTTGTCAGTTTCTTCATTTGAAAATATTTTCTCCCATTCTGAGGGTTGTCTTTTGGTCTTGTTTATGCTTACCTTTGCTGTGCAAAAGCTTTGAAGTATCCTTAGGTCACATTTGTTTATTTTTGTTTTTATTTCCATTTCTGTAGAAGGTGGGTCAAAATGGCTCTTGCTGTGATTTATGTCATACAGTGTTCTACCTATGTTTTCCTCTAAGAGTTTGATAGTTTTTGGCCTTTCATTTAGGTCTTTAATTCATTTTGAGCTTACTTTTGTGTATGGTGTTAGGGAGTGATCTAATCTCATACTTTTACATGTACCTGTCCAGATTTCCCAGCACCACTTACTGAAGAGGCTGTCTTTTCTCCACTGTACATTCCTGCCTCCTTTATCAAAGATAAGGTGACCATATGTGCATGGGTTTATCTCTGGACTTTCTATCCTGTTCCATTGATCTATCTTTCTGTTTTTGTGCCAGTACCGTACTGTCTTGATTACTGTAGCTTTGTAGTATAATCTGAAGTCAGGAAGCCTGATTCCTCCAGCTCCATTTTTTTTTTCTCAAGATTGCTTTGGCTATTTGGGGTCGTTTGTGTTTCCATACAAATTGTGAATTTTTTTGTTCTAGTTCTGTGAAAAGTGCCAGTGGTAGTTTGATAGGGATTGCATTGAATCTGTAGATTGCTTTGGGTAGTAGAGGCATTTTCACAACATTGATTCTTCCAATCCAAGAACATGGTATATCTCTTCATCTATTTGTACCATCTTTAATTTCTTTCATCAGTATCTTATAATTTTCTGCATACAGGTCTTTGTCTCCTTAGGTAGGTTTATTCCTAGATATTTTATTCTTTTTGTTGCAATGGTAAATGGGAGTGTTTTCTTCATTTCACTTTCAGATTTTTCATCATTACTGTATAGGAATGCCAGATATTTCTGTGCATTAATTTTGTATCTTGCTACTTTACCAAATTCATTGATTAGCTCTAGTAGTTTTCTGGTAGCATCTTTAGTATTCTCTATGTATAGTATCATGTCATCTGCAAACAGTGACAGCTTTATTTCTTGTTTTCTGATTTGGATTCCTTTTATTTCCTTTTCTTCTCTGATTGCTGTGGCTAAAACTTCCAAAACTATGTTCAATAAGAGTGATGAGAGTGGGCAACGTTGTCTTGTTCCTGATCTTAGTGGAAATGCTTTCAGTTTTTCACCATTGAGGACAATGTTGGCTGTGAGTTTGTGATATATGGCCTATATTATGTTGAGGAGAGTTCCCTCTATGCCTACTTTTTGCAGGGTTATTATCATAAATGGGTGTTGGATTGTGTCAAAAGTTTCTCTGCATCTATTGAGACTATCATATGTTTTGTCTCATTCAATTTTTTAATATGGTTTATCACATTGTTTGATTTGCATATATTGAAGAATCCTTACATTCTTGGAATAAACCCCACTTGATTATGGTGTATGATCTTTTTAATGTGCTGTTGGATTCTGTTTGTTAGTATTTTGTTGAGGATTTTTGCAACTATGTTCATCAGTGATATTGGCCTGTTGCTTTCTTTCTTTGTGATATTCTTGTCTGGTTTTGGTATCAAGGTGATGCTAGCCTCATAGAATGAGTTCAGGAGTGTTCCTCCCTCTGCTGTATTTTGGAAGACTTTGAGAAGGATAGGTGTTAGCTCTTCTCTAAAAGTTTGATAGAATTTGCCTGTGAAGCCATCTGGTCCTGGGCTTTGGTTTGTTGGAAGATTTTTAATCACAGTTTCAATTTCAGTGCTTGTGATTGGTCTGTTCTTATTTTCTGTTTCTTCCTGATTCAGTCTTGGCAGGTTCTGCATTTCTAAGAATTTGTCCATTTCCTCCAGATTGTCCATTTAATTGGCATAGAGTTGCTCGTAGTAATCTCTCATGATCTTTTGTATTTCTGCAGTGTTAGTTTTTACTTCTCCTTTTTCATTTCTAATTCTATTGATTTGAGTCTTCTCCCTTTTTTTTTCTTGATGAGTCTGGCTAATGGTTTATCAATTTTGTTTATTTTCTCAAAGAACCAGCACTTAGTTTTATTGATCTTTCCTATCATTACATTCATTTCTTTTTCATTTATTTCTGATCTGATGTTTAAGATTTCTTTCCTTCTGCTAACTTCGGGGGGCTTTTTGTTCTTTTTTCTCTAATTGCTTTAGGGTCAAGGTTAGGTTGTTTATTCAAGATGTTTCCTGTTTATTAAGGTAAGATTGTATTGCTATAAACTTCCCCCTTAGAACTGTTTTTGCTGCATCCCATAGGTTTTGGTCATCGTGTCTCCATTGTCATTTGTTTCTAGGTATTTTTTAATTTCCTCTTTGATTTCTTCAGTGATTACTTCGTCATTGAGTAGTGTATTGTTTAGCCTCCATGTGTTTGTATGTTTTACAGAGCTTTTCCTCTATTTGATATCTAGTCTCATAGCATTGTGTTCAGAAAAGATACTTGATACAATTTCGATTTTCTTAAATTTACCAAGGCTTGATTTGTGACCCAAGACATGATCTATCCCGGAGAATTTTCCATGAGCACTTGAGAATAGTGTGTGTTCTGTTGCTTTTGGATGGAGTGTCCTATAAATATGAATTAAGTCCATCTTGTTTAATGTATCATTTAAAGCTTGTGTTTCCTTATTTATTTTCATTTTTGATGATCTGTCCATTGGTGAAAGCGGGGTGTTAAATTCCCCTACTATGAATGTGTTACTGTCAATTTTCCCTTTTATGGCTATTAGTATTTGCCTTATGTATTGAGGTGCTCCTATGTTGGGTGCGTAAATATTTACAATTGTTATATCTTCTTCTTGGAACGATCCCTTGATCATTATGTAGTGTCCTTCTTTTCTCTTCTAATAGTCTTTATTTTAATGGTTATTTTGTCTGGTATGAGAATTGCTACTCCAGCTTTCTTTTCGTTTCCATTTGCATGGAATATCTTTTTCCATCCCCTTACTTTCAGTCTGTATGTGTCTCTAGGTCTGAAGTGGGTCTCTTGTAGACAGCATATATGTGGGTCTTGTTTTTGTATCCATTCAGCCAATCTGTATCTTTTGGTGGGAACATTTATTCCTTTTACATTTAAGGGAATTATCAATATGTATGTTCCTATTCCCATTTTCTTAATTGTTTTGGGTTCATTATTGTAGGTCTTTTCCTGCTCTTGTATTTCTTGCCTAGAGAATTTCCTTTGGCATTTGTTGTAAAGCTGGTTTGGTGGTGCTGAACTCTCTCAGCCTTTGCTTGTTTGTAAAGGTTTTAATTTCTCCATCAAATCTGAATGAGATCCTTTCTGGGTAGAGTAACCTGGGTTGTGGGTTTTTCTCCTTCATCACTTCAAATATGTCCTGCCCATCTCTTCTGGTTTGCAGAGTTTCTGTTTAAAGATCAGCTGTTAACATTATGGGGATTCCCTTGTGTGTTATTTGTTGTTTTTCATTTGCTGCTTTTAATATGTTTTCTTTCTATTTAATTTTTGACAGTTTGATTAATGTCTCTTGGTGAATTTCTCCTTAGATTTATCCTGTATGGGATTCTCTATGCTTCCTTGACTTGATTAACTATTTCCTTTCCCACATTAGGGAAGTTTTCAACTATAATCTCTTCAAATATGTTCTCACTCCCTTTCTTTTCTCTTCTTCTTCTGGAACCACTATAATTCGAATATTGGTGCATTTAATGTTGTCCCAGAGGTCTCTGAGACTGTCCTCAGTTCTTTTCATTCTTTTTTCTTTATTCTGCTCTGCAGTAGTTATTTCCACTATTTTATCTTCCAGGTCACTTATCCGTTCTTCTGCCTCAGTTAATCTGCTATTGATCCCATCTAGAGTATTTTTCATTTCATTTATTGTGTTGTTCATTGTTGTTTGTTTCATCTTTAGTTTTTCTAGGTCCTTGTTAAATGTTTCTTGCATTTTGTCTATTCTATTTCCAAGATTTTGGATCATCTTTACTATCATTATTCTGAATTCTTTTTCAGGTAGACTGCCTATTTCCTTTTCATTTGTTAGGTCTGGTGGGTTATTTTCTTGCTCCTTCATCTGCTGTATGTTTTTCTGTCTTCTCATTTTGCTTATCTTACTGTGTTTGGGGTCTCCTTTTTGTAGGGTGCAGGTTCATATTTCCCATTGTTTTTGGTGTCTGTCCCCAGTGGTTAACGTTGGTTCAGTGGGTTGTGTAGGCTTCGTGTTGGAGGGGACTAGTGCCTGTGTTCTGATGGATGAGGCTGGATCTTGTCTTTCTAGTGGGCAGGTCCACGTCTGGTGGTGTGTTTTAGGGTGTCTGTGAACTTATTATGATTTTAGGCAGCCTCTCTGCTAATGAGTGGTGTTGTGTTCCTGTCTTGCTAGTTGTTTGGCCTAGGGTGTCCAGCACTGTTGATTGCTGGTCGTTGAGTGAAGCTGGGTGCTGGTGTTGATATGGAGATCTCTGGGAGATTTTCACCATTTGATATTATGTGGAGGTGAGAGGTCTCTTGTGGACCAGTGTCCTGAAGTTGGCTCTCCGACCTCAGAGGCACAACACTGACTCCTGGCTTCAACACCAAAAGCCTTTCATCCACACAGCTCAGAATAAAAGGGATAAAATGTGGAAAGAAAGAATTAGTAGAAGTAGAAAGAAAGAAAGAAAGTAAGAAAGAAAAAAAGAAAGAAAGAAGGATAGACAAAAGGAAAGAAAGATAGAAAGGAGGGATGGAGGGAGGGAGGACGGAAGGAAGGAGGGAAGGAAGGAAAAAGGAAAGAAAGAAGGAAGATAAAGTAAAATAAAATAAAGTAAGATAAAATATAATAAAGTTATTAAAAATAAAAAATAATTATTAAGAAAAAAATTTAAAAAACAAACAAAAAACGGATGGATAGAACCCTAAGAAAAATGGTGGAAGCAAAGCTATACAGACAAAATTTCACACAGAAGCATACACATACACACTCACAAAAAGAGGAAAAGGGGAAAAAATCATAAATCTTCCTCTCAAAGTCCACCTCCTCAATTTGGAATGATTCGTTGTTTAAAGGAGGCAAGGAAGGAAGGAAGGAAAGAAAGAAAGAAAGAAAGAAAGAAAGAAAGAAAGAAAGAAAGAAAGAAAGAAAGAAAGAAAGAAAGAAGAAAGAAAGAAAGAAGATAAAGTAAAATTAAAGTTATTAAATAAAAAAAATATTAAGAAAATAATTATATTAAAAAAAAAAAAAACGGACAGATAGAACCCTAGGACAAATGGTGGAAGCAAAGCTATGCACACAATATCTCACACAGAAGCATACACATACACACTCACAAAAAGAGGAAAAGGGGAAAAATCATAAATCTTACACCCGAAGTCCACCTCCTCAATTTGGGATGATTCGTTGTTTATTCATGTATTCCACAGATGCAGGGACATCAAGTTGATTGTGGAACTTTAATCTGCTGCTTCTGAGGCTGCTTGGAGAGATTTCCCTTTCTCTTCTGTGTTCGCTCAGCTCCCAGGGCTCAGCTTTGGATTTGGCCCCGCCTCTGCGTGTAGGTCACCTGCGGGCGTCTGTTCCTCGCTCAGACAGGACGGGGTTAAAGGAGCTGCTGATTTTGGGGCTCTGGTTCACTCAGGCCGGGGGGAGGGAGGGGGTGCAGATGCAGGGTGAGCCTGCGGTGGCACAGGCCAGAATGACGTTGCACCAGCCTGAGGTGCACCGTGTGTTATCCCAGGGAAGTTGTCCCTCGATCACGGGACCCTGGCAGTGGCTGGCTGCACAGGCTCCCGAGAAGGGAGGTGTGGAGAGTGACCTGTGCTTGCACACAGGCTTCTTGGTGGTGGCAGCAGAGGCCTTAGCGTCTCTTGCCCGTCTCTGGGGTCCGCGCTTTTAGCCGCGGCTTGCACCCGTCTCTGGAGCTCCTTTAAGCAGTACTCTTAATCCCCTGTCCTCACGCACCAGGAAACAAAGAGGGAAGAAAATGTCTCTTGCCTCTTCGGCAGGTCCAGACTTTTTCCCGGAGTCCCTCCCGGCTAGCTGTGGTACACTAACCCCCTGCAGGCTGTGTCACGCCGCCAAACCCAGTGCTCTCCCTGCGCTCTGACGGAAGCCTAAGCCTCAGCTCCCAGCCCCGCCCGCCCCGGAGTGTGAGCAGACAAGCCTCTCGGGCTGGTGAGTGCCGGTCTGCACTGATCATCTGTGTGGGAATCTCTCCACTTAGCCCTCCGCACCCCTGTTGCTGTGCTCTCCTCCGTGGCTCCGAAGCTTCCCCCTCTGCCATCCACAGTCTCTGCCCGCAAAGGGGCTTCCTAGTGTGTGGAAATCTTTCCTCCTTCACAGCTCCCTCCCACTGGTGCAGGTCCCATCCCTATTCTTTTGTCTCTGTTTATTCTTTTTTCTTTTGCCCTACCCAGTTACGTGGGGAGTTTCTTGCTTTTTGGGAGGTCTGAGGTCTTCTGCCAGCATTCAGTAGGTGTTCTGTAGGAGTTATTCCACGTGTAGATGTATTTCTGGTGTATCTGTAGGGAGAAAGGTGATCTCCATGTCTTACTCATCTGCCATCTTCCCCTCCCTTCTGCCATCTTCGCCTCCTACTGAACTATTAAAAAAAGATGAAATCCTGCCATTTGTGACAACATGAATGGACCTTGAGGGCATTGTACTAAGTGAAATATGTCAGATGGAGAAAGACAAATACCATATGATTTTCCTCATGTACGTAATCTAAAAAAATAAAACAAATGAACAAACAAAATAAAAGAAAAACAAACAGTAACAAAGAACAGATTTGTGGTTACCAGAGGGGAAGAGGGATCAGAGTAAGCAAAATAGGTGAAGGGGGTCAACTGTATGGCAATGGATAGTACCAAGACTTTTGGTACTGATCACTTTGTAGGTATAGAGATGCTGAATTTTAATGCTATACACCTGAAACTTATATCTTAAAGAAAGGACAAGAGACATCTTATATATTTCAATCTGCCTAACCTGACTTCTCATAGCTCTCTGTGCATGGATATGAGTACTCTCATCTTTCACAACTGCAATACATTTGTCTAATTATGGTTCTACCAAATGAATAGGCCCCTTGTCATTCCTTTTACACATTTTTTTCCTTTCTTGTCTCTTGACTTTGTTTATGAACTTTCTTCTTCCTAACCTTTGAAATCCTATCCATTCACAAGACAAAGACCTTCTTCATTATTACTTCTTCCAGAATTACTTCCCTATAGCAGACACTGTGTTGTACCACCCAGTTTTCATCCTCCACCCAACTTACAAAATTTATTGTCTTAGCTGCTTAGAGAGTTGATGGCTTACAGATTCTCACTGAAACCTCCCTTCCACACATTACCCTTGGCAAAAGAAAGCCATCTTACCCAAAGTCTCATCATCTTCACAGGGATGTCTTGCATCCAGTGGCTGGTTAGTGCAACAGTTTAAGTCTGTCCCTCTTGCTCTAATTCAGGGCAATTCTGAAGGGCTATCCCAACTTCAGTCTCCCTCAAAGGCTGAGATTTATAATATAAATTCATTATGTCCCAATTTAACTTTGTACTTAATCCTGTTTTTAACTGCCCAACAGGTGTGGATTTAAGAATGCTCACAATAAAACTCTATTTCAGAAATCTGTTTCCTAAGGAGTTCTCACCTACAACAGTTGGTGTAAGAGTGGTCCAAGAAAGTAGAGTATGAAATGGAATTTTAGAGTAGAATCACTCACTAGCTGACTGGCAATGAGGACCTGATCACTGATGGGATACAGAGCACTGATAGTCTCTGTCATGTAGTAGCAGATTTGTTAAATATTTCATTGGTGCTAATATGGAATGGCATAGTGATGGAAAGCAATGCATGGACTAGGATAATGCATCATCCTTTTGATAATTTCAGAGGGAGATAATAATTCTAAGCACCATAGAATTTGAAGACTGTTGAGGGCAGTAGATGATTTGGTGAAAATCAATAAAATGTAGAAGGTAATTAATTATCCATTAAAGGCTAAGGATGAAAGTCACAGGACCTCCTTAGTAGATTGTAAAAGGACTCTTATCTCCTGTGAACAGAGGACCAAGAAAGCTGATAACAAGGCTCTGGTCTTAAGCAGAATTGTAAAAGAATTCCAGAGAAGGGTAATTTTGCAACCCCTGAAAATCTGATATGCCAGGGTCAGGGTCCTGACTGGGAAGGAGACATGGAAAGAGGACACCCGTGTATTTATATTGATATACTCATAAATCATAAATATCCAAATTTCCCTGAGTTCTTTGGGTTTAAAATAGTGGCTTCATCCTCCCCATTATTGGTTAGAATCCTCTTTCCCCCACTCCCATCTCTCTTACTTGAAGGAAAATAAAAATCTTCTTCCTCAAAAAACAACAGATGAAGTACACAAACCCTTAAGATTTATCTCCTTACCCCTCTTGGTCACTGTACAAAAAATTGGAGAACTGTAGGTAGTGGGCAATATCCAGCTGGATGCCTATTTCTGTTAATAAAATTTTATTAGAATTTGGAGTAAGATGTAAACTGTTTTACTTTTTGTTCTCATATGTATGCCAAATATTTCTGATCCTTCTTTCTGACAGGAATAAATAAAAATACATGCACCAGTTAAATGACAGCATACCATATATCTGAACAAAGATAAGCATGGCAGCTGCATTTGGGAATAAAATATTATTGAGCTTGGGATAGTTTAATATTCTCCTCTAGGTTTTCTCTAGCCTCTGCAAGATCCACAATATGCAATAAATAAAGATATAGGAGAACAGCTATCCTGTGTACCTTAGCTCTTTGAGTGGCAATTTTTGATTTGCCATTTTGCCCTAGAGATGGGCAGTATTGGAAGCTGTCACATGACCTTTGCTTTTTTTTTTTTTTTTTCGGAACGCGGGCCTCTCACTGTTGTGGCCTCTCCCGTTGCAGAGCACAGGCTCCGGACGCGCAGGCTCAGCGGCCATGGCTCACAGGCCCAGCCGCTCCGCGGCATGTGGGATCCTCCCGGACCGGGGCACGAACCCACGTCCCCTGCATCGGCAGGCGGACTCTCAACCACTGCGCCACCAGGGAAGCCCTATGACCTTTGCTTTTATCCCACAAGCCAAGGAGCTAATATGGGTGTTCTTCCAACAACCAGTTATATTTTAAGTATACATTTGAGGACCAGAGAAATGACCATTGAGTGGGCCAATGGAGTCAACTGATCCTCTGTGACAAAAACCTGGTCGCGTATTCTATTTATTTTCCCGTTTGACCCAAATTTAATGGTGCAGTGGGGGCATGATGAAGTTTTCAGTTTCTGGGTATTGATGATAGATAACTTATGATCAACAATCTCAAAAATGTTTGTGTTTTTCTCTTCCATCATGTATGTTACTTATGTAAATGACCATGGATTTTTTTTGGTAAGAACTGGGAGAATCATCACCACATACCCTTGCTGTGGTATACCTTCCTCCTGGGAATCTAGTCCTCCTCTCAAACAATAAGTTCTAAGTTTGAAAACTGAATTAAATTCAGAACTTGACAAAATTCTGTTTTGTTTCTTTTTTTTACTTGTGTAACTGCCCTTAGCTTCCTGATTATACATTCTTATTTCATTTTGTTGTTTAAATTGAGAAATGTTCTTGTTAGTAGTCTGTTTACCTTGCACCTAGGGCTGCCATATTCTATTACCAACTCTGCAGCTTTTTGCAGATCAGTAACGCCTCCCCCAGTCGCTACACCTACATTGTTGTTCATTACATTTTTGCCCATATCAATCTGGTTTCCTTTTTCTCTGGAAGCAGCACAACCCCTGAAGCATACATCAATTTCATTTATGAGGCAACTTTGAGAAATATGTTAACAATTTTATCAAACCAACTATGGATCGATTGAGATGATTTGCCAAAACCAACTTTTAAGATAATATTGGCATTTTTTTTTTTTTTTTTTTTTTTGCGGTACGTGTGCCTCTCACTGTTGTGGCCTCTCCCTTTGCGGAGCACAGGCTCTGGATGTGCACACTCAGTGGCCATGGCTCACGGGCCTAGCCGTTCTGCGGCATGTGGGATCTTCCCAGACCGGGGCACGAACCCGTGTCCCCTGCATGGGCAGGCGGACTCTCAACTACTGCGCCACCAGGGAAGCCCTATGTTAAGTTTCTGTTTTTTGTTATTTTCAGTATGCGGGCCTCTCACTGCTGTGGCCTCTCCCATTGCAGAGCACAGGCTCTGGACGCACAGGCTCAGCGGCCATGGCTCACGGGCCCAGCTGCTCCATGGCATGTGGAATCCTCCCAGACTGGGGCACGAACCCGCGTCCCCTACATCAGCAGGCAGACTCCCAACCACTGTGCCACGAGGGAAGCCCTTGACATTATTTTTTTATTTGTTTTAGACCAGCATTGCTCTTTTTACCTACTACTGATATGCAAATTATATGTTAATTTTATTCTTGCCTTAGATCTGACACAGAGTTTGAATGTTTTATGGTCTGTTTTTTCCTTCCAAATGCCCATCTGTACCTACACAGATTTTTTCATAACAGGTGAGACAGTGCCCTCAGAATTAGACACTGATAGCAAATAATTTATCACATAGAACCTGATCATCTTGCCCATTGTCCTAATTACAATCATATTTTTGACAATTTATCAGGACTTGAAAAAAATTATAATTCCTTTTAATCATTACTTGTTACTTTTGGAAATGCATATAAATACTCTGCTTCATTGGTAGATAGCTGCCAGTTCTATCACCATTTGCTTTTTAGCTTCCCAAGGGTTGAATTGTATAGGCAATAAGACAATTTTTAAATTTTATAAAACATCTATTGACGAATAATACATACACAAATTTAAACATACACAAAAATTGTATATTAAAATACCCATTGATGACATCTTACATAAACTTTATTGCTAATAGTTGATACAAAACTGTGTAATTTACCAATTCTCTTTTTTCTTCCCTGGAGTTAGAGATGTAACCTTCTGAAGATCAGCTAACCCTTCAAAGTCCCAGTAGCTGGAACCAACAACATCCTGCCTCTTCCAATTAAGCTTTGGAACTAAGTGTCAGTGATGTGCTGGAGTCAGCTCATACCAGCTCAAAAGGACTAATTGTTAAATTTTCAGGAATTTTGCAAGCTGATTTTTGAACACAGCCAGGATTAGAAACTAAATTATATTAATTATCAGTTAAATAATCTATAATAAAAGCAAGGGTAATTAATACTCAAAATGTATCCCTTTCTAATTATTTTATTGCATTTTATGTTATCTATGCTCTTAAGTCTATTGTATCTGTTTGTGGAGTACTATACAATGGTGAGCTAATACCTATCTCTTCCATCTCTACCTTCAGAAATGTCACATTGACAGATTGAAACAAACCATGGTGGGAGTATTTACACCACAGAAATTGGCAAATGCTTCAAAGCAGGACTCTCTCTCTCTCTCTTCTTTTTTTTTGGAAACCTAGTTGTTAAACATTTAACAGCACACCATTGACTAAGCCCCTCCTTCACAAAGCTGCAAATCAGAAGCTAAGAAGCAATTTCGTAATTTAGCTAATTGAGTAGAAAAACAGAGATTGTCCAGGTATATATAGGTGAACAAAACTGTTTATCACGGACATACCAACAAGGGAAGAACTAAGAATTATCTGGTAGTGAAAAACAGGGCACCTGGACAGGAAAAGGCCACATATCATTTTATTATAGAATGGTGAAACCACAGAGAACCTAAGGGAACTTCTTCAACATTTCAGTTTAACAGATGAGAAAACAGAAGTTTTCCTAATTTCCCAATAGTTGAACCAAAAATGATTCTAGCTTTAAATACTGCCATTTTCTTTTTCTATACTATGTTGTTCATTCAGAACATAATGTATTCAATTTTTTTCTTTCATCCATGTTTATTTACCTATTTTTTTAAACATATGTTGATGTTAGGATAAATATATGATAAAATGATATTTATATTTTGCCAATTAATTAATATAAGACTATTTCCCAAATCTTTGTTATTCATATAGTTCCTGTAGTCTGATTTTTCTCAACTATTTCTGTCTCCAGAATAAAACTTTATCCTTATATGGAACTATTGACTTTCTATTTAAATAATAATATGTAAATTTATTGAACACCTGATTAGTGTTGGGTTGAACAACTTGGTGAGTATTCATCATTTTACCTATTTTATACAGAAACTAAAGCTCATGGAATTTATGTAACCTTTCCAATGTGATGCAATTAGGTAGAGTAGGGCTGAGATTCAAAACCAGTTCTGCCTCACTCCAAAGAGTGTTTTTGTGTCTTCCCTCTCCCCTACTATGCTACTTTATCTTATAGACATTTGTCTATAGAAAAAACAAAAAAATAATTTGCCATAGTTTTGTGAAATTTCCAGATCATATTTTGCCTTTTGGCATTTTAGATCACATCCAAGCAAAATTAAAATCTCAGTCATTTTCAAGGTCACTCCTCATTGTAGATATTTGTCATTGCCATGAACTATGTAACCCGGAGTAGTTAAACTGAACTACTGAACAACTGAAACTTAATGTTATCTTCTATAAGATAGATATCCTGGACTAAAGTAAGGAAACTGGGGACAGGGTAAAAGCACACTTAAGGTAATGAAATATGGAGTCATTAGCACTCTAACAATGTAATTATAAGGAGACGGGCAGCATGAAAAAAAAGAAAGAAAATTCTATTGTACTTTGGTACAGCCAGAAAATAAGATATTAGAGGCAAGGCAGAAGGGCTGGCAAATTTGAAACAAATTAAAGGCAATAACCTTAAATATAGTGATAATAGGTCTGTGAGATTCACTACTGTAGGACATGTTTAAATGAAATAACAGTGTGGACCATGGGGTAGATAATTTAATGAACAATAACCTTGCTGGTGTTTTGGCTAAAAAAGATACACAACATCTCATGGACCTGATCTGATCAGCCCAAGGACAAGGAGAATTTAATTTTCCCATGAACCAGATAAAGTATTCATCAGAGTAACTAGAGCTTGTTTTCTCATATTACCAGGAACTGCTTGTGAACTGGATTACCAGCTCAGGTATTAAACAGTACTTTGCAGTGGGACCCATAGAAAAGTGATAGAATCATGTCAGTGTAAGAGATCACTCTAATTTTATTCTCCAGTAGTGGGGGTAAATTGCATTGAACTATTCTAATACCCTCTTCTAGTTGACAAAATTTACTAAATAACTGGATCAAGGGTAAGATTTCAATTTATGACCTTAGGAAGATGAAGAACACTAACCAAAATGAGTGTTTTATGCACTAAAACCAAATAAACATCGAGGTTTATGTTATTCTTACTAAATGTATCTTCTGGATCCTTCCATCTTAGCACATAAAGAACCACGCTTTTATAGTCTTCTTAGTATTCATTATGTAAATAAAATGTTCATATTAGGGAAATGCTCAGTGGAAATAAAGGATATTTCACAACTCTTTTCTTTAACCATTGATAACAAACATTACTGCATATACATCTCTGTGAAAATATACAAGTATATTTGTATAATAAAGTCCTTTGAATGGGATTACTAGGTCAATGGATAAATTTCTTCTCAATATTGGTAGATGTTGCAAAATTGTCCAGTAAATTTGTTACCAAATTGTACTCCTACCAAAAAAAAAATGAGAGCACATGTTTCCCTAACTCCAGGCCAACTTTTTATTTGTTTTTCTGAATACTGAAAGTTGAAGGTAATTATTTTTTTTTATTATGTTGTTGTGTAATAGTGTATGAGGCCAGGCACCATTTCATATGTATAAAGCCACTTCTTTTTCTGTGACTTCATCATTTAAGTCCTCTCATTTTTTCCTATTTGGTAAAAACCTTTCTCTTATGGATTTATGTGTTCTTTAAAATTTAGTATATTAGTCCTTGTCTAGCCTTTCTAGGCATTAATTTTATCTATATATGCCTAAGATATCTTAACATGTTCCTATGCAATAAATGAAAGTTCCCAATTTACTGAGATATTGAAGTGTTAAAATTAGCAACATTTGGCTAATGTGAGTCTTTTTCTTTCTCTACCATCTGATAGAGATGAGATGTAAGAGTGCCAGCACCAAACATCAGCTATTAAAAGGATGAAATTAACCACATTTGGAAAGAGTAGGATTAATTTATTAATTTATTTACCCACTAACAGATTCATTCAATGAACATTTCCTGATTACTTACTGGGTTTCAGTCTTTTACTAGCTCTAGGGAGAAGACCATTTTTACTTTAGCATATTTAATCCATTTCTAAGCAGTTCTTAATCACAGAAAGCATGATTTTTAAAAAGTATACAGCTTCAAGATTTCTACATTTAATGAATGTTGCATTCTCCTTGTGTCCATTAGAAGTGTATTGAGATGCTCATAATAATTTAAAATAACAGTAGGAATTATTTTTCCTGAGGGAGATTATCACATAAAATACAGACCTAGGCAGTGCTGGGCTGGTATGGTAGGTTTTGAGTTACCAAAGTTCCTTTTGTCTTTCTGCTTTGCCAGCCTTATGCATGGCTTACATTTTCAATTCTCTTTATTATAGCTGCTGGATCTCCAGCTATCATAACTGTGTTCCAGACAGCAAGCAAAAGGAAGCAGGTGTGAGGAAAGTATCATCTGCTTTCAAAGAAGTCAACTTCTTTTAAAGAGCTTTCCAGAACATCCTACCCAATTGTTGTCATTTAAATCTCACTGGATGCTTTAATGAACAAGATTGTAGTAACCATTTTGAAAATGTATCAAATTATCTCATTGTATAACTTAAATATATATAATTTTAGTTGTCAATTATACGTCAATAAATCTGAGAGGAAAAACTCACTGGTCTCTTTATTAGCAAGAAAACTTAAGGTAATGGATTATTAATGTTGACATTGTTGTTTTACTGGCTTTCTTTTTCTTAACCTGGCACCCACATTCATAGTAAAGAAGATGAGAATGGACATTAAGTAGAAAACTCTGCCATGCCATAGATTGCTTAATTCTTAGGAGGCAATCTTCCAGTTTCCCTTTTCTTCAAAACACAAGCAAGAGTGAGAAGTTGTATGCTACTCCTAACTTTGATGCCAGAGCTAAGGCTGCCATGCCAGAAAGACCCACCACCTGAGATTCAGAGCAGGAGAAACTCAGCTTGAAGCCAAGGCCTTTGGAGCACCAGTCCTCAGTGTTTTCATATCTCACATCTTATTTCTCTTTATCCTTCCTCCCATGCCTCACACAAAATAAGACACTGAATTCAAGCCATTTTTTCTTCTCTTTTTTTCTGATAACCACAAAAGTTTAGATGCTTATTAATTCAAGGAATTTTCTGCCTCTCTTTCTTCAGGCTTAAATTTCATTCTTCCTAGTTGCTACAGCAAGATCAATCTTCTAAAACACCCCTTTAACTCTAAGGTTCCTTCCTTTCAAAAAGCCCTCATTAACTTTATAAGTCCTATTAAAAATGAACAAAAGACAAGTCTTATTCTTGTGTATGAGACCCTCTACAATCTAGTCTACCTGGTCTTGCCAATATGGCCCTCCAAAAGTATCTAGCTCATCCTCACTCAGTATCTCTCCTCCTGCTGATCCCCTTCCCCTCTTTTCCAATCCTCCAGGGGCTAGTTCAAGTTTTTCTTGCTGAACAGAAAAAGAATGATGTCAGGGAGCTTCCACCCCATGACATCTTTTCCATAGTAAAAGTCAGCTCTTCTGTCCCTGGACACTTGTCTACAGCACACATTGACATAATCTGAATTCCAGACATCTTTTTCATGTTTGCATTCATTGTTTGCATTATTTACATCTTCTACAATAGTTATGTTTAGTGTCAGAAGAAGCTCTAGCCAGTTATTTGAACACATAGTACGTTCTCATATCCCTTGGTTGAAACTAATATTTCTTTTTTCTCCTATATACAATATTTATTTTGTGATCAAAAGTCCCCCTTCTCATTATGCCTACCTCTCAATTTCTAACCAAAATTGTGTCTGGGCCCAAACTCCCAATCTGATGTTGCACAGAGCCAGAATGCATCTTCCATAGAGGTCAAGGCATTCCACAACTGGCTGACTATTAGCATAAGGCCTGGGATGGAAATGAATTATCAGCTTTTTTTAACTGGATGATTTCCACTGGGTTTTATTTTCTGTTTTCTTGTTAATAGAAATGCCCATAGGCAGTGGCCTCAGATCAAAAATATGGGCCTAATGGAATCTAAAAGTTCACGTTTAATTTTAAAATGAGACTCCCTTTAGATTCCCAGCATTGCCAAAATTCATCTCAAAAGCAGAAAATGTCATTTTCTTTCCACCTTCAAAAGCAGCTGAACAAAATTTAAATACATCAGGTTATAACAAACAAGCTAGAAAGTGCACCACAACTGGGACAAGCTTGCACCCAGATCCAATTTTTATGACTGAGTTAGAAAGCCCTTGATAAATGGGGCTCGTGGTGCAATCCCTGCTGGTGCCTTAACTGGAGCCACTACAGCAGAAAAGACTGGAGTAATAAGTATGAGTGACATTTTCCCAAAGCAAGTTAAGTATCCCAATAGAAACCTAGAAGAAATTATTCTTAAATGTTCTCCCAGGCAGCTTGAGTCAACTTGACACCTCTTCTTTGCATGTGAATTCCCTGCATGACAAATCACATATACAGTTTGTGGGCTGAATCAGATGCTTTTATGAATGTTAATGGCACAGATTTGGAGATAAATCAGTGTGACAATAATGATTAAATTCTGTTTATTTCCTAGTTTGTTTAAAATTTCACCTCTAAAATGTAAGTTGAGATTATTTGAAGGAAATTTCCCCATTGGCCATGCTCATCTTTACAACTACAACTTGGTAAATAGCTAACGAGAACAATGATCTGTATCTTTTCTAGTGGATTGTTTGAGCAGAGATCATGTTCATTGTTGGGGTGGATTGCTGTTCCTAGGGCAATGAGATGGGTTTAGTTTACCTTTTTGAACTTTCAGAAGGTTCATTACTGCTTGATCCTTATTTCATAGCTACTAGATAGGCTGACAGAATAAGTAAGGCTTTTCACAGAAAGGATAATCACTTATTTGGTAACAAACATTTTCTACCATACTTGTATTGATCCAGAAAACTTATTTAAAGTTAGACCGTAAACTTGAAACTCAACCCACTCAATTTTGAGATTTGTATAAGTCTGTGTTAAGAGATGAGTTTTGGAGCCGATTTCTCAGTGGTAAACTCTGAGCTCTACTATTTACTAGCTACATGACCTTGGGCAACTTTTTCAAGCTTTTTGTGTCTTTGTTTCTTCAACAATAAAATGAATATTAGAATAATGCCTGTATCATATTATTTTCTTTCCCTAGTTCCCAATGAAAACCTTCTACTGAAGATCAGTGAGGTCTACTCTCAGAGTTGCCTAAAGTCCACATTTGGAATACACTTATTTTGGTGTATAAGCCTCTTTTGATGTTATTTCTCTTGTCAGGAATTTTTTTCCTTTTGCCCCCCTCCTGCTTATTTATTCATTCTTATGTTTTAGCATCAGACTTATTAATTGACTTTTTCCCTGGCATTAACTGGAGGCTCTTGACTTGAGTCAGTCTTGTCAGTCCATTTATGAGACCAGTCCATATTTTAGTTCTTCACCTTGTGTTAGATGGAATTCCCTTGGATGACCTTGCACTTATCCATTGCCTCCATGATGATCCTATACTGGGAAGCATTGCTTTACCATGTTTGCTGTAACTGGGCACTCTGTTGTTCTGTGCACTTGGTCAATATTCAGTGACTTCTTATTAAGGATGATTCTTATGGCCCTGATAATTGCTCTGCTTTTCTGAAATTCTTTTACCCCTTTACCTCAGTCCCTTTTATTGTATGACCATCTCCACCTGGCAAAGTGTTCTGTCTCTCTCCTATGGCTAACATTATTTAGCACAATTCAGTGAATATCTTTAACACTCATTATGTCCTTGGTAAAAAATAAATAAATAAATAAAAGCAGCAAATTCTCAGTTGCTGGACTTCCTATTAACAGAAACTGTTTATTAAATGGCACTTTGCACTTCACCAGAAAATTATATTTAAAGTTTTTAGGAATATTTTGTCATTGAAAGAACAGTATATGCATTTGGAATCTGTAAAAGAAACAATTATTTTCAGAATAGTTTTATAGTTACTGTATACTAATTCTAAATGAATTACTACTCCATGCATATATTGTATGACAAATATCTTAAAAACTAAAATCCTATATGAACAAGCTCTGTTCAGAGCCATGTGACATATTTGTAGCTTGCCTTGGATGTTCTGAGTCTCAAAAGTCTTTATATCACATTAAAACACACATTTATAAAATGAGGTAGACATAGATCATGATGAGGAAAAATTAAATCATGGAGTTCGTTGAAATGCTAAAAGATGCCACTCTCAAATTTTATGCTATATTTTCCTTTATCATAAGCCTGTATTAACATGCCCTTAATGTTACCACACAGTGTCCAGTTCAAGGGAAAAAAAATCTTATAGGAAAACAGCAGGCATGGTTAAGTTAATGAATGCTATGATGCACTTAGCTTATTAGTGGCTGTATTAGTCTGTTGAGGTGACTTTGGTTTGGTCATTTATTGGTATACTTTACCTTTCAGTGTCCTGTCTGCATTTCTCACATTCCCTTTTCATTTTTGTTTCCCCCTCTTCTTTTTTTCATTAAAATATTTTTCCACTAAAATGAGACTTAAAATACTAAAGAGAATGAAAATAAATTGTGGGAAGATGCATCCATAGCATTTATGTAAAGATAAGAGCCTTGGAGTTCAACACTTATCTCACATGAACAAAAATGTGACCAACATAAAGGACACTTGAGTAACAAATAGAGTGACAAGTAAATATAGATAAATTTGGGGTCTGATTTTTGGAATGATAACAAGGAGAACATTTTTATCCTGACTATAGAAAGAGTTCATCTCTTTTTGAGAATTTAAATTAGGACAAGGAAGGGAAAGAATGTCTGCATGTATTCAGATCAAGAAACAAAGGGAGATAAGATTTTGGAATAAAGTTCACTATTTAAAAGTTCAACTGGCTATGAGTCATCTGGCACAGTTACAATAAGCCTTTGTACTTGCCAAGTGGCTTTTGTACAAAGATCTCACAAGGCAAAGAACTGCAAAGAATACCCATTTTCATTTTAGAAAGATGACAACTAAATCAGAAAGAAGGGGGCAGAATAGAGGTAAGTTTTGAATTCTTCATTATTGCCTCTCAGTAACATTTTTTTTACACTAAAAAATTATGGGTATTTTATACATCATTAGAAGCACAGATTTGAAGTATAAAATTCAATGAGTTTTGAAAAATGATCACATCCATATAATCTTGACCCCTTTCAAGATAGAAAGTTTTTTTGTTTTTTTTTTTTAACCCAGAAATTCTTCTTGACTGGAAAGTTAATCTACATCCTCTTCTTGAGGCAACCACTACTCTGATTCTTTCGTCAAAGATTAGCGTCATCTGTTCTACAATTTAATATAAATTAGATCATTCAGTATGTACATTCACATTTCTGGCTTTTTCATTTATATATATAGCAACCTTTTTTAGAACAGTATTAGGTTTAAGGAAAAAAAATTAAGACAATACAGAGAATTCCCATATACTCCACACCTTCTTGCTTCTATTGTTAACATCTCATATTATTATGATGAAATTTTAAAATTAGAGAACCAATGTTGATACATTATTATTAAGTAAAACCAATTCTTTATTTACACTTCCTTATATTTTTTATCTAATATGCCATACAGGATACCACATTAAAGTTAGTCATCATGTCTACTTAGGCTTCTTGGTTAAGACAGTTTCTCAGACTTTCCTTGTTTAGGATGACCTTTACATTTTTGAAGATTAGTAGTAAGATATTTTGTAGAATGTTCTTCAACTGGAATTTGTCTGATGTTTTTATCATGATTAGACTAAAGTTATGAGTTTTGGGGAGGAACACCACAGAAGTAAAATGCTATTTTTGTTATACCATATCAAGGGTACAAATTATCAAATGACTTACCATTGTTGATGTTGACCCTGATCACCTGTCTCAGGTGATGTTTATTAGGTTTCTCCACTGTAAAGTTACCCTTTTTTCTCTTTCAGCATAACTTAAAGTTCATCGGTTTTGTTGCATGTACCAGTGGTCTGTTCCTTTGTATTACGAAGTAATATTCCATTACGTGATTAAATTGTAATTTTTTTAGTCATTCTATGGTCAATGAATATTTGTGTTTTTCCAGTTTGGAAATCTTATGAATAAGGCTGCTATGAACATTCTTGTACACATTTTATTGTGTGTTTATATGTTTTTATTTCTCTTGGGTAAATCATTATAAGTGAAATGGTTGGATCATAGGTTAAATGTATATCTAACTTCATAAAACAATGTCTAACCAATTCACAAAATAGTTAAACCATTTTACACTCCCATCAGTCAAATATGAACATTCCAATTGCTTCTCTAATTCATTAACTCTTAGTATTTTGAGCCATTTTAATTTCAGCCATTATAGTGGGTATATAGTGGTATGCAATTGCTGGCTAATTTTTATTTCCTTTCTGACTAATGTCATTGAGAATCCTTTCATGTACTTATTGACCATGTATATATATATTTTTTTCCATTTTAACTGCTCAGTTACCATGGAACTGCTTTTTCTCCTCTCCATTGGATTTCATTGACAGCCTTGTCAAAAAATCATTTTACTGCCTAAGAATGGATCAATTTCTGTGTTATTTATATTATTCCATTGATTTATTTTGGAAGACAATACCACACTGTCCTGGTTACTGTTGCCTTCCAATAATTCCTTAAATCAGGTAATATAAATCCTTCATGTTTGTTTGTTTTTTTAAAGATTGTTTTCATTCTTCATGTCTCCACATTTTCATATATATTTTAGGATCTACTTGTTAATTTCTACTAAAATTGTGCTTGGACTTTAATTGGAAGTTTATTGAATCTGTTGAAGAATTCAGTTAGAATCAATATTAAAAAAATATTGTCTACCAAACAATGATATTATATAACTCTCCATTGGCTTAGGTATTATTTATTTCCTTTTATCATGGATTTATAGTTTTTTTATATAATTTGTACCTACATTTTGCTTTATAAATCCTAAGTTTTACAAGTATTTGTGGATTTTTTAAAATTTGATTTTCCTAGTTTTTGCTAATATATAGAAATACAAATATTTTTGTATATTCACCTTTATTCCTGAAACATTGCTAGATTTGTAGAATCCATATGATTTTTAAGCAAAATCATAATCATCACTGTTTAAAGATAGTTTTACTCTTATATTTTTTTCTTCCTCCCCTCCCCCCCCCCATTTTACTGAGTAGGACCTCCACTATAACGTCAAATAGAGGTATGAAAGGGACATCTTTGACTTTTTCCAAATATTAGGGACAATTTATGCAGTTTTTCACCATTAAGTAGATGCTAGGATTAAGATATTTGTAAAGGCTGTTCATCAGATAGTTGAATTTTCTTATATTCTTAGCTTGTTGAGAATTTTCATAACAAATGTGTGTTAAATTTTGCCAAATAGTTTTTCTTCATACATTGAGATAATCATACAAATTTACTCATTTATTTTTTTAATTTATTAAATTACATTGATTGATTTTTAAGTATTAAACTAACTTGCATTCCCATGAGAAATTTCACCTGATTGTGGTTATTCTCTTTACGTTATTTCATTCCATTTTCCAATACTTAAAAAAATATATATATGCTTATATGTTATTTCTGGTCTGTATTTTTCTTCTCTGATTATGGATTTCAAGGTTGTGCTGGCCTCAAAATGTGAGTAAGAAGGTGTTTCTTCTTCCTCTTTTTTCTGAAAGACTTGGTGTAAATTTTCTTTTATATTTTTCCTTAGATATATGTTAAATTTCAACAGACAAACCACTGAAGATGTGGTTTTCCTTTATGAAAAAGGTTTTTATTATTATAGATTCAATTTCTTTAATACTTAAAGGACTATTTAGATTTTCTATTACTCCTTGAGTCTGTTGATAATTTGTTTCTTTCAATAAATCAAACCATTTCTTCCAAAGTATAGAATATATTGATATAAACTTAACTATAAATCCCATTATTATAATTTTAATGCCTACAGAATCTGTATTATCTGCTTTTTCAGCCCTAACATGGCTCATTTATGTTTTCTCTTTTTGTTTTCTAACCAATCTTATTAGGTAGTATAATTTTATGCATTTCTCTATTGTGTTTTTCTTTTTTTTTTCTATAGCACTGATTTCTGCTTTCTTCTAATTAGTTTTTATATTCTATCTACTCTGGATTTAATTTGTTCTTCTTTTGCTAGCTTCTTAATGTATAAATTTACATCATTGATTTTGATCCTTTATTCTTTCCAACTGTAAACATTTAGAGATATAAATATTACTCTAAACATTGCATCACACAAACTTGGTATTTTGCTTTCATTCATTTTATTATTATTTCAAAATATATTCTAATTTCTTTTGCATTTTTTCTTTGACCTAGACTTTAAAATTTTTCAAACTTTAGGGATTCTCTAAGCCTTTTTTAAAAAAATTGTTTCCAATGTAATTAGGTTTTGGTCAAATCATAAGTTTTGATTTTAATATTTTGATATTTGTTCTTTGGAACAAGAATATAGTCTATCTCTGCAGAATCCTCCATGTATACTTGAAAACTCTGACTCTTCTTTTTTTTTGGGGGGGAGCTGTAATTCCTACGAACATCCACTTAGGTAAAGTTGGTTAATAAAGTTTTCAAGTTTTCTATATTCTTAATGCTTTTGTCTATTTTTCTATCAATTACTGAGAGAAGAGTGTTCATGTACCTAAGTATAATTATGCATATTTATATTTCTCCTTTTATTTAAAAAAATATTTCAGCCAATAAATTAAACTTCTATGAAATCTAACTTCTACTGAGAAACATATAAACATGTCACCTGTCTGATATTAATGTTATATTCTTTCAATTTATTCACTTAATTTGAAATTCTGTTATTAGGTGCAAAGACATTTAAATTATTATGTTAACAGAGCTATTCTAGCTTTCTTATGATGATATTATCATGGTATATCTTACCCCATATTTTTACATTCAATTTAACTGTGCTTTCAAATTTAAAATTATTTCCTGAAAATAATATAAATTGAGCATTATTTTTGATCTAGTCTGAAAATTTCTCTTTTATTTTCATTTTTAGTCTAATTGTTTTTAATGAAATTATTAATAGGACTTTGTTATCTTGCTATTGGTTTTCTATTTGTTTCATTATAGCTGAACATTTTAGTTAATTTTATGCACTATGAAAATTTCAAAGGCCAGAGATAAGAAACCTGTAATGGGTCCTGGTTGTTTTACTTAATAAAAAAACTCTCTTCCAAAAAAAAAGAAAGTCATTAATTTTACAGATGAATAAACCAGGGAAATTTATTTGTTGATTACACTTCAATAAAGCTGGGTAAAAAAGCAAATAGATTTTAAATAAAATAATTAATGATACAGAAAACATAGGTACTTTTTAAACAGAACAATGCTTCTTTCACATGTATTCAAACTCTTTGGCTGTCATTCTACTGATGTTCTGTCCCACAAAGGTACAATTCATTCTGGGTATTTCTATGCTAAAGATATTTTTAAAGTATTTAATTGATATCTATATATCAGAAACTTTTATATAAGTTAATAAATGCCAATTTTTCTGAAATTAGATTATTAAAATATTATAATGTTGGTTTTTAATAATTAAAAAGAGATAGAATTTAAAAGTTTTAACACTTTTTTCTAGTGAAATTTGACAGATCTTTGTTTCTTTTAAAGTTTGAAATATAGAGTAGTTGTTTTTTTGTTTGTTTGTTTCTACTATCATACAAAATGACATTTATAGTTTTGGGCACTGTATACCCAATAAAAACAGTATTTATATAAGCTAGAATTTTATAATTCTGTTTTTATGACAATTAATGGGTCCATTGATACAATTTAGAAGATGAAGATATACAATACCCTGCTGTGTCTCAGATAATCCCATCAATAAATCAAGCTTCCATGAAATCTAATTTCTATTGAGAAGCATATAAACATGTCACCTGTCTCATATTATTGTTATATTCAATGTTTCTTGTACTTTAAGAAGAATATCTTACTTTGAGTCAAGGACTCTTGTGCAAGTAATTTTATTTAGGAGATGACCCAGGAATCAGGAACAGTTAATAGAAAAAGTGAGAAAACCAATCTAAGTGTGAGCTTTTGAGATGATCACTGTGGCTCACAGGGATCAGAAGCATCCAATAAAACATAGAATGTCACCTGAAGTTTAGCTTCCTGAAGGATGGGAGACGAGAGCTTTTATACACTTCATATTTTTACATTCAAGTTAACTGTGTTTTCAAATCTAAAATTATATCCTTGCACTTCTAGGCTATACTGGTGCACAGAATGAGTTGGTTCCCATATCGTAGGGAAAACCCTGAGGCAGAACACCCTTGGGTCTAAACATTTATAGCAGGATGTGAATTTAAGCTGGCACAGCTACAACCGAAATCAGAGTGGCAATAGCATATCTAATTCTAGGTCAACATAAAATTTTGATGTAAAACCTTGGAGAAAGAAATTAACTGTTAAATTAATTTAAAGACAAATGATTAAGAAAACCAAAATTGATTATTTTAAACTAATAAAGTTAGAAATGTTATATAAGACCCTGAAATTAGAATAAGAAAGAAAACTTACCCAGGACAGTACTTGCTTTTAAGAGGGAGAGATTACACGTCAGGCTATGAGGAATTCACCCTGCACCAGGACTAGCTGAATTTAGTAAATTCAAATTTTGGGAAAGCAACAGGAGGCTTAGAAGATTAGAACTGGAAATGAGATCAGTATAAATAGTTTCTGTTTTTGAAGATAAGTAAGAGGAAACTCTGGAGAATTCAGGTACAAACAATCAAGAACTTATCTTAGGGATTTTGACAAATCCAAGAAAAAAGGAAATACATTTGACCTTGAATAAAGTGGGGTTAGGGTCCCAGACCTTCTGCCGAATCAAAATTCTACATATAACTTATAGACAGCCCTCTGCATCCATGGTTCCTCTGAGCCTTTGACCTTCATCTGTGGATTCAACCAACCTTGGATCCTGTAGTACAGTAGATCTTATTACTGAAAAAAAGAGCTGCCTATAATTGGACCTGAGAAATTCAAACCTGTGTTGTTTAAGGGTCAATTGTAATTTGGAAATGTAATGAAAAGTCATTGGTGAGAAAAAGGAGAAAACAGGAGACAACTAAGGTATTCCATTCCAAAGTAAAGCTAAATAGAAGTGTGTTATTACATACAACATTATTAAAATTTAGGGATTGTTTCCTAATATATACCAGAATGAGTTATATAGATTTCAATCAATCACTAATGACACTGATTACATCATATAGATTTAAGATTTGAGAAAACATTTAGATATATCATCACATTTTTCATTGTGTATTGAGTATAACCAGCAATCAACAACCAGTAACCAACAGTATATTACATACATACATAATATACACTGCCATGTACTTTGTGTTATACTAAATAAATTTTGTTTAGTTTAGAGATCAATAGGCTAAAATACTTCAAATTCTCTTTGGCACTAGACATTTCCTAAAATATGTACAAATAATTTAATTATTAAATTTTCAAAGATAATATACACCATTACACTAAGCTACTAAGTAATGTACAGTATTAATGATAATGCATGCCAATAGTAAATAGATGTAATTTAAATTTTTGTGTATGTGACTGGCATTTGTAAATTAAATCTTCCATACTAGAAATGGTCCTAATTGCTTGTTATATCACCAGAAAGAATTGACTATACCAACCAGTCCTTTGCCTGTGCTTGGATATTAACTAAATTTTGAGTATGAATTCTATCTCTGACGCCATGAACACATATACCTTGTTTCCACGTGGTTAGAGTCATAGCCACTTGTTCATATACATTACAACTTTATGCATTCTGAATACATTCCTGGGTCACTATTTAATCAGAAACATTCATGTAGTGAAGTATCCCTCTGACTTTAAACATAAGTTCAATTTTAACAAGGGAAAAAATGATATCCTTGGGTAATTTAGCTGTTCCTTTGTCCTGATTTCCAGTAAGTGCCAAAACTCAGGAAAATGAGCCGGTCTCAATGTAACCCTGATGGAGGGTAAGACCATTATAACATTTCACTGCCCTCTACAGGATACAAATATAAGTTGTTTGAGTAGAACTTTCCTTTCTGTATATAATTTGAAAATGAGACTCTCTAGCAAGGATCCAGAATTTAAAACAACAGTGGCACAGCAAAGCGAGATGGGGGGGATTCAAATTGAGTTGGATGTTAATTAAACAATTAATGAATTTAATAATGTTAATTAATGAATTAATTAGCAAGATTTCCCCAAACTGAAGATAAACAGCAATAAAAATGCCACAGTATTATAAGGTGGCAATAATGC
Organism: Stenella coeruleoalba; assembly: GCF_951394435.1. Lineage (NCBI taxonomy): Eukaryota > Metazoa > Chordata > Mammalia > Artiodactyla > Delphinidae > Stenella > Stenella coeruleoalba. Next base: position 35,044,162 of record NC_137160.1, on the reverse strand, counting down.
ATGAGAGGTTTTATGAATCGTTCAAATGAGGGGAAAATAAAAAAGAGAAAGAGAAAAGAACTGGAGAAAAGGAGGGAAGATGTTATTGAAAATGAGTGGGTGTTATTGTTTGATCTCATTTTTTTCTCCCTTTTTGTTTGTTTAATTTTACTTGATTTGCTAACATGAAAACTGTCTGTAAAATGATGGATTAATTAAAAGAATATGCAAACTTTTTTTTTCTTACATAGAAAAAAGAGTTTTATCCTTATAAGGTCCCATCCAAAGTCTTCATTCTGTATCATAGTTGGTTTTGAAAGTCATTTACATAATAGCTAACAAAAATGTACTCAGTAAAATGCCAGGCTTTCTAAACACAGGAGATAATTATGTTGGAAGAATGATATTCCATTGCCATCTTCATTTTCAAGATACATTTATTCTCCCCGTGCACAGCGTAGAACAACCAAACACATATTAACATATATTGCGTAGGTGTGCACCATTAAATTGACAAGGTACAGGGAGTTGGGGCTGATTCAGGGGGTTAAGGAAGAGCAAAATCCAGGAAAGAAAGATATACTGCATTCTCTTCGTGGCATATACGTACCACCTGAATGGTATTTTTTATTATCTCCTACACTGGGAACATTCTATTATTCCACTGGGAAGTCATAGCAGAAGAGATATAATTATCAGCAGAGTAATGGGGATGCTCTTGCTAATGGCCAGCTATTCAAATATCTCAATATAATCATCTTGCCCAATCTCTCCCCATTGCGTACTCTTCTGGAGAAACTCATCAGTTTTTCCACTTACTCCAGCATAATGAATTCATTATGCATTTTCTTTGTGAGAAATTAAGAGGAATCACAATATAATGTGTTGACATTTGAAATTCTGTGCAGAAAAGTTTAGGCTGGCAATTTAGTTTATTCGCAAGCTAACAGGGAGAGGCTGCTTATTAAATTAGTTCCCTGTGTACAGAATGTGTATTTTCTTTGTAAACATTTGCCTATGTATGTGAGTTGGGAGTTTTTTTTACCCTTCTTTATAAATCCCATCTTCTCAAAAGAAAAGATAATATGTTCCAAATTGAAGCACTGTGTTCTTTTAGATTTTTTTTTTTAATGGTCAAAATTATTGACACCAAAGATGAGCATTGAGTGAGAGACCCTTGTAAAAAGTGAAAAAAGTAAAATAAAATAAGTGAGATGTTTCCTTAAAGAAAAGCCATCAAAGTGTGTATTCTTTTCCTTCAACATTAAACCATTCATTCTGGCCATGCTCAAGAAAGATTAGATTGAAGATATTCTTCTTTTTATTTGTTCAAATCTAAGTTTCAGTAACCATTTCCATATTTTATACCTCTTATTTTTCTTTTTAAAGTTTCAACTCATTTTCTCTAATAAGACTTGTAAACTTCTAATAAAACAGCCTTTCCACTTTGTCTAGAGAATGCCAGCTATCTGGGTAGGTGATAACATGAACAAGTTTTAAAAAACTGCCATTGGAATCACTGGATTGGAAGGCAGTTTAGCTCTCCTTTCTTCCTATCTTAGAAGCTTGGTTAAGTTCTAACATTTGTGGGTATGAAACCTGTGTCATCTGTTGACGAGGAGCAAGAAAATGAAAAAAGTATGCCTCATTTTGATTACCTTCTTGTCATGTCTTACAGTCTTGCTTTTATTTGCTTCCTCTAAAGTGTTTCATATCCAAATAAATATTGTTAATGTAGTACCCTAAAATTTTTTGACAAAGACAGGTTGGGAAGATAAATTCAGGGGGAGTATCCATTTCTCTAAATTTCTCCAGTCCTTCCTGAACAGCACACAGATTGGAACTGCTGCATCACCCCGATGAACTCATCGGAGGCTGCTGGGAAGGGGTATAAGGGAACGACAACAGGACCTCCACTTCAGCAAAAGAAAATAGAAGTCAACCTGAGAAACTAACATGCATCCAGCACAATTTCCCTGGAATGTGTGAGAGCCAAAGTCCTGCCACACTCTCTGACTCCACCAACACTTAATCCACCCCTACTCCTCATCTTCTGGGACGTACCTGGATTCTCTCCATTTCTTTTACTACCCTTGACTGTTAAGGCAACACCTAGCCTTTCCAAGTTCTTCCTAAAATTAGTCTAAACTTTTACATTCTCATTTCAATTACAGTTCTCTTCCAATATTTTTACATTAATGTTCCACTGAGTGCCATTCTTCTTCTTTTCTTCCACTCTGCATATTATCATCAATAATAAAATCCACTGCTACTACTTCAACTTTCAAATAGTTCTACTGCTGTAACTTCTGTAATATTGGATTTGCCACTGTGTTTGGGAAATGATCTCTTGATCTAAAATGTGAAGTTTTCTTTAAGAAAGATGGTTACATCTTTCATAATAAATCCCTTACTTAAAAAAGATATTGTCTCAATTTATGTTTGGAGATCTTCCATAAGCTAAATGGAACTGAAAAGGAAATAAATGGAAGGAAGTTCCTCACAACTTCCAAGTTGTAGCAGTGAAATTTCTCTGTATGTGTGTTATTAATAACCGATTGTGATGCATCAGGATTTTCAAATTCCAATTCATAACCTATTTTTTATTATGCAGAGAAAAGCTAAAGGATTCAGGGGATATACAAGTGACTACAAAGTTATATATTTGAGACCATGCTCATCAAAAAAGAAACTCTGGTTTATAGTCTGAAAGGCAGTATGTTATTATAGTAAGAACACTTGATCAAAAGACAGAAGACTGAGTTCTACTCTTAAATCTAGTTCTAGTTAACTAGCTATGTGACCTTGAGGCTGTGAATCATAAGGCCTGTGATTCATCCATAAAATGAGGAAGTTAGATTTGATTTTGTCCAATACCCCTTCTAATTTGAAGCAACTCTAATTGCATTATTTGGACTTAAAGTATCTTTCTGAAAATCAGACTATTAAAGGACAGTAGGCATAAATTATTATCCATAGTAATTTCATTTTAAATGATTCATTTTTAAGAAGTTTCTGATAACAGGAAAAGAAGAGGTAATATAATTACTTAGGAGAAGGTTCAGTGAAAAAAATATGGCAAATGGGATCAAGCAATCCATCATTAGAGATTTGTTGAATGTCTACTGCCTTAAATATTATGAAAGATTAAAAATATTTAAAATATTTGAAATGGTCTCTTTCCTTAATGACTTCTGCTTTAGGGGAATGGTGAAGTATAACCCTTTATAAAACTGTGGAGCTGTGAAGTGGCAAACAGTATAGTTTTATGAGGATATACAGTAGAGTTTTAGATAATGACATAAATGAAACAGTCTTATGGGAACAACTGGGATCTGATACAAAGCTTTAGAATGATTGGTGGTACCAAACTGAATATAAAACAGGGTATTTTTCAATTTAGGCCAAAAGACAGGGCACCCTGTTCCAGACTTCACTGAGAGGTTATAGGCACATTCTCAAATGCTGTGTTCAATGACACTGGGCATGTGAAGGATAAGCCCTAAACACAACTTAAAACCTTAAAATGCTCCAACATATTTTGAAAGAATTTATGACAATGAATACCAAAATGTTCACCAAAACAGAGTATCTATCAAGACACCCAAACCAGTAGACTTTCTTTTTTTAAAGACTTTACTATGAAGCTGTTTTTTGGCATGACGTAGAATATGCTTCCTTTATTTACAGATATGGGTTCCTGACCAGGGCAATTATAGAGAAATATATAGGTTCACAGTATTTACTCTCTCACATACTTTTAAACTGACATTAAAAGTTTTTATCATAAGCTTATACTTATGATACAGAGTACAATATAAATGCATTAAAAGTACTGACATTTAAATATAAAATTGTTAAATCATTCTATTAAATGTATGCAATATAATCTAAATTATATGATTTGAAAGTTGCCATCATTATGAAAACAGTGGATGATATTAATTTCCATTGCAATATTAGATTTTTCAGTTTCTTTTCTCTCCATGAACTTATATTTCCATTCTACATCCCCCACAGTATCTTATCATTTAATATATTTTTATGCTTGAAAGTAATTTATTGATTATCTTACCATCATTCTCTGCAAAAAAATTGTGTATGTAAAATGTAATTTAATATTTTATTTCTCTGAATGTGAAACTCCAAGAATTAAAAATTCTTCTCAATTGAGTTATTATAATTGAATTAATACACAATTGATCAAAATAATATAAATAGATCACAAATTCTGATAAACAATATTAAACATAAAATGCAGATGCTCATTGGAAATGCATCTCTTAATGAAATAGATGGGTATGGGTTTTATTTTTTTCCCCATTAGTTCATGAATTCATGGATGAATATTACTCATTACTACCATAAGACAGTGTTTATCATCAATTTTCCTTATTATTGTCTTTTTTAAAAGGTGTGAGTACCATTTAAGCTAATGTGGAATGCAGGGCTTACATAGAACAATCAATGTCAAAACAATCACCCCAATAATAATCATCCTTTTGTTAGAAAAAATTTAGCTTTATTGTTAAATTTAAATAAAAGTGTTCATACCTATCTCAACTTCACAACATCTCACTCTGAATTTTTATTAGGATAGATACATTAATGGATGAGAGGTAAATAAACAATAGATAGATAATTAGGTGGATAGAAAATAAAGTCACAAAGTCTTGATATGAGTTTTTGGTCTGGATGAAATAAGGCACCACTGCATTTAATTCCTCCCTTAAGTACTCTTAGCTTTGCTCTCACAGGACCCACCTTTTGTCACAATGTGCTCTTTTAGGGTAGTTTGGTGTTTGGAAGAGTCAAAGTCATTCAAAGAAAATGATCACATCCTCTATCATACATCAGAATTTAGAACATTTCAGCTTAAGCCAAAATATCACCATTTCCATTCCCATACTTTGTCCATAACAGAAATATGTACAAAAGAGGGATAACAAGAAAAGTCTATTCTCCTCCTTTAGGGATAACAATATTCTCAATTATCTCTAGAAGGTTTTAAATTCTGTGTGATGTGCCATGAAGAGTATAGTTTTCTTGTGGGAGAAGAACAGTTGGCAAATACGAGAACTGGCCTCAGGTACTTTCTTGGGAAGATCCATTTTAGAATGAAGAACACATATACAAAATTGAGGATATGAAAATGTATTTCCTAAAATTATTGGTGCCAATTATCCCTAGGAAAGATATTTGTGTATTCTCAGTATGAAACCTGTTTCAGAAAAGAAGATTCCACATCATCTGCTAAAATAGATTCTACTTCCATGCTGATGATCTTGGTTTCCTTATCTCAGCATGAGCCCATCTCTCCTTATGGATCCCAACAATATGCCATGTGCTCCAAAACTATTATATAATCAAATACTTCCAACTCATCCATAACTTTGAATTTAGATTATCATATACAGTTTACAGCTATTTAAAACTTAGGCTCAAAGTAAATTGTTCAAGATTTTATTAAAAAGAAAAGGCAAGTGTGAACTGCAAACAAATCTGCCTAACACCAACAATATGCACCCCAAGTCCTCTGCCACTCTAAACAATGAAAAGGTTAAATTTTATAATTTTTGAGGAATATACAGCTCTAATATTCTAAGATCCTGAAAGAGCAGCCAGTACAAAGCTCTTAGTGACACTGGAATTTTGGCCTAAAAATAAAACCAATACTTGACTCTATTTGAAAATATTAGCTCACGTTTCTGAAGTTTCTTACTCAACTTGGTCATCAAATTTTGAGTAATATTAACACTTTCTGCTTTAGGAAATTAAAAAAATAATCACACTGCTGTCAGATTTTTTCCACCTGGCCCTCTCCAGTTATGCTAGTCAATAAATCTTTTTTTTTTTCAAGTGGAATTTTAAGTTACATCACCATCTGATTCCCATGGATGTTGGTTTCTTAGAATAGTAAAGAATGTGCTGTTGGAAAATCCTCTCAATTGGGTATGGATGTGTGTGAGTATAAGTGTGTTGACAGAATTTGGGAAGTAGGTGAGGAAGAAAACAATTGTTTAATTTTTGTCCCCTCATCTAAAAATATATATTTTGCCTTGAGAGTCTCTTACAGCAGTCATTTCTATGCTCTGCTCTTTTCAGAAAGAATGACACACTAATTTTCACTTCAAAGCCTGACAGTTTGTAAACTTGCCTTGCACCATTCATTTTGGGAGCCATCTTTCAATGTCTTTCAGGGAGAAATTAACAGTAATTTTTGTTTGGTTTATGAAAATGGAAAAACATTTCTAAAAAATAGAAAATAAAGAAAAGAAAAATGGAGCTTTAACTGGTTAAAAACAAAAATGCTCAATTCAAGTGTGTTACATGTTTACACTTACAAAAGTTAAAGGACAACAACATGAGATGACCTTCAAGATAGTGGATGAGTAAGACGTGGAGATCACCTTCTTCCCCACAAATACATCAAAAATACATCTACATGTGGAACAACTCCTACAGAACACATACTGAACACTGACAGAAGACCTCAGACTTCCCAAAAGGCAAGAAAATCCCCACATACCTGGGTAGGGCAAAAGAAAAAAGAAAAAAGCAGAGACAAAAGAATAGGGACAGGACCTGCACCTCTGGGAGGAAGCTGTGAAGGAGGAAAAGTTCTACACACTAGGGAACCCCTTTACTGGTGGAGACAGGGTGTGGTGGGGGGGAAGCTTCAGAGCTACGGAGGAGAGCGCAGCAACAGGGATGGCAGAGGGAAAAGTGGAGAGATTCCCGCACAGAGGATCGGTGCCGACAAGTACTCCCCTGCCTGAGAAACTTGTCTGCTCACCCACTGGGGTGGATAAGGGCTGGGAGCTGAGGCTTGAGCTACGGAGATCAGATCCCAGGAAGAGTACTGGGGTTGGCTGTGTGAACACAGCCTGAGAGGGTTAGTGAGCCACAGCTAGCCAGGAGGGAATCCAAGAAAAAGTCTGGACCAGCCTAAGAGGCAAGAGACCATTGTTTCAGGGTGAGTGAGGAGAGGGGAATCAAAGCACCACCTAAACGAGCTCCAGAGATGGGCACAAGCCACAGATATCAGTGCAGACACCAGAGGTGGGAACAAAATGATAAGACTGCTGCTGATACAGCCACCAAGAAACCTGTGTGCAAACACAGGCCACTATCCACACCACCCCTCCCACGAGCCTGTGCAACCCACCACTGCCTGGATCCCATGATCCAGGAAGAACTTCCCTAGGAGAACACACAGCGTGCCTCAGGCTGTTGCAATGCCATGGTGGCCTCTGCCACTGCAGGCTCGCCACCCATTCTGTACTCCTCCTTCCCACTGGGCTCTGTGAACCAGAGCCCCCTAATTAGCTGCCACTTTAACCCTGTCCTATATGGGTGGGGAACAGACACCTTCAGGTGATCTACACACAAAGGCAGGGGCAAGTTCAAAGCTGAACCCCAGGAGCTGTGTGAACAAAGAAGAGAAAGGGAATTTTCTCCCAGCAGCCTCAGAAGCAGCAGATTAAATCTCCACAATCAATTTGATGTACACTGCATCTGTGGAATACCTGACTAGACAATAAATCATCCCAAAATTGAGGCAGTGGACTTGGGAGCAACTGTAGACTTGGGGTTTGCTTTCTGCATCTAATTTGTTTCTGGTTTTATGTTTATTTAAGTTTAGTATTTAGAGCTTATTACCACTAGTAGATTTATTTACAGATTTGATGCTCACTTCCATTTTCTTGTTTATATATATATATGTATATATATGTACATATATATTTGTATATATATATAGTGTTTTTTTCTCTTTTTCACATTTCATGAGCCTGTATGATTATTTGTGTGATTTCTGTCTGTATAGCTTTGCTTTTACCATTTGACCTAGGGTTCTGTGTGTCCGTTTTTTGTTTTTTTGTTGTTTTATGTGTGTGTGTGTGTGTGTGTTTATTAGTATAGTGTTTAGTACTTCTTATCATTGGCAGATATATTTTTTGATTTGGTTGCTGTCTTCTCTCTTTCTTTTATTTTATTACATTTTATTTGTAATAAATTTTTTATTTTAATAACTTTATTTTGTTTTATTTTTCTTTCTTTCTTTCTTTCTTTCTTTCTTTCTTTCTTTCTTTCTTTCTTTCTTTCTTTTTCTTTTCTCTCACTTTGCTTATCAGCCGTATGGCTGACAGGGTCTTGGTGCTCCAGCCAGATGTCAGACCTGAGACTCTGAGGTGGGAGAGCAGAGTTCAGGACATTGGTCCACCAGAGAACCCCCTAGCCCCACATAATATCAAATGACAAAAGATCTCCCAATGATCTTCATCTCAATGCTAATACCCAGCTCCACTCAAGGACCAGCAAGCTACAGTGCTGGACACCCCAAGCCAAACAACTAGCAAGACAGGACCATAAATCCACCCATTAGCAGAGAGGATACCTAAAATCATAATAAGGTTACAGACACACCAAAACACACCACCAGACGTGGTCCAGCCCACCAGAAAGACAAGATCCAGGCTCACCCTTCAGAACACAGACACCAGTCCCCCCGACCAGCAAGCTTACACAACCCACTGACAAACCTTACCCACTGGGGGCAGACACCAAAAACAATGGAAACTACGAACCTGCATCCTGCGAAAAGGAGACCACAAACACAGTAAGTTAGAAAAATGAGAAGACAGAGAAACACAGCAGACGAAAGAGTAAGGTAAAAACCCAACAGACATAACAAAGAGAGAGGAAATAGGAAATCTACCTGAAAAATAATTCAGAGTAATGACAGTAAAAATGATCCATAATCTTGGAAACAGAATAGAGAAAATAGAAGAAACATTTAACAAGGACCTAGAAGAACTAAAGAGCAAACAAATGACGATGAACAAGACACTAAAGGAAATGCAAAATTCTCTAGAAGGAATCAATAGCAGAATAATTGAGGGAGAAAATGGATAAGTGAGCTGGAAGATAAAGCAGTGGAAATACCTGCCGCAGAGCAGAATAAAGAAAAAAGAAAGAAAATAATTGAGGACAGTCTCAGAGACCTCTGGGACAACATTAAACTTACCAATATTGGAATTATAAGGGTCCCAGAAGAAGAAGAGAAAAATAAAAGGGACTGAGAAAATATTTGAAGAGATTATAGTTGAAAACTTCCCTAAATTGGGAAAGAAAATAGTCAATCAAGTTCAAGAAGCACAGAGAGTCCCTTACAGGATAAATCCAAGGAGAAACATGCCAAGACACATAATAAGCAAACTATCAACAGTTAAATACATAGAAAAAATATTAAAAGCAGCAATGGAAAAGCAACAAATAACATACAAGAGAATCCCCACTAGGTTAACAGATGAACTTTCAGCAGAAACTCTGAAAGCCAGGAGGGAGTGGCAGGACATATTTAAAGTGATGAAAGGGAAAAAAACTACAACAAAGATTACTCTACCCAGCAAGGATCTCATTCAGATTTGATGGAGAAATTAAAATCTTTACAAACAAGCAAAAGCTAAGAGAATTCAGCGCCACAAAACCAGCTTTACAACAAATGCTAAAGGAACTTCTCTAGGCAGGAAACACAAGAGAAGGAAAATACCTGCAATAACAAATCCAAAACAATTAAGAAAAAGGCAACAGGAACATATATACTGGTAACTATATTAAATGTAAATGGATTAAGTGCTCCAACCAAAAGACATAGATTGGTTGAATGGATACAAAAACAAGACCCATATATATCATGTCCACAAGAGACCTACTTCAGACTAGGGACACTTACAGACTGAAAGTGAGGGGATGGAAAAAATATTCCATGCAAATGGAAATCAAAAGAAAGCTGGAGTAGCAATTCTCATAACAGACAAAATAGACTTTAAAATAAAGACTATTATAAGAGACAAAAAAAGGACACTACATAATGATCAAGAGACAAATCGAAGAAGAAGATATAACAATTGTAAGTAAGCACCTAACATAGGAGCACCTCAATATATAAGGCAAAAGCTAACAGCCATAAGGGGAAATCAAAAGTAACACAATCATGGTAGGGAACATTAACATCCCACTTTCACCAATGGACAGATCATACAAAATAAAAATAAATAAGGAATCACAAGCTTTAAATGATACATTAAAAAAGATGGACTTAATTGATATTTATAGAACATTCCATCCAAAAACAACAAAATACACTTTCTTCTCAAGTGCTCATGGAACATTCTCCAGGATAGGTCATATCTTGGGTCACAAATCAAGCCTTGGTAAATTTAAGATACTTGTAACGGTATCAAGTATCTTTTCTGACCACAATGCTATAAGCCTAGATATGAATTACAGGAAAGAATCTCTAAAAACTAAAAATACATGGAGGCTAAATAAAACACTACTAAATAACCAAGAGAACACTGAATAAATCTAAGAGGAAATCAAAATATACCTAGAAACAGGGCTTCCTTGGTGGTGCAGTGGTTGAGAGTCCACCTGCCGATGCAGGGGACACGGGTTCATGCCCCAGTCTGGGAAGATCCCACATGCCGCAGAGCAGCTAGGCCTGTGAGCCAAGGCTGCTGAGCCTGTGTGTCTGGAGCCTGTGCTCTGCAATGGGAGAGTCCACAACAGTGAGAGCCTAGCATACAGAAAAAAAAAAAAAAAACCTAGAAACAAATGACAGTGAAAACAGGATGACCCCAAACCTATGAGATGCAGTAAAAGCAGTTCTAACAGGGAAGTTTATATCAATACAATCCTACCTCAAGAAACAAGAAAAAACTCAAATAAACAACCTAACCTTACACCTAAAGCAATTAGAGAAAGAAGAACAAAAAAACCTCAAGGTTATCAGAAGGAAATAAATCATAAAGATAAGATTAGAACTAAATGAAATAGAAATGAAGAAAATAATAGCGATGATCAATAAAACTAAAATCTGGTTCTTTGAGAAGATGAGCAAAATTGATAAACCATTAGCCAGACTCATCAAGAAAAAAAAGGGAGAAGACTCAAACCGACAAAATTAGAAATGAAAATATAGAAGTAACAACTGACACTAAAGAAATCCAAAGGATCATGAGAGATTACTACAAGCAACTATATGCCAATAAAATTGACAATCTGGAAGAAATGGACAAATTCTCAGAAAAGCACAACCTCTGAGACTGACAGAGGATGAAATTGAAAATATAAACAGACCAATCACAAGCACTGAAATTGAAACTGTGATTAAAAATCTCCCAACAAACAAAAGCCCAGGACTAGATGGCTTCACAGGAGACTTCTATCAAACATTTAGTGAAGAGCTAACACCTATCCTTTTCAAACTCTTCCAAAATATAGCAGAGGGAGGAACACTCCCAAACTCATTCTATGAGGCCACCATCAGCCTGATATGAAAACCAGTGAAAGATGCCACAAAAAAAGAAAACTACAGGCCAACAACACTGATGAACATGGATGTAAAAAGCCTCAACAAATACTAGCCAACAGAATCCAAAAGCACATTAAAAGGATCGTACACCATGACCAGATGGGATTTATCCCAGGAATTCAAGGATTCTTCAATATATGCAAATCAATCAATGTGATAAACCATATTAACAAATTGAAGGAGAAAACCCATATGATCATCTCAATAGATGCAGAAAAAGCTTTCAACAAAATTCAACACCCACTTATGACAAAAACCATCCAGAAAGTAGGCATAGAGGGAACTTAGCTCAACATATTAAAAGCCATATATGACAAACCTACAGCCAGTATCGTTCTCAATTATGAAAAACTGAATCCATTTGTGCTAAGATCAGGTACAAGACAAGGCTGCCCACTCTCACCACTATTGTTCTTCGTAGTGTTTTAGCCACAGCAATCAGAGAAGTAAAGGAAATAAAAGGAATCCAAATTGGAAAAGAAGAAGTAAAGCTGTCACTGTTTGCAGATGATATGATACTATATGTAGAGAATCCTGAAGATGCTGCCAGAAAACGACTAGAGGTAATCAATGAATTTGGCAAAGTAGTAGGATACAAGATTAATGCACAGAAATCTCTTGCATTCCTGTAAATAATGATGAAAATATGAAAGAGAAATTAAGGAAACAAACCCATTTGTGATTGCAACAAAAAAATAAAATACCTAGGAATAAACCTACCTACGGAGACAAAAGACCTGTATGCAGAAAACTATAAGACACCGATGAAAGAAAGTAAAGATGATAGAAACAGATGGAGAGATGCACCATGTTTTTGGATTGGAAGAATCAACATTGTGAAAATGCCTGTACTATCCAAAGCAATCTACACATTCAATGCAATTCCTATCAAACTACCACTGGCATTTTTCACAGAACTAGAACAAAAAATTTCACAATTTGTATGGAAACGCAAAAGACCCTGAATAGCCAAAGCAACCTTGAGAAAGAAAAACGGAGCTGGAGCAATCAGGCTCCCTGACCTCAGACTATACTACAAAGTTACAGTAGTCAAGACAGTATGGTACTGGCACAAAAACAAAAATATTGATCAATGGAAAAGGGTAGAAAGCCCAGAGATAAACCCACACTCAAAAGGTCACCTTATCTTTGATAAAGGAGGCAAGAATATACAATGGAGAAATGACAGCCTTTTCAATAAGTGGTGCTGGGAAAACTGGACAGTTACATGTAAAAGAATGAAATTAGAACACTTCCTGACACCATACACAAAAATAAACTCAAAATGGATTAAAGACCTACATGTAAGGCCAGACACTATAAAACTCTTAGAGGAAAACATAGGCAGAACACTCTATGACATAAATCACAGCAAGATCCTTTTTGACCCACCTCCTAGAGAAATGGAAATAAAAACAAACAAGTGAGACCTAATGAAGCTTAAGAGCTTTTGCACAGCAAGGGAAACCATAAACAAGATGAAAAGAGAACCCTTGGAATGGGAGAAAATATTTGCAAATGAAGCAACTGACAAGCAGCTCAATAGCAAAAAAAAAAACAAACAAAAAAAACACAGACAACTGAATCCAAAAATGGGCAAATGCCCTAAATAGACATTTCTCCAAAGAAGATATACAGTTTGCCAACAAACACATAAAATGATGCTCAACATCACTAATCATTAGAGAAATGCAAATCAAAACTACAATGAGGTATCAATTCACACTGCTCAGAATGGCCATCTTCAAAAAATCTGCCAACAATAAATTCTGGTAGGCTGTGGAGAAAAGGGAACCCTCTTGCACTGTTGGTGGGGATGTAGATTGATACAGCCACTATGGAGAACAGTATGAAGGTTCCTTAGAAACTTAAAAGTAGAACTACCATACAACCCAGCAATCCCACTACTGGGCATATACCCTGAGAAAATCATAATTCAAAAAGACGCAACACTATTTACAATAGCCAGGACATGGAAGCAACCTAAGTGTCCATCAACAGATGAATGGATAAAGAAGATGTGGCACATATATACAATGGAATATTACTCAGCCATAAAAGGAAATGAAATTGAGTTATTTGTAGTGAGGTGGATGGACCTAGAGACTGTCATACCGAGGAAAGTAAGTCAGAAAAAGAAAAACAAATGCCATATGCAAACACATATATATGGAATCTGAAAAAAAATCGCTCTGAAGGACATAGCAGTAGGACAGGAATAAAGATGCAGAGGTAGAGAATGGACTTGAGGATATGTGGAAGGAGAAGGGTAAGCTGGGACGAAGTGAGAGAGTGGTATGGACATATATATATACTATCAAATGTATAATAGATAGCTAGTGGGAAGCAGTCACATAGCACTGGGAGATCAGCTCCGTGCTTTGTGTCCTCCTAGAGTGGTGGGATAGGAAAGGTGGGAGTGAGACACAAGACGGAGGAGATATGGCAGTATATGTATATTTGTAGCTGATTCACTTTGTTATACAGCAGAAACTATCACACCATTGTAAAGCAATTACACTCCAATAAAGATGTTAAAAAGAAAAAAAAAAAAAGGACAACAGCACCCAACTTGGTGGAAAACAGAAAAATAATACAATACAGTTCAAAACAGTTTTTTTTAGACAAACTCTACAAGCATGCAGTTGTCATATAGACAATAGAATTGTTCCAAACACACACACACCTACGCACACTGGATGCTTACTATTTTGTTCCAGAATTGAAAACAGCCTAAATTTTTATAGGCCATTTTTAATAAATTTTATTTAAAATTTTAGTGGAGTTTTAAACTTAATTACAATATGTCATTTTCTAAATATAAATGTAAACACATTTTAAAAGAAGATGAATAAAAACGCACATCTTATCATATAAAAATTTCTTTATTGCTGTTTTCTGATATTTTTCACAATTTCCTTTTCATGCTATTCTAAATATGCTTCTTAACTGAAACCAATATTGGTCTTTCGGGCCACACACAGAATTACTTAGGTATTAAATCACACTCACCACCATCTTAGCTTCTTTTCTCCCATAGCCTTCTCTGAATTTTTGATTCCAAAAGGTACTCTCCTTCCTCCTCACTACTTTGGTCCCTTCTATCTGTCATGACCTGACATTTGTTTTATTTGAAATATACTTTGTAAAACCCAAATGAGTTCCTATGCAGTAGATACTGGTAAGAAATAGGCTGGAGATCGAAAGTAAATTATACATGGTCATATTATTTTGACATTTTTGAGATAGGATTTAACTCCATAAAATTCAGACTACAGAGGTTGTTCCCCATCCACTGTGTGACACTGTCTCTTACCAGAGACTTCTCACATTGATAATTAGGAGACCATAAGATCACAGAATTAGGGGTTTGAATATCTTGATTTTATCTTCAACTCCATTGCTGCATTTGGTCCTGGTAAAATTAATATCCTCAAGATCCTTAGTTAAAAATCATGCCCAATGATATTTAAGCCCGCTTCCATTTCTTGCTATTGCTATCTTTATTACAACTCAAGGAGTGGTAAAGGCTTACTTACATTGGCTAAAATTGAGGGAACATGCACATTGATTTGCAAACAACATGTTATTTACTACACGCAACATTACTTTAAGGAATTATTGACTTTAGAGATGAGGAATCTGACATTACTTACCAAGGTGGCATAACTCAGAAATCAGAATGAGAATCCACACAGAGCCTTATCTAACTAGAGTATCCAGAATCTTACTCATAGCTTCCCCCTGCCTTGTTTTAGGATTCCTCAAGAAACAGGAGTTCAGAAAAGGAAAAAGTGTTGGATATCCTGGATGGCCCATGATAGAGTACAAATTGAATGGCATCTTAGGGATAAGCTATCTCATTAGCAAGGGTGAAAAGCAGGGGAAAACCTATTTGAGTAATGGCTTGTTCTCAAGAACAAGCCTAACATGTGTGAGACCAAATTTAGGCTGTACATAATGGAGTAGGAAAGCATAAACCAAAATAATTTAGAAATAATGTAAAATTCTGGCCTTTTAACTTTTTGTTTATTTCCTCTTGTCATCTCCTATTCAGTGAACTTGTAACAAAGAATGACAAAGTATCACTCTCTACATCTCAGATTATATGTACATTAGAAGTTATAGCAAAATTTGTGCAATATTTATGGAACCAAGAGGTAACATGGAAATACAGAGAAGAGAAAAAGAAAAAATACAACAACTAAAGAGAAGGCTGAACAGAAAGTGAATCTTGGGAATCACATAGGCTAACCTTGCTCAGAGAATGTGATCTTCATGATCTGCAAGTTTTCATCAGAAAGATAAAACTAAAAATAAAAAGCGTGGGTTAAGTGAGTGGGATATATAGCTTTAAAAAAAAGAAAGCAAGCGACTCAGAGCTTAAAGTTTTAGAAAACTCTGCCACAAGATCTGAAAGAATAAATTACATCAAGAGCTGTTTTAGTGTTTTCCTTATTTGGGGGAAGTGCAGTGTGGATTGATTTGGACTGACCTGTACTTAAAAGCCTGGGCATTCTTGGAAACAGAGCAGTTCTATTGCTTTATCCTCCTCCTCACACACAAATACAAAACAGTAACTTTTATACAATCTGACTTCTCAACTCCTGTCTTTTTATTTTCTCAACACAACAAGACAGCCCTCCATCCCAATCTTGCTCCATATGACCTTCCCACCATCCCTGGATTTCCTGTTTTTCTAGCTTCTTTTTTTTTCTACTCAGAGAGTTTAAATATATGGAGGCAGGGCTGGAGATTTTAAAGCCAAGGTTGTGAAGCTGTTAAATCCTGCAGCTTCACCAATTGTTCAACATTAATTTTTAGTTCATGCCAATAACATGATTCAGTTGGAACACAGCTACCATGACTCCAAAGTACACATTGTAGTGTTTAAACACACACACACACACACGTACACTCACACACACACACACACACACACACACGCACACAAAAGCTGCCAATGAAAGAATAAAACATTTTGTTTGATTCAAATTGAAGCAGCATTCTACTGGATTGTGAAAGCCCACTGTTGAATTCTAAGAACACTGAGTAGCAAATAGAAATGCCAGAAGAAGGGGAAGAAAACAGCAGGAGGTCACATAAACACTTACGTGTCCACTCAACATGCCTCGAAGAGGGCTACATAGA
Organism: Stenella coeruleoalba; assembly: GCF_951394435.1. Lineage (NCBI taxonomy): Eukaryota > Metazoa > Chordata > Mammalia > Artiodactyla > Delphinidae > Stenella > Stenella coeruleoalba. Next base: position 35,027,652 of record NC_137160.1, on the reverse strand, counting down.
GAAATTCTGATAGCCAATTTGTACCGTTATCAGATACGACATATTGAGCACAAATTCATGATGCTGCAGTAGGCAACGTCCTAGAAAGCTCTCTGTGAACAGGGAACTGCATCTTCATGCCACTTGGTTGATTTTGCCACATACTTGAAGAAGTAATTAGAATTTTTCTAAATAAGACTTTGGTATTCCTATGTGGGGTGGAGGAGGGAAGGATTGGGAGTTTGGGATTAGCAGATGCAAACTAGCATATATAGGATGGATAAACAACAAGGTCGTACTGTATAGCATAGGAAACTATATTCAATATCTTGTGATAAACCATAATGGAAAAGAATATGAAAAATAATATATATATGCATAGCTGAATCACTTTTCTGTACAGTAGAAATTAACACAAGATTGTAAATCAACTATACTTCAATAAAATAAAATTTAAAAAAGACTTCTGTATTTCCATGAACAAATCTTTTCTATCTGCATCTCTTTCTCCTTTTTTATTTCTTTTTTAATTCTCTATTACATTTGAGGAAGTACCAATCCTCCAAGGACTAATCCCCAACCCCTTATGCCCCAGATCCTAACCTTGTATTTTTGGTTTTATGAAAGATAAAATATTATAGAGGAAATCATTCCTTATCTCATGTTCTTTTCTCTGCCAGATCATTCATACAAAATGTTCTGGCCCCCTGACGTCCAGTACTGTAGCCAGGAACCACATGTGGCTGTTGAACACTTGAAATATGACTAGAATGAATTGAAATGTACTGAAGAACTACACAACAGATTTCAAAGACAATACTAAACAAACAAATGTAAAGCATCTCATTAGTAATTGTTTATATTGTTAAATTTTAAAATGATAATATTTTGAAAACACTGGATCAGTAAAATATATTATTAAAATTAATGTCACCAGTTTCTTTTACTTTTTTAATGTGACTAATGTAATATTTAAAATTGCACATGTCTTTTTCTTTTTTTGTTTACATTTTGGTGGGTTATCTTTTGCTTTTGGTGGCAAACATCCTCCAATAGCTTCCTGAGAAAACTTTCATGACAAATTTTCTGAATCCTTTTATATCTAGTCATATGCTTATGTGTTTGTTATTTATTTGTCCTTGTCTCTACTTTTCTCACTATCTAAAAAATTTCTCCAAAGATAGTCTCTGTTCACTTGGTTTCAAAACTGTCTACATGCTAAGGACTTGCAATGTTAAGTCTTTAGGTCATAATTTTTTGCAAAATTTGAGATGACTACATCCACATTCTTATCAGGCATATTTACTTAAAAGTTATTCCATAGACATCTTACGTATAACTATAATCCTTTACACACACATGTGAGCTCAGTTATGTAAACATATACAGACTTGTTTGAGTCTTCTCAGTCATAGCAAGTGATACCATTGGAGTATTCAGTTTCTCAAGTCAGACATCTAAGATTCTTCCTTGATTCCTTTCTACAGACCACATAACTGCAAATCTTGATTTTTCTGCCTCCAAAATGTTTAACCAACCTGACCATTCATCTCCATTTCTAGTGGAATCAGTTTTGTTTGAGCCTCCACAATTGTGTTCCATGACTTTCTCCTCACTGGACTTCCTGTTTTTACTCTTATTCCTTTCCAATCCATTTCCTGCAGCCAGCAGAAAGAGTAGACGATGTAAAACATAATCTTATGGTGAAAATCTTTAACCACTCTCAAAATGAAGTACAAACCCATGAACATGACTTATTTGGCTCCTCATGATATGATAACATCTAGCCTCTCCAATCCTTTCTCATACCACTTACAACCTTGCACACTCTGTTCTAGCTCCTCCTGGAAATCAGTCATTCATTAGCCTCTTTTAAAAATTTCCAACCTCTTTTCTGCCTCTGGGTTTTAACCCTTACACTCTCTAGGCTCTGCCATAGATCTTTGCATGACTGGCTCCTTTACCCAAGGCTTCACTTGGATATCATGTACTCAGAGAAGTCTCTCTTTGCTGACCATCCAGTCTAAGATTGCTCCCACTACTGCAGTATTCTCTATTTCCTATCACAAAGCTCTATTTTTCCTTTACAGCAATTTTTGCAATAGTTTTCTTTTATTTTAAGTAAATAAAAGTTCATTGTACAACACCTTCTCTGCAAAATACTAGCTCTAATATGGCAAAGACCATAACTGTATTATAGATCACTGTCTCCTGGCCCATGCAAAATGCCTGCCATATAAAAGATGCTCATTAAATATGGACTGAATAGGACTTCCCTGGTGGCACAGTGGCTAAGAATCTGCTTGCCAATGCAGGAGAAATGGGTTCGAACCCTGTTTCTAGAGTATCTCACATGCCGTGGAGCAACTAAGCCCACAAACTACTACTACTGAACCTGCATGCCACAACTACTGAAGCCCACATGCCTACAGCCTGTGCTCTGTAACAAGAGAATCCACCACAATGAGAAGGCCATGCACTGCAACCAAGAGTAGCCCCTGCTCGCTGCAACTAGAGAAAGCCTGCATGCAGCAACGAAGACCCAACACAGCCAAAAATAAAAATTTTAAAAAAACAAAACAAAAAAATGGACTGAATAAATAAGTCTGTACTTACTGGTCCCTAGGAGTTTTTTTTCATCCCATAAATTCAAGTTTTATAATTATTGGCTAAATATAGCAGGTATCATCATCTTTTAATGCTTCTCTTGAATAGTAGGAAATATGGAGGAGAATTATACATTTGCATTTATCATCAGCATATTCATATACTGAGAAAGTCTCAGCAGAGGGATGAATATCTTAAGTCTAGAACATCGACTAAGTTTTTTATTGTGAAAATACACTTTTTTTCAACAATGGAACCACAAATCTACTGTCATTGGCAATGGGCATTTAATCCTCAGACCATCATATGAGAGATGAGGAGGAGAATATGGGTATCCCATTATAACTTGTCCATATATCACTATGGAAACCTCTCACACTATGATTTTCAGTCATTTATTTCTGTACTCCTTGCCCAGCCATTAAAAAAAAAAATCCCTCAAAAAAACAATGAAAATAGGATGAGAGGATTTTTAATGACAGAATTGAATGCTTGTTACTTGAGTACTATTTACAGATTCAATTTTGAGAAATGAATAACCCAACTTGAAGAATTTGGCTAGGCAAGAGAAAAAAAGGAGAAAAACGGGTCTTTGGTGGTATATAAAAGCAGTACATCATAGCTTCAGCTCATACCAAAGACAAGAAAGCAATTAATCAAGAGTAACTTATAGAAATAAAATGGATGTGTGCTAAACTTGTATAAATGCAAGCTTTGCTTGATGGCACTCCCCATTAAGAAACAGAAATTGGAAATTTGAAATACCATATTATAACTTCAGTGAAATAGCTGTATTTTTATATAAAAATTTCAACCAGCCAGTTTTATTCAGAAGTTGAACTTTTCTGTAGCTAATTTAAAGGAATCACTGATCTCAATGAATTACTAAAGTTTTAGTACAGCTATTGTTAAAATGGGTAAAATGTCTTCAAACTACTGAACTTGCTGCTTGAGCTTAATTCTAAGCTCTTTTAAAATGTTCTTTCTTCCCTCTATGTTGAAACTTGAACGGAGGTGGGTGGAGAAAGACATGCCAGGAATTAAGATACTGATTTTGCAAATTCCTTTAAGAATTGTGGTTTGGTTCTTCAGAAAAATCAGCACAAATGAGGTAAGTTCTTTAATATAAAAGTTATATGGCTGCAATTTGCATTCCATTAATCTGGTCTTTAAAAGTTGCCTTTCTCCCCTCTTTAGTCTGGTCTTTAAAGGTTGCCTTTCTCCCCTCTTTCCAAACTGTCATATCACACTATCATGTTAGAAAAATGTTATTTCTTGCTAAGCATTACAGAACTTTAGAACTAGAAGGGGAATTACAGCTACTCTAGTCAAACACTCTCATTTTCCAAATTTGAAATTTGGAGGCCAGAGAGTTTACATGGACTGCAAGGACCTGGCTCACATAATGGCAGTGCCAGTTCTAACCAGGGCTTATATCTGGAAGTGCTCTCAGGGGCCATAAAAGTATCATTAATGAGTCCAGTGGGAAGGATGTGAAACAGTAGGGCATGTTGGAGCCAAGAGAAAGTACAAGACCATATGCATGAGTTGACCAGTGAGCAAACACATTACAGGTGTAAGAAGTTGTGTATCCAACTTCAAGCCCTGTGATCATTCCATATACCATATTGTGATATACCGTATTGACTCTCTACTTTAGCTCCTTTGATATTTATGTTGAAAATAAATTAGATGTTCTACTTTAAACCATTGTCAAGTTGTTCATTTGTATATCCTTTTGTGTCAACTCATTTAGGCTCAGAGAAAATACAGATCTATATCTTGGACTAAAGTGAATAAACATTTTCCTTTGGTTTTGGGACTTACTTTATTCTAACAATGTTTTTTAAAAAAATATTATATACTTTACTATTATTTAAAGGTATATGATAATTGAAATTGAGTTAGTTCTATATGTTACTCAACAGGAGAGTATTTTGTTTTAAATATTGTTTTTCAAAATGTTCCCAAATTTAAAGTGTTTTCTTTTTCTCCTCTAAGACTTCCCTCCCTGTCATTTCTGGCTATATATCCATAACTTGACTGTGAGCAAACAATTTTTATTGCTTCCCATTAGCTGATCTCTGCTTCAGTCTGATCAATCTCTTTATTGCACCATCTCCCATAGGTTTATTATCAACCTTAAGCCATACTTTGCACCATCCCAAGAACTTAGAAAACTACCTTGGCTGTCACCTTCTTTAGGAGGCTCATGCCATCACCCATTCCTTGTGAAACCTGCACTGCTTTCTGGGTGGCTCTGTCCCCTGCCAGCTTCCCCTAGATGGCCTTCACCCCCATTTATACCATAACATTTAGCACTCCTATGGTTTTTTGTTTGTAGAATTCTTGAGGATAGGAAACATACTTTCTCCCCTCTGTGTATTTTCCAAATGGTCTAGTCTATTTTATGGTACTTGATCAAACTTCAACAGAGAAAACTAATCAATTTTTAAAATAAAAAATCTCAGGGCTCAAAGAGATTCTGACAAGAAACACAAACAATCTCATTCTTTTGATAGTTTGAAAAGCAGTGAAGGCCTGGTAGGCAGGATAATTGGCTGAAGTGGATGCTATTGAGTATACACTTGGTATTAGAATCCAGTCTCCCGAGTACTAAGCCAACACTTATTTCACTATCTCCTATCTCGCTCACAATACCCAGAGATCATTAAGAACAGAAGAAAGAGTAACTTGCCTTGAAGAGTTGATGCACATTCTTGTCTGGATACAAGACACCCGGGCTGGGCATCCAGAATGTCAGCTCTTAGCTCCTTCAAAACAAAACCACCTGAAATAAAGCAACAGGCAGCGAGGAAAGCTGTCAAGTCCCCATTTGCAGTTTCTAGTAAAGATCACAGGAAAAATAGACTCCAGCTTCAATTTGTCTTTATTTCAACTCCTCAAGGGCTCAGCACTAGCCGACTGCTGGAATTCTGCACAAGCATGTTGACCAGCTTTATGCTTGCTTCTCCTCCTGCCTGTTACACAATTAGTCCCTTGTTAACCACAAACCTGTAGTATCTTTCCCCTCAGGCTCTGCTCCTCTCTGTGTAGCTTTTAACCCCTTCTGTACATACTGTTTAAAACACTATTAAGGTGCCCCCATGGATGCCTGAGCGAAACCTTGGTGCCTCGTTGGTTTCCAAAGTAATTAGTTTACAGGTACATCTCATCTAACTGCAAAATCAGGAATAGATCAAACTCCCCCATCTGTGAAAGATGGTAGGAGTGCAAATGCTACTCTTCCAGGTAACATAGCAAAACAGAGAGCATCAGAAGCAAGATACCCAGAGTTTCAGTCAAAGGAAAGATTGGAAAACCATTGCTTTTTCTTAAGCCCCAGAAAGAAAATTACCTGGGAAGCCAAAAGGAGAAGGATGAGTCAAACAAAAGCATCTTGGTGTTATCCTGAAGGTTTTTTCATAGCTGCTCATGTTTTAGTGAATGCCCCAAACTTGGAAAGCATGTGTGTGTTCAGGAGGAATCAATGAGATTGTTAACTGAGGAAGTGAAGGGAACCCAGTGTAGGGAGGACAGGCACTTCTAGGAGTGCCAATAGGTCATCAAACCATGTGTCTTCTCACAGGCAGAATTGACTTAAAAATCAGAACCTAATTAGTAATTGCCCTCTTTTTTCAGATCTTTCAAAAAATAAAATACCACTAGGAAATGCTCCCAATTTCAGATTCCATGATCTGAAAATCTTCACTTGCAAGAAGTACATAGCTTTCCATATTCATTATTAAAGAAGAAAAATAAAGATTCCAACTGTAATAAGCAAAATAACCAGGTATAAAATAAAATTAAAAAGCACAAGAAATTGTAAGAAAAAACCTGGTTATTTCAAATAAGAAAAACTTGCAAATATAATTTCAGAGTCATGCAGCAATTATAATCAGAGGAAATGGGAAAGAGAAGTGCTAGATGCAAAAGTCTCATCAGTTTTCACAAAGGAGAAAAATATAGATTGTGAAAATTTTATCTCAAGGACTTGGCATTGTTAACTAGTAAAATTGTCTAATTAATTATTCAGTAATTGATTTGTCCCTATTCAAACTATCAAGAAATGAAAAGTGGAAACAGTGTGTTGTGTGTTTTCACCAAAAAAACCTCATGTTAAAGTAATCTTTTTATTGTTGTTTTTGGTGGGGTTTTTTTGATACTGTTGCTAGACTGCAAAATCTGGATGTTTCAGTAACAACATTGCTGGATTTCATCAAAGTTTTTCTCATGAAATAATTTTTTAGGCACCGGGGGAAAATGTGTAGAACATTTGAATAAAGTCAATGCCAATTGAACTTTGTTTCTTAAAGGATGAATGTCAATCCAGAGAGAGATCTTAGAGCTGTGTTGCTTCTTTCCAAACATAGGTGTCAGATGCCTGCTATGTGCTAGAATTTGAGGAAACAGCAATGAGCAAGATCCAGACAGGCAAAGACAGGCCCTCCCTTGTCTTCATGGAGATTATATAAGTTTGACTTATTAAAAAGTGGGTTGAGAAATAGAAGGTTATTATTTAATCCTTAGATCTTACAAAGTCAGATGAATAAATCATCACATCAGAGACTTCAGGTTAAAAAGGTTAGGCCAAAATGATGCATCGTACCTGAAAGCAAAATAGTTCATAAGGATAAACGTAAATTTGAAAATCTATTTAAAATCAAACTTAGGGATGTCTCTTGAGGCCTTGAAGTTTCGGGAGACTGTAAGATTAGAGGAGGTTAGAATGTGATTTAACTTTTAAAATAGTTAATCAAGTCTTAAATTGTATAAATAAAGGTAAAGTTTAGTGTCCAAAATAAGGGAAAATTAACTACACTGATTAGATCAACTTGGAAGTTTTCATTTTGCTTGGGACACCACAGTTTTAAAGAAAAATTATGTAAGAACCTAATAATGTGAAACATTAGGCAAGTAAATAAAAAAGAGTGGTACATGTTTACCAAAAGAGTAAATGTTTAAATAGGGCAAAACTAGCATTAAGTGATGAAGATTACAAAGATACAAATTCTGTGTTGTTGTATTTACCTACAACATAAAATAAGAAGAGAGGGTTGATGTTTAATGTGGTAGATACTAAAAGTGACCAAGCACACTCTGAATGGCAACCTGTCAGGAATGTTTTAGAAATGACCTCTTAATTAGAAAGGATTTTGGCCTAAGTAATATCTCTATGATTCCTTCTGATCTTCTAGATCTAAATCTGTGAGACTATGTAATAGAAATATTTTCTTCTGCACATTTGGCTTTAGATGAATGTTTCCTCCTGAATCACCATTCTATAACCACAAGAGATGGACAGTTATTAAGTGGGAATGGTTTCTCCAATTTCTCTTGCTTTGATCTATGGATGTTATCATCTTAGAATCCAAATCCAAAAATAAGTGAACTTAGCATCTCAATCAAGCCACATTTTACCTTGTTTATTGTACTTTGCTCAAACAAAATATTAACATTCCTCCTATTATGAATGTAAGGAACGGCACCAAGAAACTGGGAAGAGCTTAAACAAGCTTTATTTGGGGACGCTCCCAGGCGAGGTTCACTGGTCCGAGAGAAAGGGACCAGAGAAGTCGTGCCCGGGTGAGGGCTTGGGCAGAATTTATAGGGGAAGAAGGGAAAGGGGTGTGGCGAATCCGGGAGGGCGCAAGGTATTCCTTATTTGGTGGTCTTTTTGGGTATCGTGGCAATATCTGGTGCCGGTCGCATCAGTCTTGGGACCGTTAGTCCCGCCCCTCGAAAGGCGGGAAGGCTGGGCCGGTTGGAAAGTCCCCAGGTCAGTTTCTGGAACTGGGTGGTCCGGAAAGTTTCGGTCTGATGCAACCTGTGAGTCTGATTGCTTTCCCCTGCCTCGGGCCAGTTGGCCTTACAATGACTATCGACACTGCTTTTATCTCCAATTTTTTCTAAACACAATTCAGATCATTTCATTCTATCCACATTTTAGATTTTGGGTCAATTAAGCTTCCAGTTTCTTTTAGTCTTTATGTTAAACTCAGAATCATTCCAAATTTGCCATGGTTTATGATATTTTAGGGTAGTTCCAGGGATATGATGCTAATTCTCTGGTTTGCTGGTATCCAATTTCAGAATTCTCTGGAGTGCTTTCTCCAGAGACTGACTTTCTGTCTCCTTCAGGAGAGAATAGTAGAGGCTGTCTTCTGCCTGTGTTGGGTGGAGGGATCCTTCCAGCTTCTCTCTACCCACTATTCTAGAAGTACTTGTTATCTAACCCTGTGTTTTTCCAGACTTTGAGGTACAAATATGCTTGCTTTTTCTTAAATTATTCCCTCAGCAGAATTGCAGGAGATGATTTTCCCCTGTTCTACTTAGTTACCACTGGTCCATCTGTTACTCATTTTCCAACATTTTGTTGACATCATTAGTCTGGAGTCATTTCCTATCTTGTTCTTCTTGTCCTCTTGAATTTATATCTTTATTTTATTATGTTGTGTTTTCAGAAGGAAACATACAGTATAAGTGTTGATCTGACAGGTTTAACCAGAAGTCTCATCTTTATTTATTTATTTATTTTTCATTTCAAACACTTGAAGCTTTGTTGCTGTTTTTTATTAATATTAAAACCAAGGAAATGACAGGCAAATGAATCCGAATTCCAATAGTATATATCTCTGTCCAGGGGAAATTATACATGGTAATAATTCTTTTTTTCTATTTTTTAATATTTCCTAGATATTGCAACTGTACTATTTTTATAAGAACATCTAATTAAAATAACCAAAATAATTTTTATTCAATATTTTCCATTACTGTGTAGTTTTAAAATAATTTAAATAAAATAATTAACACAACAAAATTAATTGCCTTAGTTTTTATATTAAAAAAATTCAGAGTGCATATTTGAATTAAAAGAGTTGAGAAGAATGGTTATAAAATAAAACAATGTATTATGGAGTGAAAGTTTACTGGGAATAGTACTTAAAAAATACAAATCAGAGTGATTGATTGAAATTTAGGACTTGCGCGTTGTGAAGGTCACCATACTTCTTTTAAAGGTATTTGTTAAGAGTTTTAGATCCAGGACATTGCCTCCAAGAGCGTGGGGTTATGAAGTTAAGGCCTGGCAAGCTAGGCTCAAATGATTTAGGCTTTAAACAGTTAACCTTCTCATTCTTCCAGAATTTGTTGGAAGGGTCTCCCTTGGGGGATTGTGAGTACCAAGCTCTACTCTTGCTTACAGGTTCTCCATGAAAATCCCTGGATTTTTTCTGGGTGGGGACTGGAGGTTGTGGAATCCCAGAGGAGGATTATTGTTAACATTGTTATTTAAAAACAGAGTAAACAAATAACAAGGAATTCACCGTAGGGAATGTACTGCCTTGAGCTTTGAGATAGGGGGGATTCAAATGGGATTTTCTAAATTATATTGCTCATATTTCTAATGGAACAGATGTGGATTTAAAAAAAAATAAAATGAAATGAGTTGCTGAATGGTATTCTCCAAAGCAGCTCCCACCATACCAGCCAAAATTGAGTAGACTAAATTTATAGGATACATTTTGGTGACATTTTTACAACTTATGCCAGTTCAAGTCCATTTCATCTGATTTGATTCCATCTATTCCACTTCACTTTATCTCATGACAGGTCACTTAGATTTCCCTGAGCCTAAGTCATTAACCTTTTGGATACACATTTTTAGTATTTATTAGTGATATTTAATATATTTAAATTGGTGACTTGAATTTCTGTAACTAAACTCATGTCCTTTTATGTATGTACAGTTATGTCTTATACAGACTTAAGCTTTTCCTCCTCTGGACTTCCTCAGAGATGAATGATATTTAATTAAGTAGTTTAAAAAAGATGTTTGTAGGGCTTCCCTGGTGGCGCAGTGGTTGAGAGTCCGCCTGCCGATGCAGGGGACACGGGTTCGTGCCCCGGTCCGGGAAGATCACACATGCCACGGAGCGGCTGGACCCATGAGCCATGGCCGCTGAGCCTGCACGTCCGGAGCCTGTGCTCTGCAACGGGAGAGGCCACAACAGTGAGGGGTCCACGTACGGCAAAAAAAAAAGATATTTGTAGATTTTGTGTTGCTGTTTATAAAACAAATTCATACTCATGGTAAAAAAAAATAAATTGGAAAATGCAGTAAAGTACATGAAAATAAAGCTGTCTATAATCTTACAACTTTCAAAAATCCAATTGTTGCAGGAAAGAAAGTGGAGCCAGAGAGGATGGTCCCATCCCAGGGTCCGAGACCCTGGTTAAGCTGCCAAGTGTGGGTTCTTAGCTTCTAGCAGGAAGAATTCAAGAGCGAGCCATAGTAAAGTGAAAGAAAGTTTATTCAGGGAGATATACACACTCCACAGACAGAGTGTGGTCTATCTTGAAAGGTGACAGGTCATGGGAGAAACACACCCCACAGACAGAGTGTGGGCCATCTTGGAAGGCTAGAGGCACCAGGGTACGGGGTTGTCAGTTTTTATGGGCTGGGTAATTTCATAGGTTAATGATTGGGAGGATTATTCCAACTATTTTAGGGAAGGGGTGGGGATTTCCAGGATTTGGGTCACGACCCTCTTTTTTGGCCTTTTATGGTCAGCCTTGGAACTGTCATGGTGCCTGTGGGTGTGTCATTTAGCTTGCTGATGTGTTACAACCAGCATATACTGAGGCTCAAGATCTAGTGGAAGTTAATTATCCATCATTTTGGACCTATTTGGTTCTAACCAGTTTATGCTGTGTCCTCAATGGCTGTCATTCTTTTAAACGTTGTGCTCTGCCCCCTTCCTGTCTCACAAAGATACTATACTATAACATTGTAATCCTATGGGCTTTTTTTCTCATAAACAGACAACTTATTATTGCTGTTGCTTTATAAATTTGGGCTCACAATCTATGCAATTTTGCATCCTGTTTTTTTGAAAATATATATATTACTCTTTACAAAAATGATTTCCATTATATTTGGAAGGAACATTTTCCTTAGCTCACACTTGGACAGCACTATTTTTAATGTATAGATGGTTCTTATTTTATTTTTTAAATCACCTCATTTCTGAGCATTTGAATTGTTTCTGGCTATCACTCTGTGTGTGTGTGTGTGTGTGTGTGTGTGTGTGTGTGTGTGTTTGTGTATGAGTATATATGCATATATTGTAGGGAAGGAAAAATAATTTTCCCTCTACCCTTCCAGGTTCTTGGCTGAGATTGTGTAATAATAATTTTAAAAAATTAATAGGAGAAAAACAAACAGAAGTTTAATAACATGTATGCTTCCTGCATGCAAGAGAGATATCTGAGAAAAACTGATTAACTCCATGAAATGGCCCAATCCACCACCTTAATTAAATACCACCTTCATCTGAAGACAAGAGAAGGTGTTGGGGGTGGGGGAAGCCCAGGTACGGGAGGTTGTTAAGCAAAGGACAATCAACAAGGGAATGGTTGTTATGCAGATTTAAGTCTATGTCATCTCCATTACTAAATTTCTAGAGATTTCATCATCCTCCTTTTCCTGATACAAAGAGAAAGATACTCTTACAAGAGAGATTTCTTTTTATAAATGTAAATGTCTCTTATAAAAGGGTAAATTCTAAGTTTTTAGAGCTTTTCCTATATAAGCTCTTTCTTAAAAAATTATCAGCTCAAAATAACACTTATGCCAAATAATCTTCGGCATATTTTGAGGTGGCAAATTCTGCTCCCTTCATACACACACACACACACACACACACACATTATATATGTGAGCGCGAGAGAGAACCAATACAGAGAGACAGAGACAGAAACAGACATAGGCAGAGAGAGATAGAGACCTCAAATAAGATATTGTGAAATAAACAAAGATCAACAGAATGAATAAAGAAAAGGCTATTCATTCAGAGCTTGTTACAGCAAAGGAATCAACCACCATCACTTGTGTTTTGATGGAGACTCAAAGGCAGGCAGAGGAGTGGGGAAGCTTTAGAATGAAAAAAAGGAAAGAGTTCAGGTATTGGCCTGATTAGAGACTACTGGCATGAGGAAGCTATAAATGAGCCAACTAGAAGAGGGCCATCCTATGCTATTGGTTCAGGACACATTTTTGGATTTCTCTAGCTGGTCCTAAATTGGAAGTGGGGGAAAAAATTAGAAAGCTGTCAATTATCAGTCAAGTCCTGCCTGACATTTTGGGCCAGTTGTTACAGAAATTATTGTTTATTTCTGGATTGTTACTAGAGATAGCAGTCTGAGTTCCCAAATTTCTGACTAATGGCTGTCTTCTCGGCTGGTAATTGTAGATAAGGTGTTAGTTTTCTGGCTACGGTGCTACAGATTGTGGATCAGAGTTTTATTTTTATATATGATCTGGCCATTGTATATTTGGTCTCTCAATATACACACTCCTTTAAAATACTTCAAATACACATAGGACATTTATACAAATTGATTATATCCTAGATGACCATAACAATTTCAGTAACTTCTAATTGATATTGTACAGACCTAATCACATGAACAAAATGTGGTAAATTAGAAATCAACATAAAAATCAGCATAAAAATAGCAAAGAAGAAAAGGAGAGGAAAGAAGAGGAAGAGGAGAAGGAGATTGTTGGAAAAGAAAAGAAAGGAAAGAGGGAAGGGAAGGGAGTGGAAGGGAAGGAAACTAGTATCCACATTAACCACAAAAACTTCACAACTTTGGAAAGTAATTAACACTTATAAATATGACAAAATACAAATGGAAATTTCAGTTATTTAGATACAATGAAAGTTCCACATATCAACATTCATGGAATCCAGATAAAGTAGTATTTAGAGGGAATTTTATGACCTTTAATGTACATATTAAGCAAAGCTTTAGTGAAAATCTGTGTAGGTTATTTTTTTCAAAATTATTTGGCTATTTTAACATGTTCAGATATATTTCAAGAATAGTTTTTACTTCGACTTTGTAGAAGTATTGAATAATGTTTATCCAGATTCCCCATTTTTTATTTTATTTATTTATTTATTTATTTAGGTTGTGTTGGGTCTTCATTGCTGTGCGCGGGCTTTCTCTAGTTGTGGTGAGTGGGAGCTACTCTTTGTTGTGTTGTGCAGACTTCTCATTGCAGTGAATTCTCTTGTTTCAGAGCATGGGCTCTAGGCTCATAGGCTTCAGTAGTTGTGGATCACAGGCTTAGTTGCTCAGTGGCACGTGGGATCTTCCCAGATAAGGGATTGAACCCATTTCTCCTGCATTGGCAGGCGGATTCTTAACCACTGCTCCACCAGGGAAGTCCCCATTTTAAAAAAAAATTATTTTGCCACATTTGCTCTTTCTCCTTATGTGTATATATTTACTTGTTCTACAGCATTTCAGAGAAAGTTGTGTACAGTATGTCATTTAAACTTAAATTCTCCATAGTATATTTTCTATAAACAAAGAACTAACTCTAGTGCAGTTAATAAATCCAGGAATTTTAATATCGATAAAAGAATACTATCTAATCAATAGCCCATATTCAAATTTCACCAATAGTATCAATGTTCTTTATGCTAACCTTATTTCCAGGATCCGACTCAGAATTTAGTAACCATGACAGGACTCACTAGGCCTTTTAATCTGGAACTGCTTTGCAACACTTTTTTGTCTTTCATGAAATAGTTTGAAAAATACAAACAGCCTATTTAGTTTGTAGCTTGTACCTTACTTGGGTTTCCTCACAATTAGATTCCGGTTACTGGATTCTGTCAAGTATACAACAAAGTAATGTTCACTCCAGAATGTTGGTTTCTCCCATTATTAGTGATATTATCTTTGATCATTTGGTTTATGGGTGTCTGTCATGTTTATTTAACTTTAAAGTTTGTTTTTTGTTTTGAATAAAAGCTATTGTGAGGAGATACTTTGAGTCTATCTAAATATCCAGTTCCTCATCAAATGTTTGTGTTTGTTGATAATTCATACCAGAATCATTATGTCTATGGTGATTACAAAGTAGTGACTTTTCTAATCTCACTGTCCCTTCTACATTTATTAGTAGGCTTTGCACTGTAAGAGCTTTCTTTTCACTATATTTATGTATTTACTTGTTTATTTATATGTTCCTTATCTTTAAAGAATCATGGAATTTTACTTAATGGATACAAATTTTTGTCAATGTATTTTATGCCTTTTTAGGGTAACCTTCTTGCAAGTAGAGTTTTCTGAAGTAAATGCATGAAATTCAACCAAGCTGCTTTCCAGAAAAGCCAGATTTGAATTCCTATCACTAGTGTATTAAAATGCTTACCTCACTATATTTTCTGGAGTTTGATATTGGTCAATGCCATGGGTGAAACATGAAAACTGATTGGTATTTTATTCTACAATTTTATTTACTAATAATATTTCAAATTTATTTCATATTTATATTAGTATGCTCACTTACGTCTTTTTTTCTTTTGGACTGTTGGTATTTTTCTGACTGATTTTTTAAGGATACATACTTTGACATACAATTGTCGTTAAAATATATTTTCCTGCCAATCATATTTGTGTTGCCAATATTTACAAAAGTCCCTGCAGCTCAGGAAGTTTCTCTAACCCTCCTTTCATAAAATTATCAAGAGGATGGCCAGACACCAATTTACCTGTCTGAAACCCAAACCCCTGGCATATTATTTATTGTTTGCAACGTGATATCTTGTGCAGACAGATGTCTCTGTAGGAACATTACCTGGCTGCTGATTTGTTCTTTACCACTGGACACTGTAACTCAAATTAGTCTCAACTCTGTTCTGTAGCCTGAGGATAAGTCCTGTTTTAAGCCCCTTATTCCCTCCAGGTACAATAGCCTTGGGTTCTGCTTGTCTTGAAGGGAAATTCTGACAAGTAGAAGATACATTAGGAAGAATACAGATTGTCAAAGCCTTTATGTTCAAGCCAAACCTGTCGTGGTTCATCTAGATTAACAGTTCTCGGTGTGTGGCCCTGGGAGCTTCTCAAGTGGTCAACAGGATTGAGACAATTTTCATAATAAAACTAAGATTTCATGTTTCTCCTTCATTCTCATTCTCTCATAAGTATACAGTGGAATTTTCCAGAAGCTACATGATTTCTGATATTGCAATAGATTGAAGAAAAAACACATATGGGAATTCAGCCATCTTCTATTCAGTCAGGCACTAAATAGATCTACAAAATGTAAAACAATAATATCATTGGAATTATCTTTATTTAAAACATGTAGTTATTTTGCATTAAAATATGCTACTAACATTAGGATGTAATTGATTTTTTACATTTTTATTTTTAAATGAATTATTTAGTTTTTTAAGTTTAATATCTAATATGGTAAATAATAATAGATAAAACCCACATGAATGAAATCAGCAGTTAGAATTTTAAAATAAAAAAAACAATTTTGTCACCTCTCTGCTGAAAACCCATCTATAATTACATTGCACATATAAATTCTTAATAAATGTTAGAACTCTACACTGTGTGGACTGACTCATGCCCACATTAGTAGCCTCTACACAACTCACTTTCACTCTGGAAGTGTTATTTACACTGACCTTCTTTCAGATCCTCCAAGTAATCAATTTCTTTCCAATTTCTTACAGATGTTGTTCCCTTTGTCAGGAACATTCCTCTTAATGTCTTGCATGGCTACCTCATCTAACCTCCTTGGAGATACCATTCCCAGATTACTGTCCTGTCTTTAACTATTCTCTAATTTTTTTTTTTTTTTTTTTTTAGTATCTTGTCCTATTCCATACAGACCTTGCTGATTTAATAAGCAAATCAGGGAGCAAATGGACTTGAACAAAACTAGTTCTTGGGCATGGCTTATACTTCCCAGGTGATAATCTGCTGTACTGCCCACTCCTCTCTCTGGTTTCCCGTTCTTTTCCCAAATCCTGAGGAGCAGAGAACTCATTTTCTTGTCAGTTTCATCAAAATTTCACATTTTAAATAATTTTTCTATGAAGTTAGTTATGTTTAATGGGACAGTTCTAAAATTCTGCCAGAGTTGATGCCTTCTGTATAGCCTTTCCAAGTACATTTAAATATTGATTGTAAGCATCTAAAGACAGGGAGAAAAAATTATATGCCTAACACACACACATGCACGCACACACACAGACATCATACCTAACCCACAATGAAATACAATGAGTTATCTGACCCAACATGTTAAGTGATGATTTGTGATCATTTATGTATGAAAATATAAATACTGATAATGTCTTAGCTGTGTTTAGTCTTGTCTCCATCACCACCATTGTACAGCATTTGCTAATTGACAAGTGAACTCAATGAAAACTTGGTAGAGGATGAGCCTGGTATGCTATGATAAGGAAAGTGTAACCAAATGCGGTAAAATTCTTGTTGGATCTTTTACTTCTGAAATAATAGGTGATTTAAAGGGAACTTTAAAAGAAGACTTGGCTTAGAAGATTGAAAAGATGGAGAAAATCCACTGGAGGACAAATTTTTTAAAGATGTGTTTAAAGATGCAGTGAAGTCCTGACTTGCTTGTAGATCACTCAGGGTACTTGGAATTGACTAGGATTTCTATACTTCAAAGTAATATGGAAGTATCAGAGAATTAAATTAACTGTCACCAGAGTGGGTTACAGATACACTTTAAAGAAGAAAATGTCAATTTTCTACCCTCTTTCCTTTTGTACACTCCCCAGTTTTCCATTCAAGAAAGTACATACATCCAGGAAGCTCATTGCTTTCATGATATCTGAAGTCATGCTGGTCATAGAGAAAAGTGAATTGGATTTGCCAAACCCATTCCTATTAAGGTGTACATACTTTTGGTGTTAACTTCTCCTAGAAAAAATTTCATTTTAAAAAAACAGACCTGATGAAGACCTAAGGGATGCATGACTGTTATCAAAGCCTGCAGTGATAGCAAAGAGAGCTCTAGTGGCAAGAGGCTTGCCTAGTTCTCTCAAATGACATATACAGGTACTTACTGTTCTTCATCCTTTCCTTTCTACAGCACAGAACTCTAACCAATTGACAGGCAAGCACACTACTTGTGAACTGAGCATGATTCACACATCTCTTAATATTTTTGTTCAAACTGTGTTCTCTACTTGGCAGGTCCTATATGGTACTAAGAAAAAGTCTAAGTCATTGAGCCAGCAGAAGTGGGAATGAATCCTGCCTCACCCTCTTCCTACCTGGAGCTCCATACACAATTATATTCTCACTGATATTGTTTCCTCATCTGGGAATAAGAATAATAGATCCTGTTGTAAAAATTAGAGATGACATTAATACACGTATGGGTGCTTCATACATTAGCTAGTTTGATAGATATTATAGTTGTACAATAGACAGCACAGTTACATGAATGTGACAGATCAATACATATAGATCTTTATATACAGATCTTATTCTGTCTCTATACATGCATATTAGGTATATTATACATAGTACATATGCTGTCCCCACTTCCTTTTTTATACTTGTTAATCTAAGCTGTCTCCTCAGTTACAACATTGTCCAATCAGAAAGGACAGTGGCCACAAACACTGGGAAGGTCATCTTTGGCCCTACCAGCTGCTATCAGCCCCATATTAGTTAAATTCAGTGTCCATATTAAACAAAACTTCCTCCTTGATGTCGTTATCGATACCATCCGTTGTTTATAACATCTCCCTCACTGGATTCCCATGGCACCTTTTCACTTGTCTATTTTATTTTGATAATTGAACACGTTTTAATTAACATATTTTCCATGTTAAATTTTCCATATGCCACCCCCCAAGTAGACTGTAATCATTTTGAGAACAGGGAATATGTCACACTTCTTTCATAACTCATAATATCATGGGAAATACCAGCCTATGAAAGGTGCTTCAAACTATTTGTTGAACTTCATTGAAATGAGTCTGCTAGGAATGGGAATGAAACTGCCATCACTCTCTGATCACAACTGAGCCCTCTTTTCACTCCCAGCTCTGCTGGCCCTGCACCCAGCCAGTGACCCACCCAACAGTGCAAATGCATTTGCCATTGGTTTGGTTAATGTGTCACTATGCCAGAATAGAAAAAAAAACTTTTTTCTCATGTTCAGTACAATAGGTTCTCCTATTCTGAAGTGGAATAAGTTTCCCAGTATGATTGCTTTTGAAGAGGAATATTTCTATGAGAAAAAGCTGGAAAGAGTTTGCTCCTGCTCTGACTGCATTTTTTAATCATCACTGTTTGCCCCTCCAGTGCATCCTCCCATTTCTGAAGCCAGGCTTGTGATTTTGATGCACCATCATGGCTAAATACAGTATATCATTTCAGCAGGCTCTTCACATTGTGTTATTGTTAATGATGCTTTTTATTTACCAGAACCATAGGCAATATGATATTACTCTCATTCAGTGAGCCCGGCAGGAGACTTTTTAAAAGTGTAATGCATTTGCTCTTATGTCTCTGATCAGGTGGATCCGGCCTGGAAAAACTCCAAGTTGGATAATTACATTTTTGCTACCTATAATTACCACCACCCATTTGAGAGCTTGTTGCATTCTTCTCCTTTCATACTCCACACATGAGTAGTGTTTGCTGAACACTATTTTTAAAAGAAAAGAAAATCAGCTAGTATTAACCTCCAGGAGGTGAGGGGAGATTATGGATAGGTTAATGGAGAGGTCGGAATGGACACTTCTGAAACTGAAGGAACATCATTGAAGTTTGCCTTTATTTTTCTCATTCCTTCAAAATCCATGTCGCTTTTCCCTTTTTTCCATGACCCATCTTCTCTCACTTTTAGATAAACAGCATTCTCATGCTATTATGACTTTCCCCATAATGAGAGGAAGTGATCTAATAATATCATTCTTACTAAAGCATATACATTATGTTTCATAACTTGTCCAGAGGAATTTGAACTTTCTAAATGATAGCTACTGGAAGGAGCAAAGGCAGCATAAGAGGACTGATTTCCAAAGGCAGGAAATTAGAACCCATGTCCTATGAGAAAAGAGATCTTTTCAAGTGGGGAGTGCAGTGCATACAACTAAATTCCCTCTCATGCTTACACACAAGAAATGCACTGCTTTTTAAAGTAAAAAGAAATACTAGATTCTACATTTCATTGTCTCTAATAGGTTACATTAGCATACAAGGCTCTTTGCACATAAGGTGTAACAGGGTCAAGAAGAATGTATTTAACGTTTCTAATGTAAGAGATCCCAGGATCAACCATTTTTTTTTAAAGAGGAAAAGCACCTGAAGTCAAGTGATGAAGGTGAATGACTAAGCTGAGTGATAATATCTGAGTACAAAAAGGTATGACCTTGAGATCCATAAAGTAAGACTAATTTTCAATCCTGCCTGGTAGAATTAGAAAGGATGCCATGGCAGGGCATCAATCTTTGTATCATAGTTACATGAAGGGATGAGTTTTAAAGGGAAACTTCTGCTTTAGTGGGTAATACCCATTTTGATGGTGTGTCACATTTTTTTTTTTAATGGATATACATGATGTGCTCTTACTCCTTTCATACCTCTCCCTTCTCTTTGGAGACTTGGGTGCACACAGCATCCCTATAGTTCATGTCAGCCTATCCAAATGCCTCTCCCTCAGAGTCACATGCAGTTTACCATCTAGGCAATAGCTCAACTGACAATGAGAGCTGACACCACTGTAATGGAGGAGCCCAACACATATTTATGGAACATTAATTCAGTCTATAATATTATAGTTGTCAATGTCGACTAATGTAGATTTTTATTTTATACATTTTTGCTTTTCTGGTATGCCTTGATTTTGTTAATTCTATCCAGATTTATGGGGGAGTTTGCTATATATCACACTCGGTCACCTTTCTTTGCTTTTCTGATGTCACAGACAGTCACATGCCTCTTGAATCTAGAAATTATTTGAGGCAGGGCTGAGCAGAGTGATGGACTTCTCTGCTTACACTGGACTCAGAACAGAGCCAAGGTGACTCTTAAGGGAATTGGCCACATATCAATTCACATCTGGAAGTGGTGGTGGCAGTGGACAAAACCAACTTACACTCTGAAGGTCTAGAAGGCAAGCACATTTTTTGAAAAAGGTGATAATTTAAATTTAAATATGTTGCATTTTAGGTGCTGACAGGACATAAATGGAAACATTCCAAATGAGCATACACATTTGGGAGTGATGCTATTTAAAAGTAAGAAAAAAAATATGGTATTAGGAGACATTCTTTCTTTGAGGTCCTTTTAAATGTAATGAGTGGGGCCCTGTTTAACACTTGGGCTTATATTCAAAGTTACAATTCTTTTGGTCACCTGATTTGACAGTCATTGCTCAAGAGTTTCTCTGGTCTCTTGTCACATTTTGGCAGTAAATTTGGCTCATATTCTCAGTCTATCATCTCATGCTTGTAATACTGGTTTGGGTTTCTATGATCTATGAACAGCATCATCCCATAACTTCTGGTATTTCCCAATTGGTTTTAGTACAACAAAAAAGCAGCCCATTAATGACAGATCTGGAATCTTTGCCTTGAAATATTTTCCTGTTCCATGACTCTCTTTGATGGTCAGAGTCCTCCTGAATTTATTTCTACTGCTTTTTTTAACTTCACAATTTGATTAAATCTCCACATTTTTTAAAGCACAATTTGCCAGCCTTCCAACTTTGGCCATTGCTTTTTCCTTCAGAAACTGTATCCGTACTTAGAGTCAGTCCTCCTAGACTGACTACGGCTAAGTAGACTTACTACCACCTCTAGTCCTACTGGTTCTACTAGTTTACTATCCACTAGAGCAAGAGCTGAGGAACTTTTTCTATGAGACCCCAGATAGTAAATGTTTCATGCTTTATGGGCTGTATATGGTCTTCTTTGTCAATCTTTTGCTTATTCTTTGTATTTTTTGTTTGGTTTGTTTTTACAACCCTTTGAAAATATTGAGAAAAAATCTTAGCTTGGCCATTCCAAAAAACGTACTGATCCCATACCAAAAGGAGGAAAAAGAATGGATTCTTATTCTGTAAAGAAGTCAAGAAGACTGCAGAGAGATGATGAATCATTACCACTAAAAATTAAGGAGATAAAGTGGTGATTTTGGAATATGTAATTTTACTAGGGAAATCCTTTTTCAAGTAAATGCAATCACTTTCTAACTTTTCTGTTTTGTGTGACTTTTCTTTATCTTGTGCTTCAAACAGGGTCAATATAACCCTGGTCTTCTACAAAGAATTTAAATAGTCCCAAGAGTCTGTTATATTCTTTCAAATCAAGTACAGCGTGTTTGTAGTTCCTCCTTAGAGAATAAACCCACATTGAGTTGACTCGGAATTGGACTGGACTTCATGAATAGGCTGTGTTTGAGTATGGCTATGCACTTAACAAGCCATATGATAAGATGACCTTTCAAAATGCTTTTCACACCCTTGGTGTTCCGACTCTTCTCGAGGTACTATTTTAGATCCTGAAGGATTTTTTTTTCTTTGCAAGTTCATATTTAATGGAAGATATTAACACCATAAGCCATGTTATCTGTCCCTTGGCTTAGTCATATTGGCAGACAGATCTTTTGGACAAGTTTTTGCAGAAGATACAATGTAGCAAAGTGAAAGAGAAGAGGGAAGCAGGCATGTCCCAAGAGACTGTGGGGAAATGACCAACAAAAAATCTCTGACTAAAAGTTTGCTCTTCTGAACTTTCTTCAAGAACCTCCATTTCTTAGTAAGGATTATTAGTTACTAAGTATCATAAATTTATACTGATATCCAGAGAGGTGAATCCCAGGAAGGAATATTCCAGAGACACTTTTGTGCCTTCATAGCTATTGAAATAGCTGGGCCAAAGAGAATCTACCATCAGTCTGCTACCTGGGAAATCTCTGCTGTCCTCCATCAAATTCAGGAGAAAAGAATGATCTGCTAAGAAAGATTTCCTTCCCAGTTTATTGAATTAACAAGCCAGAAAACAAACCCACACATACCCAAGCAGAGGGGAAAATTTTCTTGGCTTGATGAAACATCTCCAAACAAAAAACTATGAATTCATACTACTAAACTTCAAAGGGCACGGACATGATGAAATAATGGAGTCATGTGATTGAAAAAGGATTCTCATTTTTGCAATATGGGGAAGGTAATTTGAAGAGTTCATTTGAGATTTCTGAGACTATGCATTCAGTGTCTCTTTCAAGAATTTGAGTAATTTGTTACTATTTTAAAAATTCAACTAGTGCTTCAGGCCACCTTTCAGTTTTCTGCTATTCTTTTGGTGCCTAGCATAGGGCTTGCCCATTGTATGGATTCAAAGAGATATATTGACAAATTGATTACATTTTATGCCAAAGCTACCGTTGAACTTCATAAATCTCTTCTATCTCAAATTTGTGACTCTGAATACATGAAAAAGGAAAAAGGCAATGTACCCCTCTTTGCCCTGCCTTAGTCACTCATTGTCCTTGTATCTAGTTCAAAGATTTATTTTTTTTAATCAACCCCAATCAAATAATCCCTCTAACCAGTTAACCTTTCAGGTTGTTTTCCCCTTATTTCTGAAAGTTTGTCTTCACCTGTCTTCTTTCAAGTTCAGAAAGAGCCAAAATGATACAGTGAGATAGTCTAAAAAATAGATGGAAAAGTGGTAACTTAATTAGTAGAAATATGAGGAATACTATATATCCTCCCCCTTTGGCACTGTAAACACACACACACACACACACACACGTACAATCTTCCTCATGGTCATCTATTCTGAAGTTCTAACCAATAGACTGATATTCATGCACTTAGAATGCTCACATCCCAGGCCCTTATCAGGTGATTTGTACCTAAAAAATGCCTTGCTAAACAGATAAAGCTAAAGGGAGAATTATTGGCAGAATTTCACAAGGAATAAGAAAGAGGACTGGGAATAGGGATTTGGCAATATGGTGTAGTACTTCTTTTGCTGGTATTCCCTTGCTAAATGTATCTTATGACAACATGTTTTTAAAATATTAAGCATTTTAAATGTTTTCTGGTATTCATTTAGCACAAGTGGCATTAAATGTGCATAAATTACATGTTAATGTGTTGTTGGGTTTTTTTTAATTAGTGAAAAAAGGCAATGTGAAAGGATCAGAAACAAACTTTCTGATTTCATAACTATTTTGAGGAAAAAGTGCAATATACCTTTTTTTTAAAAGGCCCAATGAAATGGCATTTCTCTGAGTTTGTATGACATGAGGTTACTTTGCTCCATAATTTAAAGTTAACAATTTTAGTTGCCGTTGGTGTAGATTTAAATTTTCCTAATTTTCCAAGCATTCAAATTCCTTTCTACTTTGACAATCTCTTCACTCTGAGACATTCCAGCTTAGTTTCTCTTTGTTTTACAGTCATATGTTTTTGTTGGGAATGCTAAACCTATGGGAACATAAGTGTGACAGGAAAACCAGGGAGCATTCTGTTTCTAAACAACAGCAAAACTCCAAGAAGATGCTCATCAAATAATTATGAGGCTTGAAACATTCAAAAGTCATCATCTTCTGTGATGTGTAGAATAATTAAATCCAATAACAGCACGACATCAGTGGTAGATAATTTTCAGTCATAAAATGCCATTGTCTTGCATTAACTTGGAGGTTGTTGGAGGTTTTTGTCTCCATTTCACCAGATAGAGTACAAAACATTGTGACATGCTTAATATTTCTTCCGCCAAGATGTCCACTATGATTCCTCACCCTTTACAGAGTTGTTGATTTCATCCTGCATTTAGCTGCCAAAAAAGCAATTGCATGTGCAGCACCAGTAACAAAGTGAAAATGAATTATGCATCAGAAGAAACTGCATTTGAGTTAAGAAACTTAGACTTCAGCATCTTCAAATTACAATATGATTTAAGAAGGAATACATTTAAGAAGATAGCAATGGACTGAGGTGAAGGGGTCAGCACTGGCCTGGTTTAATATAATTTAGTTTTCAATTATTTATTTTTTAAAGAGCTACTAAGCACACTGAATCTCTTTAATGGCAATGTCAAAGTATGGAGACTGGAGAAAAGCCATGAATAATAGTGACAGATTGTTATGCATGGTAATGTTATAGGGCTTCTGCAAAGGGAAGTGTTCACCAGAGCAGGGAGAACCGACAGGGAGCAGCCTGCTGTGAAAGCAGGGACGTTGCTCCCTTCTCTGAGCCATGAGGATGGCTGAACTCCACTTCTTCTGACATCTAACAGGCTTTGTCAAAGAGGCCATTAAACTAATCTGTCCGCGAGAATCCTGCACTCCTCTTTTGACAAGTGGAATGTATTATTGTTTGTTTAAATTGTCCACATTTAATTTTATTGACAGTAAAATTGATTCAGTAAAATATCCTCACGCATTTTGAGCAACTATGCAGTGACTAAAACAGTGAAAAGCGTCCTGAGAACATGAAGCAACAATTTGCTCCTCCTTCAGGAAATTGGTCATCAAGGGAAGGGATTTGCACCAATAGGTCAAAATATAGAATATATAAGTGTTAAAGAATCTGATGCAAATGAAAGTGTTTGTTAGTATGGAGGAGGAAGGAAAGGATCCTGTAAAGTAGAAGAACCTGGGCTCAGATTAGGGATCTCCATGTTTACCCGTCAACTCCCCAAGGGTCCTGCTCTCCTGAGCCCACTATTCATGCTTGCTCTCTTGCAAAAACAGCATCGACTGAGAAGACACTCTCCCTTTGCAGTTTTTCTCACTTAGAAACAGTAATTCACTTCTCCAATGACCACTTCTCATTTGGGTAGAGCAAATCTGATTCTATCAAATTGTCACTCTGCACACCTACAGAGCCTTTTGGGCACTAGAGGTATTAGGATTCTCACTCTCTCCCATTACCATACCATTTCCTACTACTCCTCCCCATCTTAGAACAATTTGCCACAACAGCCTAGTCTTTCCTGGCTTAGTGCTAAGTAACAAAGTCAGTGTCATATGGAAAAAAAAGAGAAAACAGAATTGGGAGTCAGGAAAGCAGATTTCCAGTCTTGGCTCTTCTGTGTTTATTTAGACAACTTTGAGATTTTGTTTCTTCAACTTTTAACTGAACAGATTGGTTAAATCAGTGGTATAAAAGCATATATATATATATATATATATATATACACACACACACACACACACACACACACATATATATATGTATATATACGTATATAACCTTTTAGTAATGAAAATATTTTTCTTTTCAAAGCAATTTTCTTTCCCAGACCCCAAGTATTGTGAGACAGAAGTAGAGCCATGCTAGTTGGGGCAAGAATGAGGAAGCATGATGCTCAGCTTCCTTTCTGTTCCTAGCTGTGCTCCCTGAGAGTTCTGTGGAGTCCAGTCCTAAAATCTACAGGATAGCACAATTTCTAAAGTTCTTTCAAGTTCTCAATTTCTTGGATTTCATGCCATACTATAAAACATTTTATTCTTAACCATTATTATCTTAAACCCCATTCTACTACCATCTGTACTAATTTTTTTTTTAACAAAACATGAAGAGAAAAAAGCTCTAACTAAAAGAATATTTAAGAATACAATTTTTGAGAAAAGGAAGGTAATGTTTCCCAATTGCACATCAAAGTGGTTCTAAGTTATAACTTAACCTGTACAGGCAGGATCAGTTAGCCATTCTACATAAACATCATGCAGAAGAATGTTTATCTGGGAAGAAAAGTTTTCATTTACCCTTCCAAATCTTCTGGATGGTCTAATAATTAAACTGACATAAGATAGATTAACAGGACAAAATCAGATTTAATGTTGCATGTATGCGGGCTTCGTTAGAATGTGAAGCCCACAGGCAGTCAAGTAATTGAGGCTTCTGTGCCATTCTGAGTTCAGGAGAAAGCAGTTAAATCTGAGACTTTGAAGGAGGAGAAAGACAAGTCACATGGAGATGGGAAGAGCAAGTGTTTAGTAAACAATTGTTTACCATGCCAGGCACAGACAAGGGGACACAGAGTTTGTTGTGAACAAACAGGCCTTGCTAGTTTCCCCCAGTTGATCACACATAGTTCTAGGTAGTTATCTCTGTTGATAGTTTTCTTTCTGGAATTGTCCTCCATCTAAATTGTTTTCGGGCAGTTAAAGAGAAGGTAAAAGCGCTTCCTGAATATTTTGTTTCTTAAAAATAATCAGCCTTTAGGATTATTTTAATAATCCTCATGTCAGTGAGACATATTTTGAAGTGGCAAAGTTTTCTCCCTTTATAAGAGGAAGGAGACATAGGTGAAGAGTGCATCCATTTAAAACATCACTATAGATCAAAGGGTTTGCTCCTGCCAGGGGCAAGTGCCAGGCCACTGATAGTTTTTATTTCAATTTCCTTTTGCACCCTTGTACTTGAAGAAGGCAATGCTCTTATGACTATTTAGTATATTCTGTTTGGGGGGAAGATTGCAGAGCATGTGATACTGAAACCGAGTCACCCCAAAACTGAGTTCCTCTGTCTAGTTTATGACTAAACTCTCTATTAAAAGCTTTATTTCCTTTCTTGTCCCGTACCTATTTCTCTCAAGATTGAGGAATATCAAAGTAAAGGGGGGATTGAAATCAAGCAGGACCCTGTGGGACCCTCCTGGGTACAAAAGCCCCTCCACGTCCCCCATTTCTTGCTTGTAGGAAAAGGATGTATTCTCCTGCGTCTTCCCTGTGTTTCAAAGAGCAGGCACAGACAGTTACAAATTAGGGGAGTGAGGGAATGCAGAGAAGGGAAAAGCAGAGAAAGGAAATGCACAGAAAATAAAAGTAATGACAGTTCAGTGATTAGAGTCCTAGATCTTCCTCAAAAGATATATACAACAATCTGAGGGATATCTTTGAGCTCTTCTTCAGAAATTAAACTTCCCCACCCCCTGCCCCCCAGGTGGAGGATGTTGAGTACAAGCATGCGCAACCAGACTGGTTGGAACCAGAAGGTTGATGACAGAGATTCCTGAAACACCATCATGTTATCTCACCACCAACCAGTTAGAAGCAAATCATCCATCCTGCAGCCCTCACCCTCAAACATTGCCTTTAAAAACACTTCCCTAAAAACCATTGTGGAGGTCAGTTCTTTTGAACATGACACCCTCTCATGTTCTCTGTACTCCTTGCTTGGTGATCTGCAAATAAACCCTGTACTTTCCTTTATCACAATCCAGGGGCAGTACTTGGCTTTCTTGAATTGTGAGCAAACGGACCCAAAGTTCGATCCTATAACAATGCTGAGAAAACATCTCTGCTTAATTATGAAAATACATAACAGTAGCAAAAATGGAGCTGAAAGCAAAACTAAGTTCTTTATCTCCAACAAAGAAGAGAATCTATTGATTTTTAAGCTTGCAGTTTAGCTTTATCTAGAATGCTGTATGAGGTCTGACTTTTAATATATTTTTTAACATCTTTATTGGAGTATAATTGCTTTACAATGGTGTGTTAGTTTCCGCTTTATAACAAAGTGAATCAGCTATACATACACATATATCCCCATATATCCTCCCTCTTGTGTCTGCCTCCCACCCTCCTATTCCCACCTTGCTAGGTGGTCACAGAGCACCCAGCTGATCCCCCTATACCATGCGGCTGCTTCCCACTAGCTAGCTATTTTACATATGGTAGTACATATAAGTTCATGCCACTCTACCACTTCGTTCCAGCTTACCGTTCCCCCTCCCCGTGTCCTCAACTCCATTCTCTCCATCTGTGTCTTTATTCCTGTCCTGCCCCTAGGTTCTTCAGAACCATTTTTTTTTTTTTTTTTAGATTCCATATGTGTGTGTTAGCATACTTTATTTATTTTTCTCCTTCTGACATATTTCACTCTGTATAACAGTCTCTAGGTCCATACACCTCACTATAAATAACTTTGTTTCTTTTTATGGCTGAGTAATATTCCATTGTATATATGGGCCACATCTTCTTTAGCCATTCATCGACACTTAGGTTGCTTCCATGTCCTGGCTATTATAAATATTGTTGCAATGAACATTGTGGTACATGAATCTTTTTGAATTATGGTTTTCTCAGGGCATATGCCCAGTAGTGGGATTGTTGGGTTGTATGGTAGTTCTATTTTTAGTTTCTTAAGGAACTTCCATACTATTCTCCATAGTGGCTGTATCAATTTACAGTCCCACCAACAGTGCAAGAGGGTTCCCTTTTCTCCACACCCTATCCAGCATTTGTTGTTTCTAGATTTTTTGATGATGGCCATTCTGACTGGTATGAGGTAATACCTCATTGTAGTTTTGATTTGCATTTCTCTAATGATTAGTGATATTGATCATCCTTTCATGTGTTTGTTGGCATTCTGTATATCTTCTTTGGAGAAATGTCTATTTAGGTCTTCTGCCCAAATTTGGATTGGGTTGTTTGTCTTTTTGATATTGAGCTGCATGAGCTGCTTATAAATTTTGGAGATTAATCCTTTGTCAGTTGCTTCATTTGCAAATACTTTCTCCCATTCTGAGGGTTGTCTTTTCGTCTTGTTTCTGGTTTCCTTTGCTGGGCAAAAGCTGTTAAGTTTAATTAGGCCCCATTTGTTTATTTTTATTTCCATTTCTCTAGGATGTTGGTCAAAAAAGAACTTGCTGTGATTTATGTCATGGATTGTACTGCCTATGTTTTCCTCTAAGAGTTTTATAGTGTCTGGCTTTACATGTAGGTCTTTAATTCATTTTGAGTTTATTTTTGTGTATGGTGTTAGGTAGTGTTCTAATTTCATTCTTTTGCATGTAGCTGTCCAGTTTTCCCAGCACCACTTACTGAAGAGGCTGTCCTTTCTCTACTGTACATTCCGGCCTCCTTTATCAAAGATAAGGTGACCATATGTGCGTGAGTTTATATCTGGGCTTTCTGTCCTGTTCCATTGATCTATATTTCGGTTTTCGTGCTGGTACCATATTGTCTTGATTACTGTAGCTTCATAGTACAGTCTGATTTCAGGGAGCCTGATTCTTCCAGCTCCGTTTTTCTTTCTCAAGATTGCTTTGGCTATTCGGGGTCTTTTGTGTTTCCATACAAATTGTGAAATTTCTTGTTGTAGTTCTATGGAAAATGCCACTGGTAGTTTAATAGAGATTGCATTGAATCTATAGATTGTTTGGATAGTAGAGCCAATTTCACAATGTTGATTCTTCCAATCCAAGAACATGGTATATCTCTCCATCTGTTTGTATCATCTTTAATTTCTTTCATCATTGTGTTATAGTTTCTGCATACAGGTCTTTTTTCTCCTTAGGTAGGGTTTTTCCTTGGTATTGTATGCTTTTTGTTATGATGGTAAATGGGACTGTTGCCTTAATTTTTCTTTCTAATTTTTCATTGGTAGTGTAAAGGAATGCAAGTGATTTCTGTGCATTAATTTTGTATCCTGCTACTTTACCAACTTCATTGATTAGCCTTAGTAGTTTTCTGGTAGAATCTTTAGGATTCTCTATGTATAATATCATGTCATCTGCAAGCAGTGATAGCTTTACTTCTTCTTTTCTGATTTGGATTCCTTTTATTACTTTTTTTTCTCTGATTGCTCTGGCTAAAACTTTTAAAACTATGTTGAATGATTGTGGTGAGAGTGGACAACCTTGTCTTGTTCCTGATCTTAGAGAAAATGGTTTCAGTTTTTCCCCATTGAGAACGATGTTGGCTGTGGGTTTGTCAAATATGGCCTTTATTATCTCGAGGTAAGTTCCCTCTCAGCCTACTTTCTGGAGGGTTTTTATCATAAATGGGCGTTGAATTTTGTTGAAAGCTTTTCTGCATCTGTTGAGATAATCATATGTTTTTTCTCCTTCAATTTGTTAATAGGGTTTATCACACAGATTGATTTGTGTATATTGAAGAATCCTTGCATTCCAAGGATAAACCCCCCTTTATCATGGTGTATGATCCTTTTAATGGGCTGTTGGATTCTGTTCGCTAGTATTTGTTGAGGATTTTTGTATCTATGTTCGTCAGTGATATTGGCCTGTAGTTTTCTTTCTTTGTGACATATTTGTCTGGTATTGGTATCAGGGTGATGGTGGCCTTGTGGAATGAGTTTGGGAGTGTTCCTCCCTCTGCCACATTTTGGAAGAGTTTGAGAAGGACAGGTGTTAGCTCTTCTCTAAATGTTTGATAGTATTCGCCTGTGAAGCCATTTTGCTTGTCCATTAGCTTTTGTTTGTTGGAAGATTTTTAATCACAGTCTCAATTTCAGTGCTTGTGATTGGTCTGTTTCTATTTCTATTTCTTCCTGGTTCAGGCTCAGAAGGTTGTGCTTTTCTAAGAATTTGTACGTTTCTTCCACGTTGTCCATTTTATTGGCATATAGTTGCTGTAGTAATTTCTAATGATCCTAGGTATTTCTGCAGTGTCAGTTGTTACTTTTCCTTTTTTCTTTTCTAATTCTATTGATTTGAGTCTTCTTCCTTTTTTTCTTGATGAGTCTGGTTAATGCTTTATGAATTGTGTTTACCTTCTCAAAGAACCAGCTGTTAGTTTTATTGATCTTTGCTATCATTTCCATCATTTCTTTTTCATTTATTCCTGATTTGAACTTTATAATTTCTTGCCTTCTGCTAACTTTGTTTTTTGTTGTTGTTGTTCTTCTTCTTTTTCTAATTGCTTTAGGTGTAAGGTTAGGTTGTTGATTTGGGATGTTTCTTGTTTCTTGAGGTAGGATTGTATTGCTATAAGCTTCCATCTTAGAACCGCTTTTGCTGCCTCTCATAGGTTTTGGGTCATTGTGTTTTCATTGTCATTTGTTTCTAGGTATATTTTGATTTCCTCTTTCATTTCTTCAGTGATCTCTTGGTTATTAAGTAGTGTATTGTTTAACCTCCATGTGTTTGAATTTTTTAAAGAATTTTATCTGTAATTGATATCTAATCTCATAGCAATGTGATTGGAGAGGATACTTGTTAAGATTTCAATTTTCTTTAATTTACCAAGGTTTGATTTGTGATCCAATATATGATCTTTCCTGGTGAATGTTCCTAGAGCACTTGAGAAGAAAGTCTATGCTGTTGTTTTTGGATGGAATGTCTTATAAATATCAATTAAATTCATCTTGTTTAATGTATCATCTAAAGCTTGTGTTTCCTTAATTATTTTCATTTTGGAAATGTCCATTGGTGAAAGTGGGGTGTTAAACTCCCCTACTATGATTGTGCTACTGTCAAATTCCCTTTTTATACCTGTTACCATTTGCTTTATGTATTGAGGTGCTCCTATATTTGGTGCATAAATATTTACAACTGTTATATATTCTTCTTGGATTGATCCCTTGGTCATTATGTAGTGGTCTTCTTTGTTTCTTGTAATAGTCTTTATTTTAAAGTCTATTTTGTCTGATATTAGAATTACTACTCCAGCTTTCTTTTGATTTCCATTTGCATGGAATACCTTTTTCCATCCCCTCACTTTCAACCTGTATATGTCCCTGAGTATGAAGTGGGTCTCTTGTAGACAGCATATATAATGGGACTTTTTCTTGTGTCCGTTGAGCCAGTCTATATCTTTTGGTGGGAACGTTTCATCTATCTACATTTAAGGTAATTATCAATATGTATGTTCCTGTTACCATTTTCTTAATTGTTTTGGGTTTGCTATTGTACATCTCTTCTTTCTTTTGTGTTTCCTGCCTAGAGAAGTTCCTTTAGCATTTGTTGTAAAGCTGGTTTGGTGGTGCTGAATTATCTTAGCTTTTGCTTGTCTGTAAAGATTTTAATATCTCCATCGAATCTGAATGAGATCCTTGCTGGGTAGAGTAATCTTGGTTGTAGGTATTTCCGTTTCATCACTTTAAATATGTCTTGCTACTCCCTTCTGGCTTGCAGAGTTTCTGCTGAAAGATCAGCTGTTAACCTTATGGGGATTCCCTTGTATGTTACTTGTTGTTTTTCCCTTGCTGCTTTTAATATTTTTCCTTTGTATTTAATTTTTGATAGTTTGATTAATATGTCTTGGCATGTTTCTCCTTGGATTTATCCTGTATGTGACTCTGTGCTTCCTGGATTTGATTGACTGTTTCCTTTTCCATATTAGGGAAATTTTCAACTATAATATCTTTAAATATTTTCTCAGTCCCTTTCTTTTTCACATCTTCTTCTGGGACCCTTATAATTCGAATGTTGGTGCATTTAATGTTGTCCCAGAGGTCTCTGAGACTGTCCTCAATTCTTTTCTTTCTTTATTCTTTATTCTGCTCTGTGGTAGTTATTTCCACTATTTTATCTTCCCGGTCACTTATCCGTCCTTCTGCCTCAGTTATTCTGCTATTAATTCCTTTTAGAAAATTTTTCATTTCATTTATTGTGTTGTTCATCTTTGTTTGTTTGGTCTTTAGTTCTTCTAGGTCCCTGTTAAATGTTTCTTATGTTTTCTCTATTCTATTTCCTAGATTTTAGATCATCTTTACTACTATTACTCTGAATTATTTTTCAGGTAGACTGCCTGTTTCCTCTTCATTTGTTTCATCTGGTGTGTTTTTACCTTGCTCCTTCATCTGCTGTGTGTTTCTCTGTCTTCTTATTTTTCTTAACTTATTGTGTTTGAGGTCTCCTTTTCACAGACTGCAGGTTCATAGTTCCCATTGCTTTTAGTGTCTGCCCCCAGGGACTAAGGTTGTTTCAGTGTGTTTTGTGGGCTTCCTGGTGGAGTGAACTAGTGCTTGTGCTCTGGTGGATGAGGTTGTATCTCCTCTTTCTGTTGGGCTGGACTGCATCCATTGGTGTGTTTTGGGTTGTCTGTGACCTTATTATGACTTTGGTAGCCTATCTCCTAATGAGTGAGGTTGTTGTCCTGTCTTGTTAGTCATTTGGCATAGTTTGTCCAGCACTGTAGTTTGCTTTTTGTTGAGTGGAGCTGGGTCTTAGCGTTGAGATGGAGATCTCTGGGAGGCCTTTCACCATTTGATATTATGTGGAGCTGGTAGGTCTCTGGTGGACCAATGTCTTGAACCTGGCTCTCCCAACTCAGAGGTACAGGCCCAACACCCAGCTGGAGCACCAAGACCCTCTCAGCCACAGGGCTCAGAAGAAAAGGGAGAGAAGAAAGAAAGAAAGAAAGAAAGAAAGAAAGAAAGAAAGAAAGAAAGAAAGAAAGAATAAAATAAAAATAAAGTTATTATAAAAATATTGAAAATAAAAAAGAAATTTAAAAGTAACTAAGAAAATAGAAAGAAAGAAAGAAAAGAGCAACCAAACTGAAAAGCAAATCCACCAATGATAACAAGTGCTAAAAACAATATTAAAAACAAAAATGGACAGACAGAACCCTGGGAAAAATGTTAAAAGCAAAGTTATACAGACAAAATCACACAAAGAAACATACACATACACACTCACAGAAAAGAGAAAAAGGAAAAAATATATGCATATCTATCTATCTATATCTATATATATATATATAAAGGAAGAAAGAAACCAAATCATTAAACAAATCTACCAACTATAATAAACTCTAAATACTAAACTAAGATAAACATAAAACCAGAAACCAGTCAGTCACATATAGCAAACCCCACGTCTACAGTTGCTCCCAAAGTCTACTGCCTCAATTTTGAGGTGATTCATTGTCTATTCAGGTATTCCAGAGATGCAGGGTACATCAAGTTGATTGTGGAAATTTAATCCACTGTTCCTGAGGTTGCTGGGAGAAATTTCCCTTTCTCTTCTGTTTTTGCACGGCTCCTGGGGTTCAGCTTTGGAGTTGGCCTGCCTCTGCCTCTAGGTCGCCTGAGTGCCACCGTTCCTGCCCAGACAGGACAGGGTTAAAGTAGCAGCTGATTAGGGAGCTCTCACTCACTCAGGCCAGGGGGAGGGTGGGGTACAGAATGTGGGATGAGCCTGTGGCAGCAAAGGCCAGCATGACATTGCAACAGCCTGAGATGTGCCATGTATTCTCCCAGGGAAGTTGTCCCTGGATCACAGGACCCTGGCAGTGGTAGGCTGCACATGCTCTTGGAAGGGGAGGTGTGGATAGTGACCTGTGCTTGCACACAAGCTTTTGGTGGCTGCAGTAGCAGCCTTAGCATTTCATGCCCATCTCTGGTGTCCGTGCTGATAGCTGCGACTCTCGCCCGTCTCTGAAGCTCATTTAGGCTGTGCTCTGAATCCCCTCTCCTCGCAAACCCCGGAACAATGTTCTCTTGCCTCTTAGGCAGTTCCAGACTTTTTCCCAGACTCCTTCTTGCCTGGCTGTGGTGCACTAGCCCCCTTCAGACTGTGTTCACACAGTTAACACCAGTCCTCTCCTTGATATCTGACCTCCAAAGCCTGAACCTCAGCTCTCAGCCCCCACCCAACCTGGTGTGTGAGCAGACAAGCCTCTCAGGCTAGTGAGTGCTGGTTGGCACTGATCCTCTGTGTGGGAATCTCTCCACTTTGCCCTCTACATCCCTGTTGCTGTGCTCTCCTCTGGGGCTCCAAAGCTCCCCCGGCTCTGCCCCCACAGTCTCCGCCCACGGAGGGGCTTCCTAGTGTGTGGAAACCTTTCCTCCTTCACAGCTTCCTCCCACTGGTGCAGGTCCCATCCCTATTCTTTTGTCGCTGTTTTTTCTTTCTTCTTTTGCTCTACCCAGGTACATGGGGGAGTTTCTTGCCTTTTGGGAAGTCTGAGGTCTTCTGTGAGCATTCAGTAGGTGTTCTGTAGGAGTTGTTCCACATGTAGATGTATTCTGATGTATTTGTGAGGAAGAAGGTGATCTCCATGTCTTACTCCTCTGCCATCTTGAAGGTCTCTTCTGACTTCTTTTAATATTGTTTTATCATCATGTAGTTCTTTATCTCCAGTCATTAAAAGATAAGTAGTGCAACTTTCTCTTTCTTGTGGGGAAAGAGAAAGGAAGAGAATATGAGCAGAATTATTTTGTCACAAGCCATTGGAACCAGTCTTATGACCTGGAATTCACTTTCCTACACATCTCATGTCCCAGCAAAAATAGAAGCTTTAGTTTCAGTAAACTGCCAAATAATTAGCTAACTGCTAAAAAGATAGCTTGTTATGGTGTCATACCTTTAGAGAGTAAGTGAAAAAGAAGAGTTAATTATGACCAAGTAAAAGGAAAAAGAATCATTGTTGCTGAATAAAAAGAAAAGAAATATGTATATTTATAGGTATGTGTGTGAGGAAATGAGTGTCTTCATCTTAATTAGCTAATTAATTCTCAGGATACAGTTTAACCTGTCAAAGGTAATTTCAGTAAGGGTTAGGGGGACTTTGGGATCTTCACCAGGTTTTTGGTGTCTAGATCATGTTCTCCATGATTCTCTTGAATGCCACACATTTTTTCCCTCAAACAGAGCCAATCATTCTACACAATCTCAGTAGTCATTGGGAGATAGATGCAATTACTCCTCCTGGATGATTATCATCTGATACCAGAGTCAGAAGAAGAATGTAATGATCAGATATCACATGACCAATCTGATTTCTCTGGTCTCTTTTTTTTTTTTTTTTTTTTTTTGTGGTACATGGACCTCTCACTGTTGTGGCCTCTCCCATTGCAGAGCACAGGCTCCAGATGCGCAGGCTCAGTGGCCATGGCTCATGGGCCCAGCCGCTCCACGGCATGTGGGATCTTCCTGGACCAGGGCAAAAACCCATGTCCCCTGCATCGGCAGGCAGACTCTCAACCACTGTGCCACCAGGGCAGCCCTCTGGTCTCTTTCAATAATGCACTCCCAAGTCCTTGGACTAAGGCGAGGGAAAAGTTTATGTAAGAATTGAAATCCATTTTGTTTTGCTTTGTTTTATTTTTATATAAAACTTGTTCAGAAAGTTTTGTTGCATTCTGTAGCATGGGTGGAGTGGCCTCTTCCCTGGTCACTTTGACATTCAGCCTGACAGCTGGATAGCATTTAAGGAGCCCCAAGAATCTGCTTGTTAGAGAGGACTTTGTCATTTCAGAAAGTCACAATGACAGAAAGACATGTTACTTGGTACTCTTATAAAATTCTTGAATGTGACCACATAATTTAGGAGAGGTTTGTGTCATTACATTCAAAAAATGTAGCCTGTCCTGAAGCATAAATCTGGCCTCTAAATTTGCAGACCACTGCAAAATTGACCATAATGTTTGATTTTGTGAGGTTAGTTGTCCTTCTGTGATGATATAAATGAAGGATATTAGATAATTGAAAAACACTAATGCCTATCCAATAGAATCCTTTCAATTACAAATTTTTAAAATGAAAGTAAAGAAATTATAGAATTTCCTAAACAAAAGCTAATGTCTTCTTTTTAAGGAAATACAAAGAAAAACTATAGTACAATATAAAGGAAGGAGCGCTTTTTAAGGTCATATGCGCATTTGGGTAAAATATGTATCTCTTCCCCTGTTGAGGGGTTCTGTTGTTGTTGTTTTCCTCTTGTCTTTCTCTAAAAGGTTTATTCACATTGTTACAATCTGCTAGAGTTTCATCTCCACTCCATATGCAAAATCTCACCTCTCTCTTCAGATTAGGGATTAGTTTTTATTCTCCAACTACTCATTTTTTATTAACACAAAGAGAGGACTTACCTATTTGTATCATGAATTTTATATGCAAATCTAGCCAGTAAACAGCAGAGTGAACACTAATCGTGATGACTTTTAAAGTTACTGAGGCAGACAATATCTTTGTCAGTGTCCAAAGGGTTGCAGAGGTGGAGTCTATGATACTATTGATCTAGTGGAGTTGGCCATAGCTGCTGAATACAACCATTGGAAATGGATTGTCATGAGATAGCAACACTGGAAATTTTTGTTCACTTTGGTCTTTAGGAAATTGATGGGTGTGGGGAGGTGTCACAATTTGCCTTTTCTTTTTTGCTTTATCTTTCTAGGGCTTATTTCATCAGCATATTTTTTTTTAAAGTGCTTTGAATGCAGATGACTCCTTCCTGCTGAGCTAGTCAAAGTGCTTTACATACATTATCTCTCATTTGTCCTCCTCTAATCCTCAATGTTTGATAGGTGTCAAAGGAATGAAAGGAATGACCTTTTTTTCTTATTTGAGGGGAAATCAGGGTTACAAAAATCAAAAATACAGAAGAGTGATTTTCCAAGATGGCAGCCAACTTTGGAATTCACTTATAATCCAGGAAAAAGGAAAAAAATACCGTATTTTATTTCTTTACTACTGTTTACCAGTAGCCTACTCTCCTTTTCTTTCCTAAACCTGAAAATGCTACATTCCTCATTTTTCTTGCCTAGAAGTGGATTCTTCTGTTTCATGAAAAGTAAATACAAGTGATCCCAGTTCCTGGCTGAAAAGACACTCCTTGTTTCTCCAGTTACTCTCTTCTCCATCAGTGGGTACTTGGAGCAGAGCCATCCCTGCCCTGCGAGAAAACACACACACACAGATGGGATATCTGCGTGAAAGAGAAATACAAAGTCAAAGTGATTTTGGAGCTATTTGTTATATCAATATAAACTTAGCCCATTTTCACTAATACATCTTATTGTAGTAATATTTAAACATAATGAAATGATAACACTCTACTACTTAAAATTTAATTGGAATCATAGGGTGTTCAAATGAACAAAAAGGTACATTTCTATCAAGAAAATAAGTTAATTCCTGTAATGTAGATTTCTACAAATCAATGAAGTAAATATATGTTGCTACAGGATATTATTCCTACTATTTTTCTATATTAAAAACAATAAATTGTGCAGATTGTTCTTAATGTAAAAATAATGCATGCAAATTGAAAATAATTATGGAATACAAAAAAAAAAACACAAATAAGAAAATAAAAAATAATCTCTTCTTCCACATCCAGAGATAACCACTGTTATTATTTGGGGGCATTTTATAGTAATTTTTAGAAAAATGAACATTGGTGGTTGTTACTGTTACATTTCTTTCTGGTTCCCGCAACAAGGACTACAAAGCCAAAAGGACACCAGAAAAGAAAGCTGTCCACCTGATTTCTAGCTCTGGCTTGGACACTAACTAGCTTGGAGTCTTTGCAAACCTGTTAACTGCTGCTAACTTCCTTTCTTTGTTGACATTTCTATTTATGTTTCTGTTTCTTTCCATGAGATTTTAATTTCGTAATCTTTGTTTAGACTTTTATTATTTGGCTTTAAGTCAATACACAAAAAACAATCAGCTGGATGTCAATTCACCAAATGATTAATTTCTCAAATGACCAGTTCACCAATTTTTTAACAGATTAAAGATGAATCTATAAGAATTTTACCAGGAATAATAAATATAGTCATAAAAGTGTATTTTATTGTCAGTTAAAAGAGTGCTGGCATTTACTTTTTTGTTTTATTTTTCTTTCACATTTTTAGCTTTCATTAGTAACTGCTTAATCTTTACTCATTTTTTGTTTTGTCAATCTTTCTTTTTTAGCATGAGAACTATTGTGAGTTTTTCAAAGTCTATTACTTAAAAAAAAATTGAATTTATATTTAATGATTCCAAATTTGTGGTTTTAATCATATGGGGGTAATTTCTATACATATAAAATCATAAAGATGCTACCAGAAAACTAGAACTAATCAATGTATTTGATAAAGTTTCAGGATACAAAATTAATGCACAGAAATCTCTTGCATTCCTATACACTAACAATGAAAGATCAGAAAGAGAAATTAAGGAAAAAATCCCACTCACACTGCAACAAAAAGAATAAAATACCTAGGAATAAACCTACCTAAGGAGGCAAAAGACCTGTACTCAGAAAACTATAAGACACTGATGAAAGAAATAAAAAAGTGACACAAACAGATGGAGAGATATACCATGTTCTTGGATTGGAAGAATCAACATTGTGAAAATGACTGTACTACTCAAAGCAATCTACAGATTCAGTGAAATCCCTATCAAATTAACAATGGCATTTTTCATAGAACTAGAACAAAAAATCTTAAAATTTGTATGGAGACACAAAAGACCCCAAATAGCCAAAGCAATCTTGAGGAAAAAAACTGAACTGGAAGAATCAGCCTCCCTGACTTCAGACTATACTACAAAGTTACAGTAATCAAGACAGTATGATACTGGCACAAAAACAGAAATATAGATCAATGGAATGGGATAGAAAGCCCAGAGATAAACACATGCACATACGGTCAACTAATCTATGACAAAGGAGGCAATAATATAAAATGGAGAAAAGACAGTCTCTTCAATAAGTGATGCTGGGAAAACTAGACAGCTATATGTAAAAGAATGAAGTTAGAATACCACCTAACGCCATACACAAAAATAAACTCAAAATGGATTAAAGTCCTAATGTCCTAAATTAAAGTCCTAAACCAGACACTATAAAACTCTTAGAGGAAAACATAAGAAGTATACTCTTAGAGGTAAATCACAGCAAGATCTTTTTAGACCCACTGCCTAGAGTAATGGAAATAAAAATAAACAAATGGGACCTAATGAAACTTCAAAACTTTTGCACAGCAAAGGAAACTATAAACAAGACAAAAAGACAACCCTCAGAATGGGAGAAAATATTTGCAAATGAATCAATGGACAAAGGATTAATCTCCAAAATATAGAAACAGCTCATGCAGCTCAATATCAAAAAAACAAACAACCCAATCAAAAAATGGGCACAAGACCTAAATAGACATTTCTCCAAAGAAGACATACAGATAGCCAAGAGGCAGATGAAAAGCTGCTCAACATCACTAATCATTAGAGAAATGCAAATAAAAGCTACAGTGAGGTATCACCTCACACTGGTCAGAATGGCCATCATCAAAAAATCTACAAACAATAAATGCTGGAGAAGGTGTGGAGAAAAGGGAGCCCTCTTGGCCTGTTGGTGGGACTGTAAATCGAAACAGCCACTATGGAGAACAGTATAAAGGTTCCTTAAAAAACTAAAATAGAACTACCATATGACCCAACAATCACACTACTGGGCATATACCCAGAGAAAACCATAATTCAAAAAGACACATGAACCCCAATGTTCATTGCAGCAGTATTTACAATAGCCAAGTCATGGAAGTAACCTAAATGGCCATTGCCAGATGAAAGGATAAAGAAGATGTGGTACATTTATACAATGGAATATTACTCAGGCATAAAAAGGAATGAAATTGGGTCTTTTGTCGGATGGGGATGGCTCTAGTGACTGTGATACATAGTGAAATAAGTCAGAAAGAGAAAATTAAATATCATATATTAAAACACATATGTGGAATTTAGAAAAATGGTACAGATGAACCTGTTTGCAAGGCAGAAATAGAGACACAGACATAGAGAACAAACATATGGACCCCAAGGGGGGAAAAGGGGTGTGAGATGAATTGGGAGATTAGGATTGACATATGCACACTAATATGCATAAAATAGATAACTAATGAGAACCTGCTGTATAGCACAGGGAACTCTACTTCACTTTGCTGTACAGTAGAAACTAACACAGCTTTGTAAAACAACTCTACCACAATTAAAAAAAATGTTGTATTTATATTTAATAAATTTCATATTTGTGGTTGTAATCATATGGGGATATTAGTAAGTATTTCTGGGAATATTTACTTCCTCTTTTGAGTGATAAAACTCTTTTATGTTGGAGCTTTGTGCAAACTACTACCAAGTGAAATTAGTCCAAATGCATTAGCTAGCATTCAAAATTTAGTAACTTCTAATGTGAGATGATTTCTGGTTATCTCTTTCAAATACTTTTGAAATTAAAAATAATTAAAATTTAACATTCAAGTAAGATATACTTTAAATCAATGTAATCAAATTTATTTAAATTTTAAGTTTATATTTACATAATTTAAAATTAATTGTTCAAATTCTTTTAAATTTAAGGAATTTTTAATTTGATTGAACATCAACATTAATTTTACTCTATTATAATTCAATATTTAAATGTAAATTAATATTGATTTTAATCATTAGATAACTTCTCAGCTAATAACCTAGTTGAAGTATTGGAGAATAAAATTTTAAAATGTTTAACCTTTAAAAATTCAAAAATCTATTTAACTGCTCTTAAAATAATAAGAGGTAACTAAGACATTCCAAGTAAAATGCCAAAATCTTAATTAATATTTTATGAATTTTTTCAATGTGAACTGTTAAAAGATAAACTGATAAAATTTTATGAGTTTATCTGGTCAAAAACCAATTTGAATCAGGCAGAGCCAAACTAGAAGTTGTTAGGATGGTCCACTGACAGAGGCCAGGTAGAGACTTCTAGAGAAAATGTGGAAGCAAGTAAGTAAACTATTGATTGGCTACAGCTTAAAGCCTAGTTTGCTGTTTGTGATTAGTCATCCTTAGAGTTTTGATTTTGTATTTTTGAGGCATTTACAGACTTAGATTTTGGTTTGCTTAGGTAAACCACCAAGGCATTAAAGCCATATCAGTTTAATGGCCTCCATGTTTAGTTAATTTAACAAAATACTGATCTGTTTTATAATTTTATTGTGTTTATTTTGCTATTTTTGTAAACATTTCAAACCAAGTGTAGTTAATATTCAGAAAAAGTGGATTTAATTATCAGTAATCTAAATTGAAATTCCTATTAAAACGCTGGAAGCAGTAATTAAAACCATGAGCACATTGTACTTTGGGTTAATGGATTCTTTGCTGAATTGCTTCATTATCTCTTTCCCCAGTTCCCAACACCATTTAAACCAAAATTTACCACCAAACGACCAACTATCAAACAAAATAGAGAAGAACAATAACAGCAACAATGAAACTAGATTGGATTGTTTCAGTTCTTATCTAATAAAACACAACATGGAACACAGTGTTTTGACCCTTTTTGATAATGTATTATTTAATTGCACAGAACTGCTTTCCCATTTAAAGTTACTTCCCTCATATATATTGTTCTCACCTGGTTTGGAAATTTTGCTCATTACATTTATTCAACAGATATTTGTATCTGGTATAGATACTGGTAGTTGGGGATAAGGGCTCTGTTTATCAGAGGCTTATGTTCAATAACAAACAAGCAAACTTCTTATATAATGTGTTTTATGCTTTAACTGAAGTTGTTTACAAAGCATTGCAGTTAAACAGTGAAGAAGAAGCAAATATTACTGTCCAACAAACCCTTCTGTCCTCCCATGTTCGTCAACTCCCTTCAGGGCAACATCTCTCTTATCACATCAAAGCTTTTTGGGCATCTTGCTCTTCTAGCTCTCTCCTTCCTTGGCATCTTCATACTTCTCTTTGTCTTTCTCTTGTTTGAGAATGTTTTTCCTGCTCTCCTTCTACTTTGAGATTAAATATCACCATTGTAAAGAGGACTTCCCTAATGACCCCCTCTAAATTAGCCAATGTCCCATTCAAGTTAACCTCTATTATATCACTCTGTTTATTCCCTTAATAATATAGTTAGTGCTTATCACTACCTATGAATAACTTGTTTTATTCACTTGTTTAATTATTTATTATTTGTCCTCCCCTGTTTTTTTTTTTTTTTTTTTTTTTATTGGCCACATGGCACAACTTGTGGGATCTTACCAGGGATCAACATGGCACAACTTGTGGGATCCGACCAGGGATCAAACCAAGACCCACAGCAGTGAAAGCTCCGAGTCTTAAAACACTTGACCACCAGGGAATTAACCTACTGTTGGAATTTAAGCTCCATCAGAGCTTAAATTTCCTTGTTTTTTCCTTGTTTTCACCTATTGTTTCCAGAGGCATTAGTCCATAACTGCATTTGATATTTGTTGGATAATTAATATATCTATGCATTTATTTATCCACCTATACATTTATTCATTTCCTCAATAAATATTTATTATATGTCAGGCATTTTTATATGTCAGGCATTTTTTTAGTCTTGGGGAATAAGAGTAAATACAAAGGCAAACCTCTATCCTTATGAATGTTGCAGTCCAGAAATGGAGATAGACATGAAGTAAATAGACTAGTAATAGACAACATTTGAGATGGTGATTAATGTTATGCAGAAAAATAGAACACGGAAGATAGAATGGGTTTAATTTGAAAGGGAGTTATATATGCTAAGAAAGGAAGATCTTAAGGAGAAAGTAACATTTAAATAGAGCCCTGAAGGAAGTGACGAACTATTTACTGTGATTAAAATAAGAAGTAGGGCTTCCCTGGTGGCGCAGTGGTTGAGAGTCTGCCTGCCGATGAAGGGGACACGGGTTCGTGCCCCAGTCCGGGAAGATCCCACATGCCGTGGAGTGGCTGGGGCTGTGAGCCATGGCCGCTGAGTCTGCGCTTCTGGAACCTGTGCTCCACAACAGTAGGAAGTATACGATTGTCTAGGTAATAGATGTCATTGCTTTGAACCAGAATATTAGCAGTGTAGGTTAGGAGAGGTGGTCATATTCTAGACATACCTTGAAGTTACAGCATATGGAATTTGTTCATAGCATAAATGTACAATGTGGAACAAGAGAAAGGAATTAGGATGACAGATTTTTGGTCTGATCCCTTAGAAGGATGGAATTGAAGTCTATGAAAAGAACAGGTTTGGGGGAAGGGAGGAAATTGGGAATAAGTTTGGGGCATGTTAAGCTTAAAATGCCTGTAAGACATCCAGGCAATAATGTGAAATAGGCAATTTGGATATAGAAATTGAAATTCAGAGAATTCACCCATCCATCTTAATAAATATTTACTGATTACCTATGCTATATCAGAAACTGTGATACAGTGCTCTAACTACTAATCTGAAAAAGACACTATTCCTATCTTTTAGGAATTTTCAGTTAAAATGAAAAAGAGAAAAGTAAACAAGTATTTCCAATAAGATGGGATGAAAGTTTTCATGATGCTCCAAGAATATGTAGCAGTGGTTGGGAAGAGTTTTATTTGGGATTGGGTTAAGAAAAAAATCATTGGAAAAGTTGA
The DNA here is from genome assembly GCF_951394435.1 of Stenella coeruleoalba. NCBI lineage: Eukaryota > Metazoa > Chordata > Mammalia > Artiodactyla > Delphinidae > Stenella > Stenella coeruleoalba. The sequence goes on along the minus strand of NC_137160.1, from coordinate 34,983,373 downwards.
TGTTTTGGCAGAGACTTCAATGATGTTCAGGAGTTAGCTAAGTTGAGAGTGGGATATAGAATGTTCCTTGCTGATTTTCAAATATACCTCATGTAATTCTATTTCTCGGATTTAGGTAGATAGTTATTAGTTTTAAATAGGCAGCAAATTTTCAAATCCATCTAAGCAATTTGTTGCATATACTAATTTTATAGTATTGAGTAACTTGACAAATTATCTTGATAATATGTTTCACAGCCAACAGTCTTTAGGAATGGTAATCTGACCATTTAAAAGGAAAGTTTAAAAGCCTATGAGAAATAGAGGCCAAGAGGGAAAAAAGCTTGAAGATATGTAAGCGTTCCAGCCAGCACATTCTAGTGATGGAAAAAATTTACAATAAAATCCTCATGAATGGATTTTTACAAATCCAGCTTTTGTGTTTTTCACTGGGATGTGTCTACTGCTAAGAAATTGTGTTCTGCCTTGTTCAGATACCAGGTTCTTTTCTTGCTGGAATGATGCTTTGGGGTTTATGATAGATAGAAAAGTAAAATCTAACACCTTTTCCCCAAACTCTATTCCTACTTCATAAGCAACTCCTCTGTTTGATCCTCTCCCTGAAGTTCCTATTGACAGGGCATCAATAATTTTATTTGTATACCACTTTTCACAGCACTAAAACTGCTTCACAGAACTAGTAACATCCCAGTTCCCAACACAGACTGACAAATTATTTGTTCAAAAGGCAAAACTATCAAGCCTGCACTGCTTACCCTTCAGTGTGCAGAGCTGTATTGGCTGCATGTGAAATGAGGGGAACATCAGATGCCCATGTCATTCAACAAGCAGAGGTGCTGGGGAAGTCTCTGCCATGGCCTCTTGGAGCCACAGGCTGTGGATTTCTGGAGTCTGAGAGGCCATGTGAACAACCTTCATGTAAGAGGATGTGCCAGTTTCTCCAGTGGCCCTTCATAGGGAACTCACTGTTATGAGACTCGAATTCTTGGGTTGAAAATTATCGCAGAGTACTAACCATTCTAGGGGCTGCCCTTAGTAACCATTTCAAGTAAAACTAGACACAAATGTCACTTCTTCATTAGCAAAAATTACAAAAATGGTGTTTTAGCCCTTCTTCAACATGGCTCTTCCACTCTGGTCAGGTTTACGTTTTCACTTTCTCTGCAGGCATTTCATCTTCTTTTCTCTTCTTCCTTTCCCCAGGTGACCATTTTCCCTGATCATTACTAATACACCTTTTTTCTCTTTCCAATAATCAGATTACACAGGCATGCTCCTCTCTCTAATCTCAATAATCCAAACTAAATTCATATTCTTTTAACTTTTTTTCTTTAATATTTGCATATCTGTATATATGTTGTAATAAATACCTATATGAATCCCAATATTGGGCCGGAGTAATGTGATTATGTGAATTTCTACTGAGCTCTACAGACTGGTGTAGAGCTTGTGTAATCATGGTGTAATATGTATAGCACCACATATGCATACACACCATTAAATATTAAATTACTATAAAAAATTACTATATTATTGTTCATATGTTGCTTTGTAAAATTTCCTTGTTTCTTATGCTCATGTGTTCCTGTTAAAGTGTTAAATACTTGAAACACTTGATGTATGACACATGTATGAAACACTTGATGATGTATATCTTTGTTTTTTAATTTATCTTAAATACATAGTAAAGAAATGTGTATATATATATGTATATATGTCAGAGTATATAATAATTTTTGAGTGACTGGAATTACTGAGTTTATAGACTCAAAATAGTAGAGTGTAGCAACATGAAGTTTGTATATGCTTGCATATAATATATGTGATGTGTATACATTATAGCTATTTGACAAATGACTATAAGTACCTGTATTCATAAACAAATGGATGCATACAATTATATCATTATTTTACAAAAATCAAGAAATTAGGTACTTACACTATAAAAATGTTATGTATATATAAAAGTTACACATATATTTTGTCTCATAATACCATAAAGCTAATTACAAGATTAAGAATTTATCTCAAGAGCTATTAAGAAAATAAATGTGTAATTTATGTTTAATTTCAGTGGGTTTACCCTTTAGGAAAATAAAATCCAATGGTTTTCACTAAAGATACATGTTATGGCCTGGAAAAAAATATAGTATCTAATGTGTGCAAATACTTCCCTCTCAACAAATTCTTCTATTGGCACGTACAACTTTTAAGCCACATTTTACTAAGCCCTAAAGCAGATGAAAATCAAATGCAGATGTGGAATGGGAGCCAAGCAGATGCTGAAAAACCCTGTCAATATCCTAAAGGAATCCATTCCCTATCAGAGAGAAACTTAATTTCTACTATAAAGAATTTGATTATGTATTGTTATACAAAATGTGATTAATGTTTTGTGGTGATTAATCAACTGCAAAATATATAATTATGCCATCTGTATTTTTCCAGCTTCTTGTCACTTACAAATTCTGCAGGGGAGTTGGGAGGTAGGGTGTTGAGAACTTGTGGCATTTGGAAAGCTTTAAAGCCACAGGAGACTCAACTGGGGAACAGAGCAACTTACAGGCCTGATGCTTATTCTAATGGAAAAGCAATAAGATCATAAACAAAGAGACTTCAAAGCCCACTGGCTCCCTGCAGAACAGAAGACTCTGATAAGGGAGGCCACAGCCTCTCATACATAGCAAGAATTAGCTCCCAAAGTTAAATTGCCATTTGCTTTTCATTCCAAAAACAGGTTACAAACTTCATTTTGACTAGTGGAAGGAATGGCCTAAGTGCCAGGCATGGATTTATCACTTATTTCAGTACATCAATAAAATAAATACTTTTGCATTTCTATTCCACTACAATCCAAGATGTAAGACTGTGATTAAGGTTTATGCCACCACCCATAGTCATGCCTTCCTAAAAAGTGAAACTGTTAGAATTGTATTTACACACATGTCCTGGTTGGAAAAAAGTTTCATTATAGTTGAGAGTGGCTTATTAAGTTGCATTCTGCAGAAAACAAGGGTTTTAATGTATTATTTTGACCTAGATAATATGTTTCACTGATTTTTTTTTTCATTTTACTATTGCTTTGAGTGGGGGGAGCATTATGTAGAAACAGCTTAAAATGAGATCTGCTTCAAATTCCCAATGGTTTTTAGTAAGAAGAACAGCATCTATTGTGTGCTGAAGAGTAGCAGAGGGATATGGAGTGATTTTCCTAAAGCACGCTTCCTTAACTCTAGATATACGTTAGAACTGCATGGAATTTGTGTTTTTTTTTAACATAAAGTCTGGGCTACATCTACAGAGATTAATTGTTCTGGGGTGGGGTCCAAACACTGGTGTTTTTTTGGTTTCCAGATGATTTCCATATATTGTCTTCCAGGATGAATATCCAATAATACAGTGGATCTTCAAGTGTGGTCCTCAGACCATCAACTCGGCATCACCTGGAAACTTATTAAAAATGTAAATTATCAAGTTCCACTACAGACATACTGAGTTTGAAACTCTGGCATGAGGTCCAATGGACTATAATGCAGTAAGCCCTACAGGTGACTTGGATAAACACTAATTTTTCTTCAAACTTTAGCTGCATTAAAATCAAAATTTCTGATATAGTAGGTTTGGCGTGAGGCTCAAGAATCTGTATTTCTAACTAGTTTCAAGGTGATGCTGATGCTGCTAGCTGGGAGACTACTTTGTGTACTGCAGGGTTGAAGTGTTGCAACAAATATAAGATGAGACTAACAAGACAACATATTTATAGATGTTTTTTAATATGTTATATATCACCCTTCTTAAGAATTGCCCTTTTGTCAAAGATAACCTTTGTAAAACCTTTAGTTTCAAACCCCACCAGGTGATACCGCACAGTCTCTGTCCAGATTCTAGAATAAAACCTAGAATCTAGGGGCTCATCCATCTTGTTCATTACTGAGTGTGGATTTAGCACAGTTTAGCTCTCAATAAACACTTCTGGCATGAAAGAGATAATGAGAGAATATTTTGATTGAGCTTACCAGAAAATTCAGTCTAGCAAAAATTTCACTTATTCTTTTCAGTAGTTGTTTTACTTAATTTTAATTGACAGGCTGTTTTTAAATACTATCGACTAGCTGTATTTTGCTTAAAAGATTGAATCTGTCTAGTTTAGCAACTGGAAACAAGCAGACATTTATTGACTAGATTTTTTGGTTCTGAATCAGTTACCATGAAGCTGAGCGAACATCAGTTGATGCCACCAGTGCAGTTATTTCCTGTTCATATGGTCCTAATATCTATAAACCTTTAATCCTTCAATCATATAATTATGAATCTGCCATCAGCAACTTACAGAACAAAGCAGTTCACTGATAAAGGATAATCCATCTATTTCCTTGCTCCTTTGTACACATGTTCTGATAATTATAACAATGTAAATGGAAATAAAAAAGAATATCTATGACAGTTTAATCGGAATGGGGGATTTTTCTAACTTCTAAGACTGTCAGTATGATATTCTTATATGATTGCAGAGAGTGAAAAGTAAGTATTTTTGACACATAGTTTGTAGAAGGTTAATTTCCTTCTTTCTCTCCTTTAGCAGGAGAGAAGGAAGAAAATAATTTATGGACTTAAAGATTTAGGAAAAAAGAAGGGGGGCTATTCTCTGTGAAAAGTCAATATGCATCCAGTCTCAAAAACACACCTCTCAGTACATGGGGCTCCTGTACCCTTATATTGCTTTTAGAGGGATCTGGATGAAAGCTTCAGCTAAACTATTTCTGGGAGTTGAGAGCAAGGAGTTATTGTTCAATATGTCATCTTCACCTATGTATAAAATAGACGGTAGTTAGCATATTTTGCCAAAATCTCAAGAGATGTCAGATTGTGTCAAATTTAGCATATTTCATCAAGATCTCAAAAAGACTTTAGATTTATCAATTTTGTGAGAGAAGTATGATCTGGATCACATGTTCAACTCGCCAGTTGTCTATGAAAAAATAACAAAAGTCAACAAGAAGTAATATTGCTAAATGTTGACAAACAGCTTTATCACCCATACGGATGACTCGAAAAAAAAAAAAAACAAATTATTTATTTGGAATTTGGAGATGACTCCAAAAAGAACATAGAAAGATTTGTTTCAGAGAAAGAGAAAAGAATCAGGGAAATATAGTCATTTTTTGTAATAATGTTAAATGGAGTATAATCCATAAAAATATTGAATCACTTTGCTGTACACTGGAAACTAATATAATATTGTAAATCAACTATACTTTAACTTAAAAAGAAGAATCAGAATTCAATAATCTAGGAAAAACTACTTAAAGATGAGAAAATTGTAAAATAGAACCACCCAACACAACCTACATGCATGTTATTTCAATGAATTTGAAATAACATTATAAAATGTACAATACATTAATATATGTGTAGTAAATAAATTAAAATGAAATATAAGATGGATTTTATTGATTGATTTATTTTTTCTATCCCCTCCCTCTTGGACCTCCCTCCCATCCCCCCATTCCACCCATCTATGTCATCACAGAGCACCAAGCTGAGCTCCCTGTGCTGTATAGCAGGTTCCTACTGGCTATCTATTTTACACATGGTAGTGTATATATGTCAGTCCTAATCTCTCAAGTTGTCTTACCCTCCCCTTCCCCCATTGTATTCAAATGTCTGTTCTCTACATCTGAATCTCTATTCCTGCCCTGGAAATAAGTTCATCTGCACCATTTTTCTAGATTCCACATATATGTGTTAATATACGATATTTGTTTTCTCTTTCTGATTTACTTCACTCTGAGTGACAGACTCTAGGTCCATCCACACATCTACAAATGACCTAATTTTGTTCCTTTTCATGGCTGAGCAATATTCCATTGTATATATGTACACACCTTCTCTCTCTCTTTTTTTTTTTTTGTGGTACGCAAGCCTCTCACTGTTGTGGCCTCTCCCGTTGTGGAGCACAGGCTCCGGACACACAGGCCCAGTGGCCATGGATCACGGGCTCAGCCGCTCTGTGGCATGTGGGATCTTCCTGGACCAGGACACGAACCTGCGTCCCCTGCATCGGCAGGTGGACTCTCAACCACTGCGACACCAGGGAAGCCCTACAACCTCTTCTTTATCTATTCATCTGGCACTGGACATTTAGGTTGTTTCCATGACTTGGCTATTGTAAATAGTGCTGCAATGAACATTGGGGTGCATGTGTCATTTTGAATTATATTTCTTTCAGGGTAATATGTCCAGGAGTGGGATTGCTGGGTCATATGGTACTTCTATTTTTAGTTTTTTAAGGAACCTCCATATTGTTCTCCACAGTGGTTGTATCAATTTACATTCCCACCAACAGGGCAAGAGGGTTCCCTTTTCTCCACACCCTCTCCAGCATTTATGGTTTGTAGATTTTTTGATGATGGCCATTCTGACCAGTGTGAGGTAATACCTCACATTGTAGTTTTGATCTGCATTTCTCTAATAATTAGTGATGTTGAACACCTTTTCATGTGCCTGTTGGCCATCTGTATGTCTTCTTTGTAGAAATGTCTATTTAGGTTTTCTGCCCATTTTTTGATTGGTTTTTAAATTTTTTTTTGATATTGAGCTGCACGAACTGTTTCTATCTTTTTGAGATTAATTATTTGCCTGTTGCTTCATTTGCAAATATTTTCTCCCATTCTGAAGGTTGTCTTTTTGTCTTATTTATAGTTTCCTTTGCTGTGCAAAAGCTTTTAAGTTTAATTAGGTCTCATCTGTTTATTTTTGGTTTTATTTTTATTACTCTAGGAGGCGGGTCTAAAAAGATCTTGCTGTGGTTTATGACAAAGAGTGTTTTTTCCTACATTTTCCTCTAAGAGTTTTATAGTGTCTGGTCTTACATTTAGGTCTTTATTCCATTTTCAGTCTATTTTTGTGTACAGTGTTAGGTGGTGTTCTAATTTAATTCTTTTACATATAGCTGTCCAGTTTTCCCAACACCACTTATTGAAGAGACTGTCTTTTCTCCATTGCATATTATTGCCTCCTTTGTCATAGATTAGGTGACCATAGGTGTGTGGGTTTATCTCTGTGTTTTCTATCCTGTACCATTGAGCTATATTTCTGTTTTGCTCCAGTACCATACTGTCTTGATTACTGTAGCTTTGTAGTATAGTCTGAAGTCAGGGGGTCTGAGTCCTCCAGCTCCGTTTTTCTTTCTCAAGATTGCTCTTGGAGTTTGGGATCAACATATCAATACTGCTATATTTAAAATGGATGACCAACAAGGATCTACCGTATAGCACAGGAGAAACTGCCAAATGTTATGTGGCAGCCTGAATGGAAGGGGAGTTTGGGGGAGAATTGATACATTTATATGTATGGTTGAGTTCTTTTGCTGTGTACTTGAAACTATCACAAAATTGTTAATCAGCTATACTCCAATCTAAAATAAAAAGTTAAAAAAAAAGATTGTTTTCTCTATTTGGAGTCATTTGTGTTTGTATACAAATTGTAAATTTTTTTGTTCTAATTCTGGAAAGAATAACATTGGTAATTTGGTAAGGATTGCACTGAATCTGTACATTGTTTTGGGTGGTATAATCATTTTCACAGTTTTGATTCTTCCAATCCAAGAACACGGTATATCTCTCGATCTTTTTGTATCATCTTTAATTTCTTTCATCAGTGTCTTATAGTTTTCTGCATACAGGTCTTTGTCTCCATAGGTAGGTTTATTCCTAGGTAATTTACTCTTTTTATTGAGATGGTAAATGGGATTGTTTCCTTAATTTTTCTTTCTGATTTTTCACTGTTAGTGTATAAGAATGCAAGAGATTTCTGTGCATTAATTTTGTATCCTGCAAATTTACCAAATTCATTGATTAGCTGTAGTATTTTTCTGGTGGCATCTTTAGGATTTTCTATGTGTGGTATCATGCCATCTGCAAACAGTGACAGTTTTGTTTCTTCTTTTCCAATTTGTACTCCTTTTATTTCTTTTTCTTTCCTGACTGCTGTGGCTAGGACTTCAAAAACTATGCTGAATATGAGTGTTGAGAATGGACATCCTTGTCTTATTCCTGATCTTAGAGGAAATGCTTTCAGTTTTTCGCCATTGAGAATGATGTTTGCTGTGGGTTTGTGGTATATGGCTTTTAGTATGTTGAGATAAGTTCCCTCTCTGCCCACTTTCTGGAGAGTTTTTATCATAAATGGGTGTTGAATTTTGTTAAAAGCTTTTTCTTCATTTCTTGAGATGATCATATGTTTTTTAGTTTTAATTCATTAACGTGGTGTATCACATTGATTTGCATATATTGAAGAATCCTAGAATTCCTGGGATAAATCTCACTTGATCATGCTGTATGACCCTTTTAATGTGTTGGTGGGTTCTCTTTGCTAGTATTTTGTTGAAGATTTTTGCATCTATGTTCATCATTGATATTGACCTGTAGTTTTTTTTTTTTGTATGTGTGTGGCATCTTTCTCTGGTTTTGGTATCAGCGTGATGATGTCCTTGTAGAAAGAGTTTGGGAGTGTTCCTCATTCTGAAATTTTTTTGGGAAGAGTTTGAGAAGGATAGATTTTAGCTCTTCTCTGAGTTCTTGACAGAATTTGCCTGTGAAGCTCTCGGGTCCTGGAATTGTGTTTGCTGGAAGATTTTTTAAAATATTTATTTATTTATTTAGGCTGTGTTGGGTCTTAGTTGTGGCACACGGGATCTTTGTTGCAGGACACGGGATCTTTCGTTGTGAGGTGTGTGCTCCTCTCTAGTTGTCACATGCAGGTTTTCTCTTCTCTAGTTGTGGTGTGCAAGCTCTAGGGCGTGCACACTTTGTAGTTGTAGCGTGCAGGTTCCAGAGCGCATGGGCTCTGTAGTTTGCAGCACACATGCTTTCTAGTTGAGGCACATGAGCTCAGTAGTTGTGGTGTGTGGGCTTACTTACCCTGCGGCATGTGGAATCTTAGTTCCCTGACCAGGGATCAAACCCCCATCCCCTGCATTGGAAGGCAGATTCTTTACCATTGTACCACCAGGAAAGTCCCTGTTGGAAGATTTTTAATCTCAGTTTCAACCTCATTACTTGTGATTGGCCTGCTCTTATTTTCTAATTCTTCCTGGTTGAGTCTTGGAAAGTTGAACCTTTCCAAGAATTTGTCCATTTCTTCCAGGTTGTCAATTTTATTGACATAGAGTTGCTTGTAGTAGTCTCTTATGATCATTTGTCTTTTTGCAGTGTCAGTTGTAATTTCTCCTTTTTTGTTTCTAATTTTATTGGTTTGAGTCCTTTCCCTTTCTTTCTTGATGAGTCTGGGTAAAGGTTTATCAATTTTGTTTATCTTCTCAAAGAATGAACTTTTAGCTTTGTTGATTTTGCTGTTGTTTTCTTCATTTCTATTTCATATATTTGTCCTCTGATCTTTATGATTTCTTTCCTTCTACTGACCTTGGGTTTTGCTTTTTCTTCTTTCTCTAGTTGCTTTAGGTATAAGGTTAAATTTTTTTATTTGAGATTTTTCTTGTTTCTTGAGGTGAGATTTTATTGCTACAAACTTCCCTCTTAGAACTGCTTTTGGTGCATCTTATAGGTTTTGGGTTGTCGTGTTTTCATTGTCATTTGTTTCTATGTATTTTTTTATTTCCTGTTTGATTTCTTCAGTTATCTCTTGGTTATTTAGTAACATATTGTTTAGCCTCCCTATGTTTGTGTTTTTTACTTTTTTTTGTGTAATTTATTTCTAATCTCATAACATTGTGGTCAGAAAAGATACTTGATATGATTTCAATTTTCTTAAATTTACTGAGGCTTGATTTGTGACCCAAGATATGATCTGTCCTGTAGAATGTTCCGTGTGCACTTGAGAAGAAAATGTATTCTGCTGCTTTCAGATAGAATGTCCTATAAATATCAGTTAAGTCTATCTGGTCTATTGCATCATTTAAAGCTCATGTTTCCTTATTAATTTTCTGTCTGGATGTTCTGTCCATTGGTGTAAGTTGGGTGTTAAATTTCCTCACTATTATTTTGTTACTGTTGATTTTTTATTTTATGGCTGTTGACATTTGCCTTATGAATTGAGATGCTCATATGTTGGGTCCATAAATATTTACAATTGTTATATCTTTTTTGGACTGATCCCTTGATGATTCTGTAATGTCCTTCCTTGTCTCTTGTAACAGTCTTTATTTTAAAGTCTATTTTATCTGAAATGAATATTTCTACTCCAGCTTTCTTTTGATTTCCACTTGCATGGAATATCTTTTTCCATCCCCTCACTTTCAGTCTGTATGTGTCCCTAGCTCTGAAGTTGGTCTCTTCTAGAGACCATATATACAGGTCTTGTTTTTGTATCCATTCAGCCAGTCTATGTCTTTTGGTTGGAGCACTTAATCCATTTACATTTAACATAGTTATCTATATATATGTTCCTGTTGCCATTTTCTTAATTGTTTTGGATTTGTTATTGCAGGTCTTTTCCTTCTCTTGTGTTTCCTGCCTAGAGAAGTTCCTTTAGCATTTGTTGTAAAGCTGGTTTGGTGGTGCTGAATTCTCTTAGCTTTTGCTTGTCTGTAAAGCTTTGGATTTCTCTGTCGAATCTGAACGAAATCCTCACTGGGTAGAGTGATCTTGCTTGTAGGTTTTTCCCTTTCATCATTTTACATATATCCTGCCACTCCCTTCTGGTCTGCAGAGTTTCCACTGAAAAATCAGCTGATAAGCTTGTAGGGATTCTCTTCTATGTTATTTGTTGCTTTTCCATTGCTGCTTTTAATAATTTTTCTTTGAATTTAATTTTTGTTGGTTTGATTAATATGTGTCTTGGTGTTTCTTTTAGGATTTATCCTGTATGGGACTCTCTGCATTTCCTGGACCTGGGGTGTCTATTTCCTTTCCCATGTTAGGGAACTTTTCCATTATAATCTCTTCAAATATTTTCTCAGACCCTTTTTCTTTCTCTTCTTCCTCTTGGACACCTATAATTCGAATGTTGTGCCAGAGGTCTCTGAGACTGTCCTCAATTCTTTTCATTCTGTTTTTTCTTTATTTTTCTCCTTGGCAGTTGTCCCTACCACTCTATCTTCCAGCTCATTTATCTGTTCTTCTGCCTCAGTTATTCTGCTATTGATTCCTTCTAGTGTATTTTTCATTTCAGTTATTGTGTTGCTCATCACTGTTTGCTTGTAATATAGTTCTTTTAGTTCTTTGTTAAACATTTCTTGTATTTTCTCGACCCATGCCTCTATCCTATTTCTGAGGTTTTGGATCATCTTTACTATCATTGACTCTGAATTCTTTTTCAGGTAGGTTGCCTATTTCTTCTTTGTTTATTTAATCTTCTAGTTTTATTTTTTATCCTGCTCCTTCGTCTGTAATGTATTTCTTTGTCATCTCATTTTTTTGATGGATGGGCCTGTGGTCCTGTCTTACTGGTTATTTGTCCTGAGGCTTCCAGCACTGGAGTTTGCAGGCAGTTAGTATAACCAGGTCTTGGTGCCAAGATGAGGACCTTTGGGATATCTTACTCTGATTAATATTCCCTGAGATCTGAGGTTCTATGTTAATCTAGCTTTTTGGACTTGGTGCTCCCACCACAGGATCTCAGGCCTGACGCCCGGCTTATGAACCAAGATCCTGCAAGCTATGCAGCAGAGAAAAAAAAAAAAAAAAAAAAAGCAGAACAATAGCAAGGAATAAGAAAAAACTAAAATTAGAAAAATAAAATTATAAATGAAACAAAAACACCAAGGTAAAACAGAACAACCACAGTAGCAGGAAAAAAAAAAAAAAAGGCTGGAAAAGTCCCTGTGGTAGGCCAGAGCTTAGGCAGGGAGTGGAGCTTAGATAGGAGTGGGGCTTAGGTTCAAGATCTACTAATGAGAAAAGGCCCTGGGAGGGTGAGGGGTGGGACTTTGGCTCAGTGCAGCTAGAGGGGAATGCCAAGGGTGGAGGATCAGGCCTAAGACCCCAGCAGGCTTGCCAGGACTCAAGTGGGCAGGGGAAATTGTGGTTGCATTCCCTTTGGATCCTCAGATCCTCTGAGGGTCTCTCCCCATCCCCACTGATCCTCTCACCATGGTTGGGCCCTTCCTGAGAGTGAGACCCACTCCCCTCCCCCAGCCACCCCTCAGGGCCACTGGTCCCATCCCGCCTCCACTTCTCCTCCCACCTCACTCCCCCCAACATCCTACCCAGTCACTCGGGGTTTCCTCTTGTCCCCCTAGGTACCCAAGGTCCTCCACCAGTGCCTGTTAAGTGCCCTAGTTGTGAGAAGATGCAAACTCTGTGTTCTCCAACTCTGCCATCTTCTGAGATGGATTTTAATATAGAGTAAGGGCAGATATATAATTAGAAATTTTAAAAGAAAAGAAATGAAAAAAGATAAAAGCAAGCTTTATCATCACAACTTGAGATAGACTTGACTTTGTGCATAAATTTAATCACTGACCTTTAGAAGCACAACTGTGCAAAGGGCTAGAAAGGATATATAAGTCAGGAGTTATCACAGACTCATGGTGTAGTACTTCCAGTTTCCAAGTCTTTGTAAAACTAAATGTCTTTGCATTCCAAAAACTTGGAAGAAGAAGTCCATTGTGAGAAGAATTTATAACTTGTATGTACTGAGAAATGAATGAATAAGTACTATCTGTATAGATACAGATTTACTTTGAAAAATGTTGGGTGAATAAAGAAAGTTGCAATATTGTAAGAATAGAATGAGAATATTTATGCAAAGTTTAAAGCACACAGTAAATTGTTCATGAATACATTAGGTTTAGATACCTCTCAGAGCAAGTGTGGTGAATGTGTGCAGAAAGGAGTGCAAAGGTGAGTTCTGTAAAAATCGACTTGAAAAAAACCACAGATTAATTAATTATTAATCATGATTATTATTAATTAATTATTAATAATTAATAAATTGATTATTTCTGGAGGCCCATTAGATCACTTTATTTTTGAATAGTATGATCTTTAAACATTTGAAGAAACAAAGAAAGTGACACCACATAGTTCTGTCTTATAGTGGAGGAGAAGAGAATGTTGTCCTAATTTCATCATTTATGTGGGCAAGTGTTTATTGACCTCTGTGAGTGGATTACTCGGTTGAAAGGACATTACAGTTAAACAGATACATTTCTGTCTTCAAAGAGTTCACAATTTCAAAGCCCTACAGGATCTAGGAAAATTAAAGGAGGCTGAAATTCTAGGTAAATGTTCCTGTTTCTTAGCATTTTGTAAATAGTTCTAGTTTCTGTTAACCATGCTCTCTTTGTTATAAATTTTAATATTATTGTAAAAAGAATTCGACTCCAGGAAAATCAAAGTATATTCATTTTCACTTAATGTTTAAATATTGATAAAATGTTATTTCTGTGTGTTCTGACCATTACAAGCTTCTTTGTAAGAATAACCACTAATCATTTGTTATAGAACTTCAACTTTTCAAAGATACCATAGTGGGGTAACCAATTAAAGGAGACCATTAAGGAAATATATTGTAATTAAATTTACATTCAACAGATAGGGCTTGTTGGTAGGTAAAAGGAATCTTTTAAATGTGGGCTATTTATTTTTACATTTTATCATGTTGATTATCACAGCATGAGACATTCTTTTAGATTAAAAATTGTTGTGACACGTTAACTTTAAAAAATGAAAAAGCCAATATGCACAATTAAACAATTATCACTTTCAACCTAGACTCACAAATGAAAATAAATAGGTAAGACAAGAGCACATAAACACTTAGTGGGTCTCAGTTATACTCACTGCCTCTGTGGCAGCTCCATTAACTTGAAACCTTGGATTGTTGTTAAGAAATTACAGTCTTGCCTCAGGAAAGGAGTAGAGTTATGCTTGCTCATAAAACTGGGATATATCTTCTTCATCATGAGGCTAGGCATTCTCCCTTCAAATGTGGAGTAGGTATATGTCTTAATATGTGGCATTTAACAAGTGCATAATCTACCTCCTTTCTCTCAGAATGTGTTTTCAAATTCTATTAGTGTCAGAAGTTTGCAACTTGAGGCAAAGACCATACTTCAAATATATAACAATGATACAGAAGATATAAAAGAGTAAACAACAGTAATGGCAACAAAAAAGTCACTTTATGCAGGCTCAAAAACTGGATTATATATTTTTGTGGTCCAGAAAAATGGAACAGATGCAGAGGAGAAAGAGGGAGCACAGCTCTGAAGTTGTGCTTGTTGGTCTCTAAGATTGTGGGTAGATAATGGCCATGGTATTCAGTAATGGACCATCTGTTTGCAGCCACCCGGAGAATAGTGCTCAGAACAGTCCACTCCAAAATGCACTTGAAAAGGCAAAAATGTAAGAATCTAGGGAAGCCTGAGGACAAGGTCAAAGCTATGTGATCAGCAAATGCAACAAACTACAGTTGGCTGGATGATGGGAAGTGCAAAATCCCTAATAGCTTAGCAGGAAAGAAATCTGAACCATTACTATAAGTACTGAGGTCCAGTGAGGAGTGAGGGCCAGATCAAAATCATGAGACAAAGACAGGTAAGAAAAGGGAGGATGAAGTAAAAAAAGGAAAAACACATGCACGCACACAAAACTTCCCACTCAAAATTAGCATTTCCTCCATAATGGCAAAAAATAAAAATAAAAAGTAAAGATATATAGTTACAGATATAATATAAATTCCTGGGAAAAAGTTTATTCCAGATAATATTAATTTTGTATAAAAGTCTTAGTATAGTTTAAATATAGTAAATTGCAATAAAATACAATTTTAACTTCCCTATAACAAAGACGTATGAAACAGAGTTAAAAGACAATGAATGGCAGAAAAATATTTATAATGCATCTAAGTGACAAATGATTATTCTTTGGTACATATTAAGAATTTAGCCAATCTTGAGGAAAAGCTAAACAACTCAAAGTTTATGAACACAATACATAATGAGAAAAAAATGTTCATTAAAGACATGAAAAGATATGTAACTAAATATTATCAGGAAAATTAAAAAAATAAAATAAAATACTTCACCTGCAAAAAAATTAAAAAAATACTTCACCTGCATCTAATTAGCAAAAGTTAAAATGTTTTCCAATACATGTGCTGGACATAATGTCTTCTTTAGTAGCCAAATAAAAAGCTCATAGGTAATATCACCTATCTATACATACTTAAAAAAATCCAATAATATAATTCATGGTATTATAATATATATCATAATTAAAACATGAAAGGAAGACTAAAAGAAAGTAATTTACAATTTACGATTGTACAGTTTCATACATAAATGCCTAGGCAGGACAGCATTATGTCAGGCATTTGCAACTGTATCACTGTGAAAAGGACAGCAGTGAGTCCAGACCTGCTATTTTTGGTAGACAATTTAATGACCCTAGATATTGTTGTCATTAGTGATGTGCTTCTTTAAAGTAGTGACCAAGTTTTGTGCATATCTGTACCTCCCCACAAAAAATTGGTTTTCTCTATAGTTTACACAGTCATTGTGTACATCGTGTAATGTAGTCCTAGTCATTGAAAACTCAGCATAGGTTAAACTAAGCAAAAAATTATTTGGATTCATATGGAAGGTAATTTATGTGATAGCACTGATACTTACACACAAGTTTCAGTTGATTTGTTTTATCTCCATGAATATTCACTTATATGTTCAAAAGTTGAGGAGAAAAATGATTCTTCACTTAAGGGACTGTCACATGCAGGGTCATCTCACATTCCTGACCCCCACTCACTTAATGCCAGTAGCACTTTCCAAACATTATGACAACCCAAAACTTCCCCACAAATTTCCAATGAGTCTCAGAATGTGGTACCACACTCTATGAGAAGCACTGACTACAGTGAAGGGGACTCTTTCAGTGTATTGATTGTGATATAAATTGGTGCAACTCAAGGCAGGTAGTTAATTTATAATAAACTTAAAGGTTTCATTCTCTAAGACCAAGCAATTCCACTCACAAGCATACACTCCAGAGAAATCCTAACTCATGACATGGGGAGGAATGTATGTGAGTGATTATTGCCACACAGAGAAAAATTGAAGTCAACTATTCTTGCAAAGGAATACTTGATAGATATATATATAAATGATAGAGCTACAGATATGCTTTAATTTCAAAAACATAATATTGAGAAAAAGCTGTAGAAGGAGATGTACAGAATGATGTCAATTACATACACTGAAAAAATATGAAACCAATACTTTACATTGTTAAATACACATACGTATGTAGTAAACAGACAATAACACATACCAGTGTTTAGACAGGCTTTTCCTCCAGCAACAGATGGAGGGGAATCTTCAATGTTACTTTCCTAAGGAAAAGGTTCAAAGTGGATATGTCAAAATGTTTATGTTTTTAACCTGGTATCTATCAGAGTGTTTCTTATATAATTCTATATAATTATGTACAGTTATTTTTTTCACTTATATTCTTTTAATTAAACAACAAGTATCTCTTTCAAGGCAAGGGTTTTTTTATTGGTAACAGAAATAGTTATTTTTTTAATAAGTCTTTTACCCTATACTTTACATATTTTCCTACAAATAAATTTTCCACAGGTCTCTTTGGATGGCCTCAATTCTTTCCTGTATTATATGAAATCCACACTATTTCATGGTATAAAACTATGTTTCATTCACCTTTTTTTTCTTAGCTTGTAGCATAATTTCTACCTTGTATATCATGTATGAGAAATAAATAGCTGGAATAGGGGGGTAGATTTTGTATAAAAAATAAACACATGAAATATGTATTATAGGAGAAATGACTTTGCCTTGTGCCAGGGACTTTATTTCAGAGAATATTTGTCCTGGAAAAAAAATTCTGTTAAAATAGATATGTATTCTATAATCTCTCAAACTTTAAAAAGCAAAAATTATTTCCTAGGTTATTTTTAAGTACTGCAGACGTTTTGCAACATACATTAAAGGAGAAAGAACCTACTTTTTTTTTGTTAATCACAAAGATTTCCTGCAAGGAATTAAAAATAAGGGTAGCATTTAAAGTTCTGCCACAGCTGTTAAGAAATTTTAATGCATTTTTGAACTTTGCACAATGACAGACTAGCAGAGATCTCACAATAACAGCATGAAAGCCATGAGGCAGTGACATTTCAAACACAAACCACTGTGTAAAGTGGGGCAATTGGAGTAAGACACGGTATATGAGAATGACTCAGCATCAAGGTGATGAAAAAAGATAAGCATCCATTCATGTTATCTTACTTATGACTTCGAATTGGTTAAGTTAATTTCAATTATTATTTGTACTGTATTTATTTTGTTTCCACAAACACTTAAAATATCAACAGGCTAGATATTTACTTCAAGGAGGACAAGACTAAGTACTGAGGTGAAATTCTGGAACTCAGAATATGTAGGTCTCTCAAAACCACGTCACGCAAAAGAATGCCAAAATAATTCCCATTGTTGCCTAGGTATTCTATTTAGTAAAAGTATTCAATATTTGTTGAATAAATAGATTAATTGGATTTGCCACAATAGGGCATCATGCTTCATTTAGCCTGAGAATCAGCTTCCGTCAGTAGCATCAGATGTTGTTTTATAGTTGCAGGAATATCTATCATAGTGACAGTTCAGAGATTAGCTTTATTTATTAAAAATGCCCATTTCCATTAAAGCCCATTTTGCATTGTCCTCATTGATTTATCTAGAATTTCACTAAGGTATTTTCACATGGACCCTGTTCCGGTGTGTAATAAAAACTCTTTATTAACCCTAAGTTTACTATTTTAAAAATGTTAGAGAAGGATTTTCTGGATAGAGTAGTCCATGAGACTGTCATATGTATTTTCTTCCAACCCCATATATCAGTTTTAAACTTCAAGCCTTATCCCTAATTTTCAGTCTTCAGTCAATCACTAATTCATTCATTTGGTTAATCAGTCAGTCAATAAATGTTTATTAAGTGCCATTGTGTGCTATGCACCATAATAGGTGCTGGAGATAAAGTGGTGACAAAACATACAAAAGTCTCTGACCTCATGAGGCTATTCTGAATGGGGGACAAACAATAAATCGAAGAAAAAAATATAATCCACCTATCTATCTATCTATCTATCTATCTATCTATCTATCTATCTATCTATCCATCTATCTACCTACCTATTCACTTAATTATGCCAGACCATGTAAAGTGCTAAGGAGAAACTAAAGCAGGAATGTGTAACAGGAAGTGTAGGGTGGGGGTAGGGGAGGAAATGAAGACTAGCAGTGATCACAGGCAGGTTGCAGTTTTATGTAAGGTGAGCAGGGAAGGCCTTTCTGAGTATGTGAGTATTGGAGTGAAGGTGGGAAGAAAGTGAGAAAGTAAACCTATGGGAAGAGCTTTCCAGGTAGCAGGGTCATCAAGTGCAAAGATCTCCAGGCTGGACTGTGCCTGGCACATTCAAAGACCAGAGACAATGCCAGACTGGAGACCTCAGAGGTTTTCCTGAACCTCTAAAGTCACTATCGCTTACTTTGATCCACTTCTTATCTCTCTTCACCATGACTTTCATAAGTTACAAAAAACTAGCTCTGCAAGGATGCATTTTGATTTCCTACAGTAACGGTAATTAGTTTCATTTCTTTCCCCTTGAAATTTAGTATTTTTTAGCCATCCACCTCTCCCACTCCCGTCCTCCCACAATTTTATAGCATAAGTTTTCCTTAAAGTTTGCATGATTTGAAATATTTTTGACCTCTTCAAATTATATATATTACTGTCAATGTTACTGCAGGTTATATCTACATCCTAAAAGGCAAATGAGCCTTCCTAAAGGAAAACTGAGGTATCTGAATTCCACTTTTTGTATAAAATATTTGTCACCACATTATACTCAGACTAAATAAATTGTTTAAATAGAGGACAAAAAATAAGAATTGCATTTAGTATTGGTACATTATATAGTTAAAATTTTTAAAGATGCAACTTGACTATGGTGCAAATTATCCTTGATCTATATGGATTTGTTTTGCAGAGAGCACAAATGTACCCTGAATATATCCCTTGGTTACAGAATCTTTTTTGTGGTAATAGACATGTTTTCAAATTTGCTTTACCCTGAACAAACTATCTGAACTCCTGCCTATACAGTATTATTTGTAAGATTTACATGTTCATTTAATTAATTATTAAAAACACTGGTGAAAACCCTGTGTCTCTATTCTGATCCATTCATACATTGTTTCAAACTGTTATAATTACTGCATCTGTGAAATATGTTCTATCTCGTACTATTAGCTAATATCTGCATAAAATCCCTCTGGTTAGTTCCTAAAAACATCCTGTTTATTTTTTTCTTCACTTTATACGATTATAATTTATATAATATTTAATAAGTTTAATTGTTTTACCCATGTAATCACCGCCACAGTTAAGGTAGGAAATATTTTCATCACCCAAAAGGTTCTTTAAGTCCCTTCCCAGTAAATCACCATCCACCACTAGCCCCAGGCAACTACTGTTCTGCTTTCTCAGCGCAGATTAAATTTGTCTTTTCTAGAGTTCCACATAAATGGAATGATACAGCATGTGCTCTTTGTGTCTGGATCCTTGGACATGTTTTTAGATTGATCGTGTGCTTGTCTACCAGTAGTTTCTTTCTTTTTATTTCTGAGTACTATTTCATTATGTGGTATATCACAATTTGTTTATTCATTCATCCACTGATGGACATTATTAGGGTTGTTTTCAATTTTTGACTATTATGAATAAAGATTCTTTAAATAACCATATGCAAGTCTTTGTGTGGACATATTTTCATTTCTCTTCCACTTAACAGTATAATTCCTTTATTTTGTGAAATTGCATGCTTAACATTTTAAGAAACTATAAAACTCTTTTTCAAATTGAACCATTTTAAATTTTCATCAGCAATTCATGAGTTTTAGTTACTCCACATCCTCACTAACATTATATGCCATTATGTATATGTGTGTGTATGTGAATTTTAGTTATTCTAATGAGCGTGTAGGAATACTTCTCTATAGATTTTATTTACATTTCCTTCAAGGCTGCTGAAGTTGGGTTTCTTTTTGTGTGCTTTTAATAGTTGTATATCTTTATTTCTGATGTGTTTGTTTAACTCTTCTCATTTTAAGAATTGGGTTTGTGTCATTATTATGGAGTTAGTGGAAAATTTTTAATACAGTTTCTGGAAATTTTTTATTTATATATATATACATATATATATGTATGTATATATGTATATATTTATTTATTTATGTATATCACATATTTTCTCCCAATCTGCGGTTTGTTTTTTCATTTTCATAAAAGTGTCTTCCAAAGAGCTAAAATTAAAAGTTTTCTGTTTTAATAAAGGTCAGTTTATCATGTTTGCCTTTCATGATTAGTTCTTTCTGAGCTCTATATAAGACGAATTTGCTTGCCACAGGTACATAAACGTTTTCTTCTTATTTTTTTTTCCCCCGTAAGCTTTATAATATGTGTTTTTACACTTAGATCTATGATCTGTTTTGAGTTAACTTTCATTTATACTGGGAGGTAAAGTTTGAGGTTCCTTATTTTGTATATATATACACACACACACACACAGATATCCCAGCATCATTTGTTGTAAAGATGCTTTTCCTTATTGAATTACCTTGGCGCCTTTATTGAAAATCAATTGATAATGTATATATGGGTCTGAACTCATACATACAAGGTAAATGCATTGCTGGACTCTGTATTCTGTTTCACTGGTAATGTATGTATTCTTTCTCAGGTAATACATTGTCTTATTTACTTTTCCATTTTAGTAAGTCTTCAAATAAGGCAAAATTCTCAACATTGTTCTTTTTCAATATTGTTTTGACTATTTTAAACCATTTTCATTTCCATATAAATTCTAAAATCAGCTCATCAAATTCTCAATAAATCCTGTTGGGTTTTATTAGGTATTACTTTGAATCTATGAATGACTTTGGGAAAAATGTTTAAAGTTGCCCAATAATCCATGAAAATGGTATATCTCTCCATTTATGTATCTCTTTGATTTTGTCAGTTTTTGTAATTATCAGTGTACATGGCTTGCAAATATTTAGTCAAATTTATCCTTAAGTTGTTTCTTTTTCTTTGGAATTTAAGTTCTAATAATTCATTGATATTTAAATATAATTGATTTCTATATACTGGACTTGTATCCTGAGACTGTGCAAAACTTCCTCTGCTAGTCTAGAAATTATCTCTTGGCAAAACAGACCAATTTTGGGCTTACTTTATTTGTTTTTCTTTCTTTCTTTTTTTTTTTTTTTTTGTGGTATGCGGGCCTCTCACTGTTGTGGCATCTCCCGCTGCAGAGCACAGGCTCTAGACGCGCAGACTCAGCAACCATGGCTCACGGGCCCAGCCTCTCCGCAGCACATGGGATCTTCCCGGCCCGGGGCACGAATCCGTGTTCCCCTGCATCAGCAGGCGGACTCTCAACCGCTGCACCACCAGGGAAGCCCTGTTTTTCTTTTCTTATACATCACAATCTTGCCTTGCCAATTGTCCAAGGTGTGAAAACAGTTATTGTATGTATTTAATCCAGTTTCCTTTTTGTTTACAGTGGACATATAATTCCAGATTCCATTGTTATTTCATGGCATAAGTGGAAGGTCACAGTGATTTCTGCTTTTTTTCTTTTAATTGTTAATATTAAATGTATACAATGAAATTCAAGGAGATTTTGTTCCTTAAAATATTAAGCTTCTAATCCAAGAACAAGAAATAATTTTTTCAAGCTTTCTTTCATATTTCTCAGCAGAATTTTTAAATGTTTTATATTTTTATACTTTGTATTGCTAATTTAATATTCATAAATTACAGTGCTATGTAATTATTTGGTTGACATATGTTAATGTTTTTAATATTCTTTTTTTCTTTTAAAGCTTACAATTGTTGACATTTATGTTAATAATCAGAGTGAATATATTATCAGGATCTATTTTGTTTTTATTCTGTTTCAGAGGAGAAGTCTCTCCTTTTTTCCCTTCCTCTTTCCTTCCTTCTTTCCTTCTTATTGATTTAAGCAACTTTTTAAAAATTGTGCTTATGTTTTTCTCTCTTACTTTCTTTCTTCTTTTTTTTGGTCACACTGAGCAGCATGTGGGATCTTAGTTCCTCGACCAGGTATCAAACCTGCACCACCTGCAGTGGAAGCATGGAGTCTTAACCACCGGACCACTAGGGAAGTCCCCCTGATTGAAGCAATTTTAAAATTTTGCATAGCAATAGTTTGTTGAAATTCCATGTCTTCTTTGATTAATTTTGATCAATTATATTTTATTACAAAATCATCCATTTTCATTATAGATTTTAGATTTTTGTATAGAATTGATTAAAATATTCTGTATAATGAATATATATATTTTCTTGTATACCTGTGGCTATTTCTTTATTAGCATATCTGATAGTGTGTATTCACTTTTCCCCTTTTTCTTAATTATATTAACCAGTTTTGGATTTTATGATTTAATTTTTAACACTTTATAAAATTTCTTTACTAGTAGTATATTTTTCTTCTCTATTGCATTAATTTCTACATTTTATTTCTTTTCTTCTCCTTTCCTTATGTTTATTTTTTTTAATATTCTCTTCCTATCTTTCTGAGTTTACAGCCTAATCAATTTTTTTTCATTAAATCTTTTACTGATAAAGTAGTTTAAGGCCACTTATCTTTCTCTGAGAAAAGAGTTATCAGTCTCTGATTATATCAGATCTTCATTACCAATCCTCTGTGGCTACAATTGATTATTTCCCTCCCTTTCTGCCCCCCATGCCCGCCACTAGTTTCAGGACACTAGCTGATCAAGAAGTTTGGCAGTAGCAACACCACCTATGAAGAAAAATCAGGATCATTTAACAGGTTGCACTGGAATGTGATATGCACTGGATTTAAATTCAATAATGTGTGAGTCATTTCACAAATTGGATGAGGAGATGGAGATAGTGGGGAGAATGTGTAGACCTCTCCATCTCCAGTGCTCTTATAAGTTAAAAATAAAATGATTAAAAATATTTTAGGGAGTTCCCTGGTTGCCTAGTGGTTAGGATTCCGGGCTTTCACTACCGAGGCCCTGGGTTCACTCTCTGGTCCAGGAACTGAAATCCAGCAAGCCACACAGCATGGCCAAAAAAGAGAAAAATAATTTAATTTCTCATATTTGATAAATTCAAAATGAGCAAGCTGAGAGAGTTTACATATGTTTTGATAGACACTAACCTTTAGAACTCAACATCAGGGTTACCAATCAGGTTTTCTCTAATTGATGCTTTTATTTCTTGGATATTTATGGCCCAGTATGACTCCTTATATTCTTATGTTGATGAATGCTTCAGGCATGACCCATCTATTCTCCTGAACCATGTGTAGTTAGCATACTTTAACTTGAACAATGAGAAAATAAGATTGTAACACATTGAAAACTAGTATACAAATGACAGAATAATATATATTTCAGAAAAAGAAAGAATGGCTTGGGGTAAGGAAACAATTCTAGAGGCCTAAAAGAGAGTTACTAGTGAAAGCAGGCAAACAATAATAAAAAACACCAAAACGGTAAAGAAAAAAAAAGAAAAGATGCCATTGTTCATGTTAGTAACAACTAAAACATGAAATCATGTATACCTGCTTTTTAAACTCTCCTGGAAATAATTAACAAATATAAGTCTCTCCACAGCTACATTCTTTTTATTCCCTGACCAGCAGGTAACGCCGTTTCCAAAGATACAAGTCTAAATCCTTCTCCATGGCAAAAGAGCTCATGGGAAAAAGTACAGCTCAGTTTCTCTTTTTCAATTACATCTACTTACTCCCAACAAGCTTCACCCAAACAAGCCTAAGGGTTCTAAATAAGATGTTTTCCTCTTGAACACATCCAACTTGGCTCAGCCTCCCTGCAGTGCAGTTCCAGTATGATTCGATATGATTCTGGAATAAAATCAAATGATCTGTGTTTCCTTTTTCTTATCTACTGTAAGGAATTTCCCAATCTCACAAGGCAAATTTTTGATTTATCTGGGATTCACGTTCAAAATTTATGTCTACAACCATTGAGAGATTCGTGTACACATTAAATTTATCCACTGAATTGCAATAACAGAAAATTGAGACAGTGTAAGATGGAATCATCTCTAATTTGTGTATATTAGTGAAATAAAATTGTATGTAGTTACCCCATGCTAAGTAGGCTAGAAATTTATGTTGATAATCTGTGTACGTACACAATTATTTTAAAATAATATAAAAATAGTGACCTACGAATAACTGTAGTTTAAACAATTCATAACATTAAATTAAAATTCTTGTCTCTTCATGCCTTTAGTAGTCCAGAGGATTACTTATAGACCACAGCAAAAAGAAGTTCTAACTTAGGTCACATGATCCCACTATACGATCCCAAGTTCCAAACTACGCCAGGCCACTGATCCATACTTCACTGGTCGGTAAGTCAGATGTTAATGATTCTTTTATTGTAACCAACAATTCAATAGATGTACCAAGTTGCTGGGTTACCAGCACAGTCAAATCATTTGAGGCCAAGCAAAAGAAGAGTATCTTTGGAGTTCAGTAGCACATATCAGTATTTCCCATTTTCTCCTTGACTAGAATATTGTAAAAATATATGCAACAAAATTCAATGACACAAATATAATATTTTTATTGAATTGTTGGCAAAATATCAAAGATGCATTTTTCTTTTGCAATGCATATATTACCACTGTAATTAATACTATATACATAGGCAATAATTGATTTTTGTGTAAAAAAATGTACTCCTCTTCTTCGCTCATAATCACTATAATGGGCAAGATGTTGAAATAAAATTACTGTGGATTGAGGAGTATATCACATAGTGTGCAATATACTCTTGAGGTGGGTAAGCATGCCACTTTTTCTGAGCAACCCTAATGGCATGCCCAAGAGATGGC
Source organism: Stenella coeruleoalba (assembly GCF_951394435.1). NCBI lineage: Eukaryota > Metazoa > Chordata > Mammalia > Artiodactyla > Delphinidae > Stenella > Stenella coeruleoalba. The sequence goes on along the minus strand of NC_137160.1, from coordinate 34,958,468 downwards.
AACTAAGTTTGATATGTTAAAAACCATAATTATAAAGTAAAGAATGTTCTATACAGAAGGTTAAGCTCTCACATAATGCTTCCTTTCCCCCCTCCCAGCTTTGTTAAGGTACAGCTGACATATAATATTGTGTAAGTTTAAGGTGTAAACTTCTATGATTTAGATATACATATATATGATTACTATAATAATGTTAATTAACATTCTCTTTCACCACACATATTAACTTTATTTGTATGTAGTGAACACATTTCAAACCTAGTAACTTTCAAGTATATAATAGAGTATTGTTAATTATAGTCATCCTTATATACATCATATACCCAGAACTTGCTCATCTTATAACTGGAAACTTGTACACTTTGACCAACATTTCTCCATTTTCCCCACTCCCCAGCCTCTGGTAACCAATATTCCACACTCTATTTCTATGAGTTCAGCTTTTTAAAAAATTCCACTTATAACTGAAATCATACAGTACTTGCCTTGCTCTGTCTAACCTATTTCACTTAGCATACTGCCTTCAAAGTCCATCCATGTTGTTTCAAATGTCAGGATTTACTTTTCTATGGCTAAATAACATTTCATTCATGGTTATATATATAACATTTTCTTTATTTATCTGTCAATAAACCTTTAGGTTGTTTCCATGTCTTGGCTATTGTGAATAAAGCTGCAATGAACATGAAGGTGCAGATATCTCATTGAGATAGTGAGTCCATTTGCTTCAGATATATACCCAGAAGTAGAACTGCTAGATCATATGGTAGTTCTATTTTCAATTTTTTGGGAACCTCCATGCTGTTTTCCATAGTAACCACACAAATTTACATTCACACTTGTAGTGTACAAGGGTTCCCTTTTCTTTACATCCTCACAAGCATTTATTTTTTCTTATCTTTTTTTATAATGAATATTATAATAAGTGTGAGGTTATATCTCATTGTGGTTTTTATTTGCATTTCACTGATGATTAGTGATGTTGAACATCTTTTCATGTATCTGTTAGCCATTTGTATGTCTCTTTTGGAAAAATGTTTATTCAGGTTCTCTGCCTATTTTTTTAATCAGATAATTAATTAATTAATTAATTATTTTTTGCTATTGATTTGTATTTATTTATATGTTTTGAATATTAACCCCTTATCAGATATATTGTTTTCAAATATTTTCTCCCACTCTATAGGTTGATTTTTTTATTTTGTTGATTGTTTCTTTTGCTGTGTAAAAGCATTTTAGTTTAATGTAGTCCCGCTTGTTGATTTTTGCTTTTGTTGTTTGTGCTTTTGGTCTCTTATCCAAACATTTGTTTTCAAGACCAAGTCAAGGAGCTTTTCCCCTGTTTTCTTCTAAGCATTTTATGGTTTCAGGTCTTATATTTAAGTCTTTAGTCCATTTCAAGTTAATTTTTGTGAATAGCATAAGATAAGGGTCTGGTTTCATTCTTTTTCATGTGAATATACAGTTCTCACAACATCATTTTATAAAAAGACTCTCCTTTCCCTATTGGCTATTCTTGGCTACCTTATCAAATATCAGTTGACTGTGTATGTATGGGTTCATTTCTGGGCTCTCAATTCTGTTCCATTCATCAACATGTCTATTCTAATGCCAATACCATATTATTTATTTAATACCATACTATTTTGATTATTATAGCTTTCTAATATATTTTGAAATCAGGAAGTTTGATGCCTCCAGCTTTGTTCTTTCTCAGGATATTTGGGGCTATTCAGGGCCTCCTGTGGTTCCAGAAGAATTATACAAATTTAGAATTGTTTTTTCTATTTCTGTGAAAATTGCCATTGCGATTTTGACAGGAATTGCATTGAATCTGCAGATCACTTTGGCTAGTATGGACATATTGACAGTATCAATTCTTTTGTTGCATGAATATGAAATATCTTTCTATTTACTTGTATCTTCTTCATTTTTTTTCACCAGTGTCCTATAAATTTCAGTGTACAGATCTTTCACTTCCTTAGATAAATTTATCCTTAAATATTTTTGTTTGTTTGTTTCTGATGCTATTTTAAATAGGATGGCTGTCTTTATTTCTTTTCCAAATAGTTTGTTATCACTGTATAGAGACTAAACTGGTTTTTGTATTGTGATTTTGAAGCCTATAATTTTACTGTATTCATTTATCAGTTCTAACAGTTTTTTTGGTGGAGTATTTAGTATTTTCTATATATAACATCTTATCAACTGCAAACACAGACAGTTTTACTTCTTCCCTTCCAATTTGGATGCCTTATATTTCTTTTCCTTTTCTAACTACTCTGGCTACAACTTCCAATACTATTTTGAATAAGAGTGTGTGAGTGGGCACCCTTGTCTTGCTCTTGATCTTAGAGAAAAACCTTTCATCTTTTCACTGTTGAGTGTGATATTAACTGTAGAACTGACATATCTGGCCTTTATTATGCTGAGATGTGTTCTTTCTATACCCAAATTGTTGAGATTTTTTATTATGAAAAGGCATTGAATAGTGACAAAACTTTTTCTGTATCTATTGAGATGATCATATGATTTTTAGCTTTCATTCTATTAATGTGGTGCATTACTTTTTTTTTTTTTTTTGCATATGTTGAACCATCCTTGCATCCCAGGAATAAATCTCACTTGATCAATTATAATTCTTTTAATGTGCTGTTGAATTCAGTTTTGCTAGTATATTTTTTAGAACTTTTGCATCTATATTCATCAGTATTATTGTCTGATAGTTTTCTTTTCTTGGAGTGTCTTATTATGGCTTTAGTATCAGGGTAATACTTTCCTTGTAAAATGAGTTTGGGAATGCTCCCTCCTCTTCAAATTTCTGGAAGTGTTTGAAAAAGACTGGAGTTAGTTCTTTTTTAAATGTTTAGTATAATTCAACAGTGAAACCATCTGTTTCCAGACTTTTCTTTGTTGCTAGGTTTTTGATTACTGATTCAATCTCTTTACTCATTATTGGTCTGCTTGAATTTTCTATTTCTTCATGATTCAGACTAGGTAAATTCTGTTTCTAGGAATCTATCCATTTCTTCTAGGTTATACAATTCAATGGTATATAATTGTCCATAGTAGTCTTTTATAATCTTTTGTATTTCTCTGGTGTCTGTTGTAATGTCTCCTCTTTCATTTCTGATTTTATTTTTTGAGTCATCTCTTTATTTCTTAGTATAGCTAAAGTTTGTCAATTTTGTTTATCTTTTCAAAAAAAAACAGCTTAGCTTTGTTGATCTTTTCTATTCTTTTTCTAGTCTCTATTTTTATTTTTTATTTTCTGCTCTAATCTTTGTTATTTCCTTCTTTCTTCTTACTTTGGACTTAGTTTGTTCTTTTTTCCAGTTCCTTGATGTGTAAAGTTAGGTTGGTTATTTGAACACTCTATTTTCTTAACATAGGCATTTATCACTATAAACTTCGCTCTTAGAACTGTTTTTACTTTTTCCATATGTTTTGGTATGTTTTGTTTCCATTTTTATTTTTCTCAAGATACATTTTTATTTCTCTTTTGATTTCTTCTTTGACCCATTGGCTGCTCAGGAATATGTTATTTAATCTTCACATATTTGTGAATTTTTCAGTTTTCCTCCTTTTATTGATTTCTAGTTAGTAAGAACTCCATCCCTTTGATATGGCCACTGTTAACCCTGACATTCAGATCACAACTAAATATTCTAGATGCAACAAGAAAGAAGTAGGTCTCTTTGACTGTATCCCACACAACTGGAGAAGATCACTCACACACTTTCACTTTTCCCTGTGGGAGAAATTGCAGGCCAAGAAGGTTTCTCTTGGCACTGAGCTGGACCTCCTTAGATATAAATTATGAAGATAAAGTGAAACTATTCTTCTTACTCTAATCAATGCAACTAATCTCATTTTTTTTTATATTTGTCTTCTTTCCTTTCTTTCTTTCTTTCTTTCTTGCCAACTGTGTGCTGAACATCTCTGCTGGAATCCTGTAAGGGGGTCATTTATCAAAATCAGTGTTCTTCGGGGAAAAGATGGTAGAAAGTTCTTATTCTAGCAATACTCTCTCCCATGCAATGATTCTTCATGGAAAGGAGAAATATAGGGGTAAGGGAACATATGACTGATTATTGTTGTACCTTAATACTGGTAGTATTTTGCTGCAACCTCTCTCTTACATAATCTCTATCATTGAGATAACTTTATACTATAAATTTCTGTTCAGGAAATGGGGTGATTTTGCTATCAAAGTAATACACACATATGATGAATGGATCTTCTTTCACTCACTCCACCTTCACTAAAATGTTAATAGCTGATAAAATGTAGTTTATACTTTTCTAGAAAGAATATAATTAGGATCTTTCACCATAAATCAGTAACTGAAACAAATTACTCTCTAAAGGTAGACATTTAGTCATTAATATGAGAAGATTATGGAAAGACGTTTTTCCAAAATTCTTAATATTTTTCTTACTATGTGTTATTGGAGACATTCTATATTTGTGGATAATATTGGCCCTAGTTTCAGTACTTACATTGTGATTTATTTAAAAAAATCTTTTTTTTTGATAATTTGAAAATTGAAAGGTATTTCAGAAGCTCATTTAGTTCTTTAGTTTCTTCTTGTCTGTATTGACAGAGAAACTGTTAGATAATCCTAGAGATACTAGTAACCCCTGATTGCTTTAGAATCAATTTACAAATGCCTTTACTTCATATATGTGCATATATGTACTGTTACCAGAACATCTGTTATCTTCTTTCAGTTGTGTCAGAATATACATTTTTTAGCTGGTTCATATTTTGATCTTAATTAGTTAAAACACTGTTGAGAAGTCTTCGAATCTTCCTGTCTACTAAAACTCTTTCAGATGGCCTATTAAATGACACATTAGTTACTTTTAACTTAGGCAACAGATGTCCTTCACTGGTCTGTTTTCAACAAGATGATCCTAAGCCATGAGATGTAATACTGTGGGAAAAAGGAAATTCAGTTACATGCATATTCTGATTGCCATTTTCATCCAGTCATGAAGATGTATTTTAAAGAAGCTAAATCAACTTCATATACTTGGATCAAGTACATGAAGTGATTCAAAATACTCATTTTTTATTAACTGGTGGGATTTTATACAGTCTTGTTCTTTAGAGTCAGCAACTGAGTTATGCCATTGTAGTTAGTGTTCTGAACCATTTTTACAAGCAGTCTAGTGCTAATTTGGAGACTGGTGTTTATATATATATGCTATTCTATTAATAATTTTAATTAAATAAAATATTATAGTTCAAAAATATCTTTTTAGACTATTTTTATTAATGTCCCAAATCTTTGTTTTTATTGTTAATAGTTGAGAAAATTAAAATAAAGTGATGAGTCTAAGATAATAATAAAAATAGTAGCTCATCTGTAACAAGAACTTATGTTTAGTTTCTTCAATCCCTGTACCTTTTCCTGTCAATCATATTCAATTCAACATGACATAATATATTTTCTTCCATTATTTTCTACTTCCCATTATTGACTCATAAATAATTCATATAGATTTATATTTCTGTTAACTCCTTTTGCATTCCTCATGGTGCCTAGCATAGGGGCATACATAAACTGTATGCTATATGTATTTATCACATGAATATTTTCTTGAAAAGCCTGATTAGTAATTGGAGAGCTCAGTGGAATCTTATAAGAATTCATGTTTCATGTTCTTTCTACTGCTTTCAGGACACGATGACTGAGATTAGACCCACTGCTTACATCTAAGGAGGCAACCATAGCCTCCCGACCATTTAACTTTATCTTCCCCACTTAATGATAATTCATGGCTTTATGAATTCTATGCAACTGGCAGCCTACATGAATATCTGAAAAATTTTATACAGCTGTATAATTTTATACAGCTGTATTGTAATGTCCCACCAACTCTATCTTGACATTTGAATTTTTTTTTTTCTAGAACACCAGGGTTACTTTCATTACAAATCTTATGAGTTTTATAGGTTTCATTATCATGTGAATCCACAGAAATTTGAGGATTAGGAAGTAAAATCATTAGTTACATCTTCAGGGGATAACTATGGTCACCTAGGAAAACCTTGTAAAGTTGTCATAAAATGATACTTAGGACATTTTAAATGAGTTATGAAAAAGAAATGCTGCCAAGCAGCAACACTTTTGGTAGCTAAGGGTATAAAACACACTGTGTTTAGGGAAGAAACACTTAAATGACAGCACAGATATAAAGTGTAGTGCTCCCTGATAAACTGGAGTGGTGCCATTAAAAACTGCCACAAAAAGAGCAGACCACTGGCAGACAAGCATGATGGCAGAGGGTACTTCCTCAGCCTCTTGGAATGGGTTCATTTCTCTTTCTATGCTTTTTATAAATAGTGTGACCTTGGAACAAAAAAGTCCATTTTATCTTTTCAGTCTCTACAACAAAATCAGGTCCTGATGATTTTTCTGTGATATTTAATTACTATCTTTCCAAGGATTTTGCTGCTCCCTTGCCAAAATTCTCCCTCTTCCAGCACCTACATATACAAAGCTCCCTCAGAATCAGGTGAGCACAGTTGCCTCATTGCTATTTTTAGAGCTCTACCACTGTCCACCAGGAAAACAAACAAACAAACAAACAAAAAAAACATCTTCAGCCACATGACCCCTCCCTCAGCAGCAGCCTCAGCTTCCAGCTCTTCCACTCTTCAGCCCACCAAGACTGAACAATTTAGCACTCTCTTCTGTTCATCTTATCTACCTCCCTTTCCCTCTTGCTTTGAAAACCTTCCTTTTTGCTTTTCTATTCTGTTCCTGCCACACGCATCTCCTTCCTCCCAAGATTATCTGGATCATCTTTTTGCTGGCTTAAAAAGCTACTGGAAATGGTGGGTGGTATTTATTGAACCATCAAAATACATACACAGTGTAAGCATTTGTGTGATACAGCATAGTGCTAAAAAGTTGGTAAACTTAATAGTGGACAAGATATAAGACTTTGGGTAGTTGATAACTTCCTTGAAGCTTAATTTTCTCCTCTTTGAAAAGAGAAAATTCCAGAGAGCTAGTATTAACATCAATGAAAGAAAATTAATGAGGAATGGCCTATGTGTTAGGGGCATGGAAGGTCTCAGGCTGCAATAGGCCATGGGTTAGGGGGTAAGTATTGAGAGTAATATAAAGAACACACGATAAAACCTTTTTAAAAGACTTTTGTTAGATGAGGGTGTCTTTTTCAATTGAGATATTATTTTCCTCCTACAAAAAGTGAGGAAATTTTACAATTTGTTCTAATATTAAGTAATGTTCCCTAGAGCATAAGTGGGGAGGAGTGGGAAGAGAAAGACAAATAGAAAGACAAGGAAGGAGGAAGTTTATTTATTTAAATATCTGTCTATTTATCTATCTACCTATCTATCTACCTATCTATCTATCATCTATCCACCTATAGGTTGTTAGAGAGAAAGGGAGAACGTCCCAGAGAGGGGGAACAGAGCAGATTCCAGAATTACAGAGATAGTTCTCAGAATTGCTTACCTGAGTGTACGCAGAAGAAAGACTTGTTCCCCCCACAAAATAAATATCTTTTTCTGCAATTGAAATATTAAGGAAGAACCAATTCTAAACTCCAGCATTTCATATATGAGTGTGGTTGGTAAAGCTAGAGAAATAAAAGGTGCAATGCACTAAGTAAAGAATGAACTCAGAGAATTGCAAACAGAATTGACTGACAGTTCTCTATAATTGTTATATTAAGTGATTTTTCCAACCCAGATCAACATAGAAATCCCAGGGAGCATCAACTATTGATACCCAACCAGGATAATAAAAGGAGAAAATCTACTAGACTAGATCTACTTGGCTTAATATTTTCCTAATTTTTTGGTGAGGAATGATACATGTTAATACTTGAAATTCTTACTGTGTCTGATACAGCTTATTGTATTTTTACTTAAGCTAAGTGTATAGCAGTTTGCATAGACATTTCACTCTGTAGTTAAAAGATAACATGAATACCATTGTTATCATGATAATGTATTGAAAGAAATAATGCTCATATATTTAGTTTCATAAAAATATATGAACTTAGTGCATCTTATTTAACAATAGTAAGGCAAACCCACTAAGGGCTGTCCAAATGAGGTTCTTCCAGAAACAACAAGAACAACAGCAACAAAAACAAATGAAGCTCTTCTAGAATGGTGGCTTAAAGTGGGTAATAAGTATCTTAGCATACTACACATGAGCAACATGTGATTTTGACAATTGAAACATTTATATTAAGCATGTTGGTTATACCTATAATTTTCAAATATTTATATAACACATACTTTACCCATTGCTTTTATAAACACCATGGGAGATTAAAGATAAGGAGAAATTTGATTATATCTTCCTAGGTATCATAGACCATGGGGCTAATTATAATTAGTTTGAACTTTGTGCAAGATCTAGAGTACCAAGAAATAAATCAGGAAGATAGGTTGGACTGATGAAACAAAACTAAGGTAGTGTTGGGGTCAATACTGGTTAAAACTGCTAATCTAGACAAACCCTAGAATTTTTTAAATCCACATTTACTTCCTCTACCATGCTCTCCTACTGCTTGTTTTCAAAAGCAAGAATAGGGTTTCCCTGGTGGTGCAGTGGTTGAGAGTACGCCTGCCGATGCAGGGGACACGGGTTCGTGTCCCACTCCGGGAAGATCCCACATGCCGCAAAGCGGCTAGGCCCATGAGCCATGGCCACTGAGCCTGCGCGTCCAGAGCCTGTGCTCCTCAATGGGAGAGGCCACAACAGTGAGAGGACCGCGTACTGCAAAAAAAAAAAAAAAAAGTAAGAATAATTTTACTTTTATGTATTCTATATAATAAATTACTGAGTAAGACATTTCTAAGAAAATCTTCTTAAAATTATTTGGAAAACCACTGATCTAGTGCAATATTCCACCTCCAATATCCTTTTGAGTAACTCTGGCTATTAGTTAGTGAGAGAGCAGATTAAAATTTTAATTGGCACTACAAAGAGGACTGATTATTTTAAGCAAGCATTATATTGACACTAGCTGACTTGAGGAGAAAACATTATTTTATCCCCTACAACCTTTGTATTTTTCATGCCACCAGAATATTGCTATACAAACTTATGAACAAGAAGCATGCATGTATTAAAATGTGTATATGGTTTCAACATATATTGTTTTAATTTTTGTTTGCCCTTTATATAGTCCATATATTTAAGGCTTTCACTGTGTAAAGTCACTGCTGAGTAGACTTAAATGACCCATCAAAATTTTTCACTGAAATGAATATATTTATTCAAAAGGCCAAGGAAACACTGATGAATAAGAAAAAAAAAACAGGGCTTTTTTTTTTTTTTTTTTTTTTTAATGTGAGGAGTTTACAGCACAATGGAGGTTGGACATGAGAACTGTATTAAACATGGCTTTTATTCTGTATTTTGAAGCTTTGACCTCTGCGTTCTAACTGATCTTGAAGGGACTGCCTTTCCCAGGGTTAGCCAACTCCTAGAGATAGTAAACAACCTAAACAACTCTTCCAGGAACATGATTTTCAAATGCAAACCAGACAATCTAGACCTCACATCCCAACAACTTTTCTATTAGGATTTTGCACTTCAGGCCACTATCCACCTACCCTAATCACTCCAGGGTCTCGCGCCAGAAAAATATGAACAGACGCTATTTGTAGAGCCTGATATAATTACTCAAACTAGTCAATCCTAAATCAGCTGCCTCACCTATTCCTTCCCAAAGAAACCAACATAAATGCTGCTTCCACATTTTCCCCTTGTTTCCTCGGCCTCTTGACTGACCCTGGTGTTTCTCCATGTGGCCCCCTGTGTGGAGTTCCATGCCTTTGTTTCTAGGAAACTGTAAGTTAATTTCATTTAGGACAGACATTTCTGTATCTGCATGTTTTACCATACCTGATTAAAACAAATCCTGGGTACATTTAAAACAGGAAGTAGATTAAATTGTTTTAAATTTTACCTGTTTGGATTCCCAATGTGTGAGATTGAACAAGTTACTAAATCTAGGATCTTTTGTCTTCCTCAGCTTTATACAGTGAAAATAATAGCATTTAGCTCAAAAGATTGAGAATTAAATTTGCATATATATTAATTATAACAGTACCTACCACAATTTAAATTTTCAATAAATATGAGCTATTATTATAAGTATAACAAACCTGGTACATTATGATGTTAAGGTCTCTCAATTCCTAAAATCATTTTATATAACACAATTTGTGCTCATGAAGTTTTTTTCCCTCTCATTTCTTGAAGATTGACATTCAAGGATGAAAACCTCCATTCTCTGATCACAATTTGAGAATTTCTTACACAAACCCAACACAGAGTTCACCCAAAAGCTCACAAGACTTGTGTCCTCTTAACTAATTTTACTGAAAATGAAGGCCTGAGCTAGCCTAAGCTCCCTCTCATATGTATTCATTACTGTTTCCGTAGACTGAAAGAAGGAAATAATTGTAGATACATAAGAAGCAAAGAAGATCAAAGAAGAGCAAAAAGAGGCAGAGAAAAAAATTGTTTTTTAAATACACTGTAGATTTTCTTCAATTAAAGAATTCTTGTCACAGCCCTCAGATAAAATAGCTACAGGGTAATATGTGTGGCTTGTAGATGAATTTCCTTTGGACCCTCTGCCTTCCATGTTCTTCACTGAGGGACTATTTGCCAAGAGGTACCAGGCTCAATAAATTTAACAGCAGCTTTAAACTCAAACAGGGTATAACGTGCACTGAAGTGGATCAGGTGGCACCCTAGTATTTGTGATTTGAGTATTTCTGGAAGTGTCCAAAATCACATCTTCATAGATCATCCTTCATCAAATTCATCTTGGGAAAATATTTTCTTGGTAATTTACTCTCCAAAATAATAAAATAATAATTAATATATTTAAAGTAATAATGATAAAAATCATAATAAATATTGGAAAAAATGGTTCAAGATAGTGCGTACTAAAATCTCTGTATGGGGACTTCCCTGGTGGTTCAGTGGTTAAGAAGCCACCTACAGGGTACATGGGTTTGATCGCTGGTCCTGGAAGATCCCACATGCCACAGAGCAACTGAGCTCATGTGGCATAGCTACTCAGTCTGCACTCTAGAGCCCGTGAGCCACAACTACTGAGCCCACGCACCACAACTACTGATGCCCATACCCCTGGAACCTGTGCTCCACAACAAGAGAAGTCACTGCAATGAGAAGCCTGTGCACTGCAATGAAGAACAGCCCCCGCTCACCACAACTAGAGAAGGCCTGCATGCAGCAACAAAGACCCAGCGCAGCCAAAAATAAATAAATAGATACATTTACATTAAAAAAAACACCTTTGTATGATATACTTTATTTATTTAACACTGGAATGAAAAGACACCACCTAAAAAGTGGATACCTAGAAGAGACAAAATGCTAAAGGAAAAGAAAGGTAACCAGCACAAAATAAAGCCAAAACAAATAATTTTTTTAATAAATTGTCCAAGATTATTTTTTTATTAATAAACTCTAAAGGACATGCAAAAGAATGAGATCTAAACAAATGAGGAAAATCTCATTCTTGTGACATCTCTTTAAGTCAGTGTGTAATTACTAATCAGCTAGTATGTGTTCTAATACACACTAGGGTGAGCAAAAGATACAAGTATAACCAGAAGATTAAACATAAATGGAAAACTAAACAAAGGTATTTGTCTGTGAGTGTATTCTAAGGCAATGGGCCTTAATAGTTATATAACTCAGTGATAAAAACCCCTTCTCATTTCTGATGAACCTAGAGAGATGTACTCCAAAATAAGGGAAATAAACTATTTGAACTAAATATGCTTTGTGCAATTACAGGGCTCCATGCAGAAGACTGCCAGATGATGATTCTTTTGGAAAAATACTTTTCCGCCTCCTCTGAGGTTTTGATGTTGATGACTCTGGTAATTGATATTTGTTTTTTTGGAATAAATATCCAAAATTCAGACATGAAACATATGAAAAAATAAGTAAGTAGTCCTGAAAGTTTTAGTCAATAAGGATCAGATTCAGAGAGCTCATGACTGTTCTGGGACATAATACAAGATTAAAGAGTGAACCTCCACCAACCCCCCATTATTACGAAGACTGGCTTATCAAGACCTAGCTCTATTTATTCTCTTGAAATCTCTCTGCCACATCCTTGGATAACTCAGATCTTAGGGAATTTAGTGCTGTATAAAGAGCAGGAACCATGGGTAAAAATGCCACGGTGTGACAGAGATAGAGTTTTCTGAATGGCTGATGGAGATTCACATGAGGAGGCTAGAACTGGAAGGCCATTTGTGGAAGATGTGCAAACCTTGGGCAAAGAAGCTAAGTTGGAGACTAGCGTCAGGCAGACAGATATCCCTTTGTCCCTTTGTGAAGTTTTAACTTAGGACTTTTCTGTATAGAAATCATATATGTGTATCTATATTCGAAAATTATATATCTGATAAAGAAATTGTATCCAGAACATATAAAGAAAACTTACAGCTCAATATTAAAAAGACAGACAATCTAGTTAAAACTCAATTAGCAAAGAATTTTAATATACATTTCTCCAAATAAAATATATAAATGTCCAATAAGCACATGAAAATATACTCAACATTTTTAATCATTACAGAAGTGCAAATCAACACCAAAACCAGATACTGATTCACATCACTAGGAGGTCTACCATTTAAAAAAATGGACAAAAATAGTGCTGGTGAGGATGTGAAAAAATTAGAAACCTCGCATTTTGCTGGTATGAATATAGAATAGTACATCCACTTTAAACAAATTAGTTAGGCAGTTCCTCAAAATGTTGAACATAAGTTGTCATATAACCCAGAAATTATGCACCTAGGTATATATCCAAGAGAAATGAAAATGTATGTCCACACAAAAGATTGTACACAAATGTTCATAGCAACACTATTTATAATAGTCAAAATGTGAAGACAATACAAATGTACATCAACTGATGAATGGATAAACAAAAGGAGATATAACCATACAATGGAATATTATTTGCCATTTAAGGAATGAAGTATTAATATATGCTACATCATGGATGAACCCTAATACATGATGCTAAGTGAAAAAGTCAGACATGAAAGTCCACATATTGTGTTTTCCAGTTATAGGAAAAGTCCAGAAGAAGCAAATTCATAATGACATAAAATAGGTTATTGGTTTCAAGGGGCTGAGGGGAGGGGGAATGAAAGGTAGCCGCTAAAGGGTACAGGATTTGTTTGTGGGGTGAAAATTGTGCTAAAGTTAGAAAACTAGATAGTAGTGGTGGTTTTAGAACACTATGAATATACCAAAAAACACTGACATGTACACTTCAAACAGTGAATGTATTATATGCTAATTACATCTTAATACAACTGTTACAAATATATACAATTGCTACACACAATGAGGGCAAATTATCATCAGATACACACAAATTTGATTTTAATTCAATTTAAATTTGAAAAATGCTTTTAGAATGCTATCTAAATGCCAGGCATTTACCAACAATCAATAGGTGCAAGGATGGATTTGAAATTCCTCTTTGATGAGCTCACAATCAGGCAGAGGATAGAGATAAATGCACCTGTTATTATTTACGAATTGTTCTTATAGAATACTGACTAAGTTGAGAAGTGCTTAGAAGGAGTAGGAATGAGGAACAAATCAAAGTCAAACACAGGGAGAAGGTAAACTTTTAAATTGGCAATTAAGAGTTAGTTGGAGTTTTTCAGGATGTCAAACATGAGAGTGACATGGAAAGAACATTCTCAGTAAAGGATATATAGAATATGTACAGAACAATGATACAGAATAAGCTACAATTAATGCCTACATGCTAATATTCCATTGACTCTAAGTTCTATAAGAGATCAGAGAAAATATTATCAGAAAGACTGGAGAAAGCAACATTGTATAATTTTTTTTTTACATCTTTATTGGAGTATAATTTCTTTACAATGGTGTGTTAGTTTCTGCTTTATAACAAAGTGAATCAGTTATACATATACATATGTTCCCATATCTCTTCCCCCTTGCATCTCCCTCCCTCCCACACTCCCTATCCCACACCTCTAAGTAGTCACAAAGCATTGAGCTGATCTCCCTGTGCTATGCGGCTGCTTCCCACTAGCTATCTATTTTACGTTTGGTAGTTTATATATGTCCATGCCACTCTCTCACTTTGTCACAGCTTACCCTTCCCCCTCACCATATCCTAAAGTCCGTTCTCTAGTAGGTCTGTGTCTTTACTCCTGTCTTACCCCTAGGTTCTTCATGACATATTTTTTTCTTTTATTAGATTCCATATATATATATGTTAGCATACGGTATATATCTTTCTCCCTCTGACTTACTTCACTCTGTATGACAGACTCCAGGTCCATCCACCTCACTACAAATAACTCAATTTCATTTCTTTTTATGGCTGAACAATACTCCACTGTATATATGTGCCACATCTTCTTTATCCATCCATTCGATGATGGACACCCAGGCTGTCTCCATCTCCAGGCTATTGCAAATAGAGCTGCAATGAACACCTTGGTACATGACTCTCCTTGAATTATGGTTTTCTCAGGGTACATGCTCAGCAGTGGGACCGCTGGGTCATATGGCAGTTCCATTTGTAGTTCTCCAAGGAACTTCCATACAGTTCTCCACAGTGGCTGTACCAATTCACAATCCCACCAGCAGTGCAAGAGGGTTCCCTTTTCTCCACACCCTCTCCAGCATTCATTGTTTCTAGATTTTTTGATGATGACCATTCTGACCGGTGTGAGATAACGTCCCATTGTAGTTTTGATTTGCATCTCTCCAATGATCAGTGATGTTGAGCATCCTTTCTTGTGTTTGCTGGCAGTCTGCAAATCCTCCTTAGAGAAATGTCCATTTAGGTCTTCTGCCCAATTCTGGATTGGGTTGTTTGTTTTTTTGTTATTGAGCTGCATGAGCTGCTTGTAAATTTTGGAGATTAATCCTTTGTCAGTTGCTTCATTTGCAAATATTTTCTTGCATTCTGAGGGTTGTCCTTTGGTCTTGTTTATGGTTTCCTTTGCTGTGCAAAAGCTTTGAAGTTTCATTAGGTCCCATTTGTTTAATTTTGTTTCTATTTCCGTTTATCTAGAAGGTGGGTCAAAAAGGTTCTTGCTGTGATTTATGTCATAGAGTGTTCTGTGTGTTTTCCTCTAAGAGTTTGACAGTTTCTGGCCTTACGTTTAGGTCTTTAATCAATTTTGAGCTTATTTTTGTGTATGGTGTTAGGGAGTGATCTAATCTCATACTTTTAAATGTACCTGTCCAGTTTTCCCAGCACCGCTTATTGAAGAGGAAGTCCTTTTTCCACTGTACATTCCTGCCCCCTTTATCAAAGATAAGGTGACCATAGGTACATGGGTTTATCTCTGGGCTTTCTATCCTGTTCCATTGATCTATATTTCTGTTTTGGGGCCAGTACCATACTGTCATGATTACTGTAGCTTTGTAGTATAGTCTGAAGTCAGGGAGCCTGATTCCTCCAGCTCCGTTTTTCATTCTCAAGATTGCTTTGGCTATTCGGGGTCTTTTTTTGTTTCCATACAAATTGTGAAATTTTTTGTTCTAGCTCTGTGAAAAAATGCCAGTGGTAGTTTGATAGGGATTGCATTGAATCTGTATGTTGCTTTGGGTAGTAGAGTCATTTCCACAATGTTGATGCTTCCAATCCAAGAACATGGTATATCGCTCCATCTATTTGTATCATCTTTAATTTCTTTCAACAGTGTCTTATGATTTTCTGCATACAGGTCTTTTGTCTCCTTAGGTAAGTTTATTCCTAGATATTTTATTTTTTTTGTTGCAGTGGTAAATGGGAGTGTTTTCTCGATTTCACTTTCAGATTTTTCATCATTGGTATATAGGAATGCCAGAGTTAATGCCAGCATTAACTTTGTACCCTTGTACTTTACCAAGTTCATTGATTAGCTCTAGTAGTTTTCTGGTAGCATCTTTAGGATTCTCTATGTATAGTATCATGTTATCTGCAAAAAGTGACAGCTTTACTTCTTCTTTTCTGATTTGGATTCCTTTTATTTCCTTTTCTTCTCTGATTGCTGTGGCTAAAACTTCCAAAACTATGTTGAATAAGAGAAGTGAGAGTGGGCCTCCTTGTCTTGTTCCTGATCTTAGTGAAAATGCTTTCAGTTTTTCACCATTGAGGAGGATGTTGGCTCTGGGTTTGATTATATGGCCTTTATTATGTTGAGGAAAGTTCCCTCAATGCCTACTATCTGGAGGGTTTTTATCATAAATCGGTGTTGAATTTTGTCAAAAGCTTTCTCTGCATCTATTGAGATGATCATATGTTTTTTCTCCTTCAATTTGTTAATATGGTGTATCACATTGATTGATTTGCATATATTGAAGAATCCTTGCATTCCTGGGATAAACCCCAGTTAATCATGGTGTATGATTCTTTTAATGTGCTGTTAGATTCTGCTTGCTAGTATTTTGCTGAGGATTTTTGCATATCTGCTCGTCAGTGATATTAGCCTATACTTTTCTTTCTTTTTGACATCCTTATCTGGTTTTGGTATCAGGGTGATGGTGGCCTCGTAGAATGAGTTTGGGAGTGTTCCTCTCTCTGCTATATTTTGGAAGACTTTGAGAAGATAGATGTTAGCTCTTCTCTAAATGTTTGGTGGAATTCGCCTGTGAAGCCATCTGGTCCTGGGCTTTTGTTTGTTAGAGGATTTTTAATCATAGTGTCAATTTCAGTACTTGTCATTGGTCTGTTCATATATTCTATTTCTTCCTAATTCAGTCTTGGCAGGTTGTGCATTTCTAAGAATTTGTCCATTTCTTCCAGGTTGTCCATTTTATTGGCATAGAGTTGCTTGTAGTAATCTCTCATGATCTTTTGTGTTTCTGCAGTGTCAGTTGTTACTTCTCCTTTTTCATTTCTAATTCTATTGATTTGAGTCTTCTCCCTTGTTTTCTTGATGAGTCTGGCTAATGGCTTATCAACTTTGTTTATCTTCTCAAAGAACCACGTTTTAGTTTTACTGATCTTTGCTACTGTTTTCTTCATTTCCTTTTCATTTATTTCTGATCTTTATGATTTCTTTCCTTCTGCTTACTTTGTTTTTTTTCTGTTGTTGTTCTTCTTCTTTCTCTAATTGCTTCAGGTGCAATGTTAGGTTGTTTATTCAAGATGTTTCCTGTTTCTTAAGGTAGGATTGTATTGCTATAAACTTCCCTCTTAGAACTGCTTTTGCTGCATACCATAGGTTTTGGGTTGTCGTGTCTCCATTGTCATTTGTTTCTAGGTATTTTTTTAATTTCCTCTTTGATTTCTTCAGTGATCACTTCGTTATTAAGTAGTGTATTGTTTAGCCTCCATGTGCTTGTATTTTTTACACATCTTTTCCCGTAATTGATACCTAGTCTCATAGCGTTGTGGTTGGAAAAGATACTTGATACAGTTTCAATTTTCTAAAATTTACCAAGGCTTGATTTGTGACACAAGATATGATCTATCCTGGAGAATGTTCCATGAGCACTTGAGAAAAATGTGTCTTCTGTTGTTTTTGTATGGAATGTCCTATAAATATCAATTAAGTCCATCTTTTTTAATGTATCATTTAAAGCTTGTGTTTCCTTATTTATTTTCATTTTGGATGATCTGTCCATTGGTGAAAGTGGGATGTTAAATCCCCTACTATGAATGTATTGCTGTCGATTTCCCCTTTTATGTTAGTATTTGCCTTATGTATTGAGGTGCTCCTATGTTGGGTGCATAAATATTTACAATTGTTATATCTTCTTCTTGGAGCAATCCCTTGATCATTATGTAGTGTCCTTCTTTGTCTCTTGTAATAGTCTTTATTTTAAAGTCTATTCTGTCTGATATGAGAATTGCTACTCCTGGTTTCTTTTGGTTTCAATTTGCATGGAATACCTTTTTCCCTCCCCTCACTTTCATTGTGTATGTGTCTCTAGGTATGAAGTGTGTCTCTTGTAGACAGCATATATATATGTGTGTGTATATATATATATATATATATATATATATATATATATATGTATGTATGTATGTATGTATCTTGTTTTTGTATCCATTTAGCCAGTCTGTGTCTTTTGGTGGGAGCATTTAATCCATTTACATTTAAGGTAATTATCGATATGTATGTTCCTATTCCCATTTTCTTAATTGTTTTGGATTTGTTATTGTAGGTCTTTTCCTTCTTTTGTGTTTCTTGCCTAGAGAAGATCCTTTAGCATTTGTTGTAGAGCTGGTTTTGTGGTGCTGAACTCTCTCAGCTTTTGCTTCTCTGTAAAGGTTTTAATTTCTCCATCAAATCTGAATGAGATCCTTGATGGGTAGAGTAATCTTGGTTGTAGGTTTTTCTCCTTCATCACTTTAAATATGTCCTGCCAGTCCCTTCTGGCTTGCAGAGTTTCTGCTGAAAGTTCAGCTGTTAACCTTATGGGGATTCCCTTGTGTGTTACTTGTTGTTTTCCCCTTGCTGTTTTTAATATGTTTTCTTTGTATTGAATTTTTGACTGTTTGATTAATATGTGTCTTGGGTTGTTTCTCCTTGGATTTAACCTGTAAGGGACTCTCTGTGCTTCCTGGAATTGATTAACTATTTCCTTTCCCATATTAGGGAAGTTTTCGACTCTAATCTCTTCAAATATTTTCTCAGTCCCTTTCTTTTCCTCTTCTTCTTCTGGAACCCCTATAATTCGAATGCTGGTGCATTTAATGTTGTCCCAGAGGTCTCAAAGACTGTCCTCAGTTCATTTTATTCTTTTTTCTTTATTCTGCTCTTCAGTAGTTATTTCCACTATTTTATCTTCCAGGTCACTTATCCGTTCTTCTGCCTCAGTTATTCTGCTATTGATCCCTTCTAGTGTATTTTTAATTTCATATATTGTGTTTTTCATCATTGCTTGTATCATCTTTAGTTCTTCTGGGTCCTTGTTCAATGTGTCTTGAATTTTGTCTATTCTATTTCCAAGATTTTGGACCACATTTACTATCATTATTCTGAATTCTTTTGCAGGTAGACTGCCTATTTCCTCTTCATTTGTTAGGTCTGGTGGGTTATTTTCTTGCTCCTTCATCTGCTGTGTGTTTTTCTGTCTTTTCATGTTGCTTATCTTACTGTTTTGGGGGTCTCCTTTGTGCAGGCTGCATGTTCGTCATTCCCCTTGTGTTTGGTGTCTGTCCCCAGTGGCTAAAGTTGGTTCAGTGGGTTATGTAGGCTTCCTGCTAGAGGGGACTAGTGCCTGTGTTCTGGCAGAGAAGACTAGATCTTGTCTTTCTGGTGGGCAGGTCCACGTCTGGTGTTGTTTTTTGGGGTGTCTGTGGACTTATTATGATTTTAGGCAGCCTCTCTGCTAATGGGTGGGGTTGTGTTCCTGTCTTGCTAGTTGTTTGGCATAGGGTGTCCAGCACTGTATCTTGCTGGTCGTTGAGTTAAGCTGGGTGTTGGTGATGAGATGGAGATCCCTGGGAGATTTTCGCAGTTTGATATTACATGGAGCTGAGAGGTCTCTTGTGGACCAGTGTTCTGAAGTTGGCTCTCCCATCTCAGAGCCACAGAACTGACTCCTGGCTGAAGCACCAAGAGCCTTTCATCCACACAGCTCAGAATAAAAAGAAGAAAAACTAGAAAGAAAGAAAGAAAGAAAGAAAGAAAGAAAGAAAGAAAGAAAGAAAGAAAGAAAGAAGGAAAGAAAGAAAGAGGATAAAATAAAATAAAGTAAGATAAAATAAAGTTATTAAAATAAAAAATAATTATTAAGAAAAAAAATTTTAATTAAAAAAAATAATAACATAAAACAAAAAACGGATGGATAGAACCCAGGACAAATGGTGAAAGCAAAACTATACAGGCAAAATCTCACATGGAAGCATACACATGCACACTCACAAAAAAAGAAAAAGGGGAAAAAGTAAATCTTGCTCTCAAAGTCCACCTCCTCAATTTGGGATGATTCATTGTCTATTCAGGTGTTCCACAGATGCAGGGTACATCAAGTTGTTTGTGGAGATTTAATCCACTGCTCCTGAGGCTGCTGGGAGAGATTTCCCTTTCTCTTCTTTGTTCACACTGTTCCCGGGGCTCAGCTTTGGATTTGGCCCTGCCTGTGTGTGTAGATCACCGGAGGGCGTCTGTTCTTCCCTCAGACAGGACAGGGTTAAAGGAGCCACTGATTTGGGGGCTCACTCAGGCCAGGGGGAGGGAGGGGTACAGAGTTCAGGGTGAGCCTGCGGCGGCAGAGGCCAGCGTGACGTTGCACCAGCCTGAGGCACACCATGCATTCTCCCGGGGGAGTTGTCCCTGGATCTCGGGACGCTGGCAGTGGCGGGTTGCACAGTCTCCCTGGAAGGGAGGTGTGGAGAGTGACCTGTGCTTGCACACAAGCTTCTTGGTGGTGACAGCAGCAGCCTTAGCATCTAATGCCCGTCTCTGTGGTCCATGCTTTTAGCCGCGGCTTGTGCCCGTCTCTGGAGCTCCTTTAAGCAGCGCTCTTAATACCCTGTCCTCGCGCACCAGGAAACAAAGAGGGAAGAAAAAGTCTCTTGCCTCTTTGGTAGGTCCAGACTTTTTCCCGGACTCCCTCCTGGCTAGCTGTGGTGCACTAACACCCTGCAGGCTGTGTTCACACCGCCAACCCAGTCCTCTCCCTGTGCTCTGACCGAAGCCCAAACCTCAGCTCCGAGCCCCGCCCACCCTGGCGGGTGAGCAGACAAGCCTCTTGGGCTGGTGAGTGCTGGTCGGCACCGATCCTCTGTGTGGGAATCTCTCCACTTTGCCCTCTGCACCTCTGTTGTTGTGCTCTCCTCCACGGCTTCGAATCTTCTCCCCTCCACCACCTGCAGTCTCCACCTGCGTAGTGGCTTCTAGTGTGTGGAAACCTTTCCTCCTTCACAGCTCCCTCCCACTGGTGCAGGTCCCATCCCTATACTTTTATCTCTGTTTATTCTTTTTTTCTTTTGCCCTACACAGGTACGTGGGGAGTTTCTTGCCTTTTGGTAGGTCTGAGGTCTTCTGGCAGCATTCAGGAGGTGTTCTGTAGGAGTTGTTCCACGTGTAGATGTATTTCTGATGTATCTCTGGGGAGGAAGGTGATCTCTGTGTCTTACTCTTCCACATCTTTCCCCTGTCCTACCACATCTTCTTAGTATAATTTTTTTTTAATTGTACCATCTTGTGTGCTTTCTGTTTGCTAATAATTAAAAAAATATTTATTTTTTATCATTGGTGTTTAGGGAATTCCCTGACTCTAAAAATGCATAAAATTCATTCATACAGACAAGAAGATTTTGTCAAAATAATTGTTCTTAAAACATTATGCTGAATATCACCTGGACACTGATGTGGAGTAAGTGCTCTTTGCCTTAGGAATCAGCCCTCAATCCAGGGTGTTATACACGTCCAATTATGCATCTTGGTCTTGTGACTGCTATTTTCTCTGCAGATGGTTTGTTCCTGAGCCACAGCTTTTTAAAAAATACTGATATTATTAAGTGTTCAAGCCAAATTCATACTGAATAAAAGCTTTATCATAGATGCAGTCAGAAGAATTAGAAAACTCTTTAAAGGCAGTCTAGTGAGATAGACAAATAAGTACAACAAAAAAGTAAAAGGAGTGCTATAGGTACACATAGAAGAGAAACATTATCTAGTCTTAGGGAATTAGAGAAATGTAAGTGGTAAAAGTGATGTTAAAGTTAGGAAGTAACTTTGATCCTAGGTGAACAAGAGGAGGAAAAATCAGCATGTGAAAAATAGCAGCCTAAAGGGAATAGGCTGGAACATATTGTGTGGGTAGACAGGAGTGTTAGGTAAATTTTCCAGCATCAATTATTAACTTTAACTTTGTACTCTAAGAAAAATATATGGGGGCAAGTGTATTGTGGAATTTGCCTTTTTAAATGTCATCTTGGTAGTAGTGTGGGAAGTGGATGAGAAAGGCACAAAACTCTAAGGAGGGAGAGCAACTGTAAGGTTTTGAAGGAATCCACTGTTAATTACAAGAGGTAGTAAAGAAAATGGAGAAGACATGTTGATTGATTGCATGTGGTTGTAAGAGAGTGAGAGTTACAAAGTGGGTGAGGTTTCTGGCTTAGGCAACTGGCAAAGTAACACCATTTCCCGAAATAAGAAAGGCAGGAGGACATGCAGCATAGGAGAGAAAATAAAACAGAAATGGCCTTCAACTCTCACTTAGATGTCCAGAAGAAATTTCCCAGTAGAAAGTTAGACATACGGGTGTGAATCTCTGAGCTAGAGAGTCAGATGTGGAAATCAAAGTCATCACAATGAATGATAAAAACACTGGATAAGGGAAGCTAGTGTCAGAGGAGTATTTTAGGATAAAGAATAGTGGGGAGAGTTAAAGAAAGAAAAAAGTAGTAGACCACTGTATAAGAGAAGCTGAAGAAAGAAGCAGAATAAAGGAAAAGTTGTAATCAATAGCATTACAGGCTATCAGAATTTCTATGTGATGTTTCCTCAGATTAAGTTTATATTATGATTTTATTTAACATTAGTATTACAGAAGTGATATACCTGATCAGGTTTTTTATAATGTCTCTTTGATTACTTGAGAAATCAACCTTTTTTTTTAAACTGAGATCTAATCGATATATGACGTATTAGCTTCAGGTGTACAACATAATGATTTGATATTGATATACACAGGGAAATGATAATCAGAAGCCTAGTTAACATCCATCTCCATGCATAAATATAGAATTTTTTCCTTGCGTTGAGTTTTAAGATCTACTTTCTTACAACTTTCAAACATGCAATATATTATTAATAACAACAGTCACCATGCTGTATATTATCCCCATAACTTATATATTTTATAGTGGAAGTTTGTTCCTTTTGACTTCCTTCACCCATTTGCCCATGCCCCATCTTTGGCAGCAACCAATCTGTTCTCTCTATCTATGCACTTGCTTTTTATCTTGTGTGTTTTTATTTTTTTGTTTTTAGATTCCACATATAAGTAAGATAATACAGTATTTGTCTTTCTCTGTCTGACTTATTTCTCTTAGCATACAGCCTGCAAGGTCCATTCATGTAGCTGCAAATGGCAAGATTACATTTTTTATGACTAATACGTGTGTATACCAAATCTTTTTTATCCATTCATCCATCAATGGACACTTAGGTTGTCTTCATATCATTGCTATTGTAAATAAGGTTACAATGAATATATGAGTCCATATGTCATTTTGAGTTAGTGTTTTTATTTTCTTTGGGTAAATACCCAGAAGTAGAATTGCTGGTCATGTTGTAGTTCTATTTTAATTTTTTTGAGGAATCTTCATACTGTTTTGCATACTATTTTACATTCCCACCAACAGTGTACTTGGGTTCCCTTTTTTCCATATCCTTGCCAACATTTGTTATTTGTTGTCCTTTTGATAATAGTCATTCTAGCAGGTGTGAAGTGATATCACACTGAGATTTTGATTTGCATTTCCCTGATGATTAGTGATATTGAGAATATTTTTATGTTCCTATTGGCCATCTCTATGTCTTCTTTGGGAAAATGTCTATTCAAATCCTCTGCCCATTTACAAATTGGATTGTTTGGTTTTTTTG
Organism: Stenella coeruleoalba; assembly: GCF_951394435.1. Taxonomy (NCBI): domain Eukaryota; kingdom Metazoa; phylum Chordata; class Mammalia; order Artiodactyla; family Delphinidae; genus Stenella; species Stenella coeruleoalba. The sequence goes on along the minus strand of NC_137160.1, from coordinate 34,934,843 downwards.
CCATTGTGTTTTATGAATTGTTTATATATTTTTGAGATTTATCCCTTATCAGATATATGATTTACAAATATTTTCTTTCTTTCAATAGGTTGCCTTTTCATTTTTTTTATAGTTTCATTTACTGTGCAGAAGCTGTTTAGTCTGATAGAGTCCCACTTAATTATTTTTGCTTTTGTGCCATTACTTTGGTGTCAAATTAAAAAGAAAAAAAAAATCAACACCTACACCTATGTCAAGGAGCTTATTTCCTATATATTGTTCTAGGAGTTTTATGGTTTCAGGATCATAAAGACATTCAAGTATTTAATCCATTTTGAGTTAATTTTTGTGTATGGTGTAAGATAGTGGTTCAGTTTCATTCTTTTATATGTACCTGTCCGTCTTCCTATTTATTAAAGAGACAGTCCTTTCCCCATTGTATCTTCTTGGCCCTTTTGTCATAAATTAATTGACCACATATATGTGGGTTTATTTCTGGGCTCTTTATTCTATTCTAATACTCATGTGTCTGTTTTTATGTCAATACCATACTGTTTTGACTACAGTAGCTTTGTAATAGACTTTGAAATCAGGGAGCACAATGCTTCCAGCTTTGTTCTTTCTAAAGGTTGCTTTGACTATTTGGTGGTTTTGTGGGTCTGAACACATTTTACAATTGTTTGTTTTGTATCAATCTTAGACTTGTTAAGACTTGTTTTGCAGCCTAACATATGATCTATCCTAGAGAGTGTTCCACTAGCACTTGAGAAGAATGTGTATACTGTTGCTTTTGGGTGGAACTTTCTCTATATATCTATTAAGACTATCTGCTCTCTTTTCCCATCCTGAGAGCTGCAGTTTCAGCTGTGAGAGCAAGAACCACTGAGCAGGTGACCGCAGCACCGGTGGAGGCAGGAGCAAGCTGGGAGGGTCACTGTGTCTCCCTGGGTGCAGGAAGATGAGCAGAGATACATCAGAAATACATCTACATGTGGAACAAACCCTACAGACACCTACTGAATGCTGGCAGAAGACCTCTGACCTCCCAAAAGTCTGAGCTGTGTGGATGAAAGGCTCTTGGTGCTGAAGCCAGGAGTCAGTGCTGTGTCTCGGAAGTGGGAGAGCCAACTTCAGGACACTGGTGCACAAGAGACTTCCTAGCTCCACGTAATATCAGATGGCAAAAATCTCCCAGAGTTCTCCATCTCAACACCAACACCCAGCTTCACTCAATGACCAACAAGTTACAGTGCTGGACACCATAGGCCAAACAACTAGCAAGACAGGAACACAACCCCACCCATTAGCAGAGAGGCTGCCTAAAATCATAATAAGTCCACAGATACCCCAAAACACACCATCAGACATGGACCTGCCCACAAGAAAGACAAGATACAGCCTCATCCACCAGAACACAGGTACTAGTCCATTCCACCAGGAAGCCTACACAATGCACTGAAACAATTTTAGACACTGCGGACAGACACAAAAAAACAACGGGAACTACAAACCTACAGCCTGCAAAAAGGAGACCCCAAACACAGTAAGATAAGTAAAATGAGAAGACAGAAAAACACACAGGAGATGAAGGACCAAGATAAAAACCCACCAGACCTAAAATATGAAGAGGAAATAGTCAGTCTACATGAAAAATAATTCAGAATAATGATAGTAAACATGATCCAAAATTTTGGATATAGAATAGACAAAATACAAGAAACATTTAACAAAGACCTAGAAGAACTAAAGATGAAACAAACAATGATGAACAACACAATAAATGAAATTAAAAATACTCTAGATGGGATCAATAGCAGATTAACTGAGACAGAAGAACGGATAAGTGACCTGGAAGATAAAACAGTGGAAATAACTACTTCAGAGTGGAAAAAAGAAAAGAAGAATGAAAAGAATTGAGGACAGTCTCAGAGACCTCTGGGACAACATTAAATGCACCAAAATTCGAATTATAGGGGTTCCAGAAGAAAAAGAGAAAAAGAAAGGGACTGAGAAAATATTTGAAGAGATTATAGTTGAAAACGTCCTTAATATGGGAAAGGAAATAGTTAATCAAGTCAAGGAAGCACAGAGAATCCCATACAGGATAAATTCAAGGAGAAACATGTCAAGACACATATTAATCAAACAGTCAAAAATTCAATACAAAGAAAATATATTAAAAGCAGCAAGGGAAAACAACAAGTAACACACAAGGAATCCCCATAAGGTTAACAGCTGATCTTTCAGCAGAAACTCTGCAAGCCCAGAGAGACTGGCAGGACATATTTAAAGTGATGAAGGAGAAAAACCTACAACCAAGATTACTCTACCCAGAAAGGATCTCATTCAGATTTGATGGAGAAATTAAAACCTTTACAGAGAAGCAAAAGCTGAGAGAGTTCAGCACCACCAAACCAGCTTTACAACAAATGCCAAAGGATCTTCTCTAGTCAAGAAACACAAGAGAAGGAAAAGACCTACAATAACGAACCCAGAACAATTAAGAAAATGGAAATAGAAACATACATATCGATAATTACCTTAAATGTAAATGGATTAAATGCTCCCACCAAAAGACACAGACTGGCTGAATGGATACAAAAACAAGACCCATATATATGCTGTCTACAAGAGATCCACTTCAGACCTAGAGAAACATACAGACTGAAAGTGGGGGGATAGAAAAACATCTTCTATGCAAATGGAAACCAAAAGAAAGCTGGAGTAGCAATTCTCATATCAGAACATAATAGACTTTAAAATAAAGACTGTTAGAAGAGACAAAGAAGGACACTACATAATGATCAAGGGATTGCTCCAAGAAGAAGATATAACAAATGAAAATATTTATGCACCCAACATAGGAGCAACTTAATACATAAGGCAAATACTAACAGTCATAAAAGGGGAAATTGACAGTAACACATTCATAGTAGGGGTCTTTAACACCCCATTTCACCAATGGACAGGTCATCCAAAATGAAAAAAATAAGGAAACAAAAGCTTTAAATGATACATTATATCCTGCATCACAAATCAAGCCTTGGTAAATTTTAGAAAATTGAAATTGTATAAAGTATCTTTTGACCACAATGCTATGAGACTAGATATCAATTACAGGAAAAGATGTGTAAAACATACAAACCCATGGAGGCTAAACAATACACTACTTAATAACGAAGTGATCACTGAAGAAATCAAAGAGGAAATTAAAAAATACCTAGAAACAAATGACAATGGAGACGCGACAACCCAAAACCTATGGTATGCAGCAAAAGCAGTTCTAAGAGGGAAGTTTATAGCAATACAATCCTACCTTAAGAAACAGAAAACATCTTGAATAAACAACCTAACATTGCACCTGAAGCAATTAGAGAAAGAAGAACAAAACAAACAAACAAACAAACAAAAAGTAAACAGAAGGAAAGAAATCATGAAGATCAGATCAGAAATAAATGAAAAAGAAATGAAGGAAACGATAGCAAATATCAGTAAAACTAAAAGCTGCTTCTTTGAGAAGATAAACAAAATAGATAAACAATTAGCCAGACTCATCAAGAAAAAAAGGGAGAAGACTCAAATCAATAGAATTAGAAATGAAAAAGGAGAAGTAACAACTGACACTGCAGAAACACAAAAGATCATGAGAGATTACTACAAGCAACTCTATGCCAATAAAATGGACAACCTGGAAGATATGGACAAATTCTTAGAAATGCACAACCTGCCAAGACTGAATCAGGAAGAAATAGAAAATATGAACAAACCAATCACAAACACTGAAATTGAAACTGTGATTAAAAATACTCTAGCAAACAGAAGCCCAGGACCAGATGGCTTCACAGGCTAATTCTACCAAACATTTAGAGAAGCACTAACATCTATCCTTCTCAAAGTCTTCCAAAATATAGAAGAGGGAGGAACACTCCCGAACTCATTCTACCTGATACCAAACTCATTCATCACACTGATACCAAGATCAGAGAAAGATGTCACAAAGCAAGAAAACTACAGGCCAATATTACTGATGAACAAAGATGTCAAAATCCTCAACAAAATACTAGCAAAAAGAATCCAACAGCACATTAAAATGATCATACACCATGATCAAGTGGGATTTATTCCAGGAATGCAAGGATTCTTCAATATATGCAAATCAATCAATGTGATACACCATATTAACAAATTGAAAGAGAAAAATGATATAGTAATCGCAATAGACGCAGAGGAAATTTTTGACAAAATTCAACATCCATTTATGATAAAAACCCTCCAGAAAGTAGGCATAGAGGGAACTTTCCTCAACATAATAAAGACCATATATGACAAACCCACAGCCAACATCGTCCTCAATGGTGAAAAACTGAAAGCATTTTCACTAAGATCAGGAAGAAGACAAGGTTGCCCACTCTCACCATTCTTTTTCAACATAGTTTTGGAAGTTTTAGCCACAGCAATCAGAGAAGAAAAGGAAATAAAAGGAATCCAAATCAGAAAAGAAGAAGCAAAGCTGTCACTGTTTCTGGATGACATAATTCTATACATAGAGAATCCTAAAGATGCTATCAGAAAACTACTAGAGTTAATCAATGAATTTGGTAAAGTACCAGGATACAAAGTTAATGCACCAAAATCTCTGGCATTCCTATACAATAATGCTGAAAAATCTGAAAGTGAAATCAAGAAAAAACTCCCATTTACCATTTCAACAAAAGGAATAAAATACGTAGGAATAAACCTACCTAAGGAGACAAAAGACCAGTATGCAGAAAATTATAAGACACTGGTGAAAGAAATTAAAGATGATACAAATAGACCGACAATTATACCATGTTCTTGGATTGGAAGAATCAACATTGTGGAAATGACTACTACCCAAAGCAATCTACAGATTCAATGCAATCCCTATCAAACTAACGCTGGCATTTTTCACAGAACTAGAACAAAGAAATTCACAATTGGTATGGAAATACAAAAGACCCCAAATAGCCAAAGCTATCTTGAGAATGAAAAACAGAGCTGGAGGAATCATGCCTGTCTTCAGACTATACTACAAAGCTATAGTAATCAAGACAGTATGGTACTGGCCCCAAAACAGGAATATAGATCAATGGGACAGGATAGAAAGCCCAGAGATAAACCCACGTACATATGGTCAGCTTATCTTTGATAAATGAGGCAGGAATGTACAGTGGAGAAAGGACAGCCTCTTCAATAGTGGTGCTGGGAGAACTAGACAGCTACATGTAAAAGTATGAGATTAGAACACTCACTAACACCATACATAAAAATAAGCTCACAATGGATTAAAGACCTAAATATAAGGCCAGAAACTATCAAAGTCTTAGAGGAAAACATAGGCAGAACACTCTATGACATAAATCACAGCAAGATTCTTTTTGACCCACCTCTAGAGAAACGGAAATAAAAACAAAAATAAACAAATGGGACCTAAGGAAACTTCAAAGCTTTTGCATAGCAAAGGAAACCATAAACAAGACCAAAATACAACCCTCAGAATGGGAGAAATTATTTCCAAATGAAGCAACTGACAAAGGATTAATCTCCAAAATTTACAAGCAGCTCATGCAGCTCAATAAAAAGAAAACAAATAACCCAATCCAGAAATGGGCAGAAGACCTAATTAGCCACTTCTCCAAAGAAGATATACAGATTGCCACCCAACACATGAAAGAATGCTCAACATCATGAATCATTAGAGAAATGCAAATCAAAACTACAATGAGATATCATCTCACACCGTCAGGATGGCCATCATCAAAAAATCTAGAAACAATAAATGCTGGAGAGGGTGTGGAGAAAAGGGAACACTCTTGTACTTCTAGTGGGAATGTGAATTGGTACAGCCACTGTGGAGAACAGTATGGAGGTTCCTTAAAATACTACAAATATAACTACCATATGACCCAGCAATCCCACTACTGAGCATATACCCTGAGAAATCCATAATTCAAAGAGTCATGTACCAAAATGTTCATTGCAGCTCTATTTACAATAGCCAGGAGATGGAAACAACCTAAGTGCCCATCATCAGATGAATGGATAAAGAAGATGTGGCACATATATACAATGGAATATTACTCAACCATAAAAAGAAACAAAGTTGAGTTATTTTTAGTGAGGTGGATGGACCTAGAGTCTGTCATACAGAGTGAAGTAAGTCAGAAAGAGAAAGACAAATACTGTATGCTAACACATATATATAGAATGTAAGAAAAAAAAATGTCATGAAGAACCTAGGGGTAAGACAGGAATAGAGACACAGACCTACTAGAAAATGGACTTGAGGATATGGGGAGGAGGAAGTGTAAACTGTGACAAAGTGACAGTGGCATGGGCATATATACACTACCAAGCGTAAAATAGATAGCTAGTGGGAAGCCACTGTATAGCATAGGGAGATCAGCTCAATGCTTTGTGACCATCTAGAGGGGTGGGATAAGGAGTGTGGGAGGGAGGGAGTTGCAAGAGGGAAGAGATATGGGAATTTATGTATATGTATAACTGATTCACTTTGTTATAAAGCAAGAACTAACACACCATTGTAAAACAATTATACTACAATAAAGATGTTAAAAAAAAGGTAATAATCAGCAAACAAACAAAAAAACAAACAAATACAAACAAAGAAACAAAAAATAAATAAATGAGACAGTTTCTGAGCTTAAGAATTTGTTTGCAATCTAATGTTTATTTTGTTGATTTGGCTGCACAAACCATTCCAGTAAATCTCTTGGGGAAAAAATATTTTGTTGCTTTTAATATAGGAGTCAGCAATCTAAGGCTCTCAGGCAAAATCCACTGCCTGGTTTTGCATAGCCTGCAAGCTAAAAATGGTTTTCACATTTTTAAATGGTTTTAAAAAATCAAAAGTATAGTATTTCATGATAATTACATAAAATTCCAATTTCAATACCCATAAATAAAATTTTATTGCAAAAAAAAAAAGTAACTATCTGCTCTAACATGTCATTTAAGGCCAATAGTTCTTTGTTGATTTTCTGTCTGGATAATCTATCCATTGATGGAGTGGCATATTGAACTTTCCTACTATTATTTTATTTCTGTCTATTGCATTTTTCTTCTTAGTTCTGTTAACATTTGTGTTATATATTTAGGTGCTTCTGTATTGGATTTGTAAATGTTATATCCTCTTGCTGGATTGACCCTTCTTGGTGTCTTATTACAGTTTTAATTTTAAAGTCTATATTGTCTGCTCTAAGTACAGATCCCCCAGCTTTCATTTGGGTTCCATTTGCAGAGAATATCTTTTTCCATCCCTTCACTTTTAGTCTGCATGTTCTTACATCTGAAGAGAGTTTTTTGTAGGCAACGTATAGATGGGTGTTATTTTTTAATGCACTCAACCACTCTATGCCTTTTTACTGGAGAATTTAGTCCATTTACATTTAAACTAATTATTGATGATTATGTACTTATTGCCATTTTGATATTAGTTTTCTGGCTGTTTTTGAGTTCCTCTGTTTACTTCTTTTATTGATTTCTTCCCCTGTATTTTGATGACTTTCTTTAGTGGTATGCTTATGTTTCTTTCTCATTATCTTTTGTGTATCTACTACAGGTTTTTGCTTTCCAGTTACCACGAGGTTATATATAAAATTTATATTTATAACAATCTTTCTACTTTGATAACTTAGGTTTGAACACATTCTAAAACTCTACAGTGTACTTTCCCCCTTCATATTTCATTTTTTTGATGTCACCTTTTATATCATTTTATCTTATCTATTCCTTTTGCTTGTCTGGAAAACTCTTCCAGAGTCTTAGGCAGCAGCTTTTTAAGAATGCAAATATATGCTATCCTGTAAGCACCACTGGCCACGAAAGCCAGAGAACCTGGAGGTGTTCCCTGCATGGCAGTTGAAACACTGGGGCTTCAGATGACTCTCTAAGCTCCTTTCTGGGAGTTCAAATCAGCTTTATTACATGATTAAGATGTTATCTGATAGAGTTTTCTACTTTGTATAGCTATTCTACACGATAAGTATCTTGTATTCAGAAATCTTGAAATTGTATAAATATACCACTCTTCAAATATTTTCATTTGTGTAATAGTATATATTGATGTCTTTTTCACTAATTAATTATTCTTCTAATGGTTACAAAATAGTGATTTTCCAATTTCTTCAGGTTTTCTACATTCATTAGTTGTCATTCTGTTAAAAGGAGTGTTTCCTTTGTTTGTTCTCTTCCTTTCTTTCTCCCTTTCTTTCTTTCTTTCTCTCTTTCTTTTTTTCTCCTTTTCTTTCTTTCTTTCTTTCTTTCTTTCTTTCTTTCTTTCTTTCTTTCTTTCTTTCTTTCTTTCTTTCTTTGTTTCTTTCTTTCTTTGTAGTGGGTTTTGTGGATTTCCATTTTATCCAATGATTTAGAATACAAATTTTAAAAGATTCTCAAATTGTTTTAGTTTAGGGTTAATAAGAGCCCTTTAAGCCTAGCTTTTCTTCCTTTTAACTTACCCCCTTTATTCTTTGAGCATTTTTTACTTTCTGGCCCAGCAAAATTGTCTAGGCTTATTTTGTACATTCCTTCTGCTCCCCTGGGTTTATTTTACTGGGAACAATATATGGAAACCAGGATCTGGACATCAGTGTCCTTGTTGATACTGGAGTGTCATTGCTCCCAGTCATTTCAGTGAAGAGAGTTGGGAAATTAGTGTAAGTAAACACACACACACACACACACACACACACTTATATCTATACTAACTTTTATATGTATCCATATACATCTATATTTAAATACAAAAGCATATATAAATATGTAAATATATTTTAAAATATAAATGTGATATGTACATATATACAATATATAATTGTATATATGTAAAAGCATGACATTATACCAATATCTTCAATTCTAATCCAATGTCTCATGTACATTCCAGTTTTTTCTTTTCCTGTATTTTAACTCCCCAATCCAACACTGTGGATCTTGGTACCTATTATCCCCAATCTATCAGATCTTACCTGCATGGGGTTCAATTGCACCAGGCCATCTCTTCAGCTTGCTGGGTTCAGTCTTCCTTGTTTCCTTGTATGGACCCCACTGCTGCAAGTTTGAAGGAAAGGGGAGAGATAATGCTATATACTTTTTATTAGATCTTTCTATATATATCCTTCTTTTCCATCACTATTGAGAGTTTTTGAGAGAAAAAATTAAATCTTACACTTCAATGTGTCTCTTAAAATTGTCCAGCACAATGCCTTACCCAAAATTTGTAACTGGAAACCTATGGGATGAATTCTACCAACACACATGTTTTATTTAGCCTGCTTTTAAAACAAAAATATTTATTTAAAACAAAAATAATATATTTTAAAACAAATATAATGTATTGAAAAATAAACTAAACAAAATAATGTTTTTTTAATAATGATTTTATTTCAAAGTTTATTTTATAGAAATTTTACACATAGTTTTCAATTTCTGACTTATCTCAAAAATCAGTTATGGCATCAATACTTATACTCCTAAACAAGAGGGAGAAAAACAAATGAGTGCCTGCTTCTGCATGTAGATGGACACTTACTAATAGTTCAGCTCGGATCTCCTGCCACAGTTTGTTTCACTGACTACCTGGCACTTGATGGAATTTGAGTTTATATCCTGGCACACAGGAGGCACTGGTTGAAACTATGAAATTTGTTAGTTAATTGATTACTCAAGGTCAACTTTAGAGTTCCAAGTCAACTGAGTCAGTCTTTTCTAATAAAGCTCTGACAGTTTTTCTTTGTTGTTTACTCCATTACATACCTAATTTCAGAAATCTCGTCACTGCCATCTATGAATCATAGTAACTTCACCAGAGGATATTACTTGCAGTTCTCTAGAAGTGGAGGAGAGTGTGCCAGAACCATTAGTTTCAGGGGAATAAAAATTGCTCATTCATAATTTTGTGTGTGTGGTCTATGAGCTGTAAACACCACTTAAGTTCTCTGCTTCATACAGTATTAGGTAAACATTTAAGAGATAAATACTTTTATCCATCTTTGCTTCCAGCAAATAAATAGACCATGAAAACTCCAGAGGGCTGGCTTGATATATGTTTCACTTTATTATTTTCCTTAAGCTGAGTTCTCAGTAATACTCTGTGTAGATGCAGGTAAGTGGACCATGCTCAGTGTGAGGGAAGAAAGGCAGATGTATCTGTGAAGCTATGTCATATATATGTCTCTCTCTCTCTCTATATATATATATAGAGAGAGAGAGAGAGAGAGAGCAAGAGAGAGAGAGAGAGACAGAGAGACAGAGAGACAGAGAGAGACAGAGAGAGACAGAGACAGAGATGGAGACAGACACAGAGATAGAGATAGAGACAGACACAGAGACACAGAGACAGAGAGGAAGAGAAAGAGAAATCTCTTTGTCCATGAGAAAGACATTTATTCCCAGGAAAATAATTGTCTGTTAAGTTGTGAATTTATAGGCCAGTTGGAAAGAACTGAGGAAATAAAGTCACTAAAATAGAGTTATCAAAACAGTTATTATATTAATATATAATATTTTGCAAGGCTTAGTGATTATATACCATGTTTAATACCTATAGGTATTTCTCTGCTAATTGTAGACATATGTCACTTTTTTTACTCTATTTTCCAATATGTTGGTTGGTGGTATATCAGTTGATGGTAAGTTAACGTGATATATCTCAGTTGACAGTGACTCTACCTCGAAAAATGAAAATGACATTAAATTGATGGTGAGGTTGAATATTTTTTATGTTTATTTTTATCTCCTCTATCAATTATTAATCCATATCACTGAGATGTTACTGAGTTGTATAGACACATTACATATTAAGATGATCAAAACTTTTTTCCTACTTGACAGAATTACATCTCCTAGGTGACTCTTTCTCTTTTATTGATATTTACAGTTCTCATCTACAAAATTTAAAAATTTTAAGTTGTCAAATTTATAATTTTTCTCCTTTTGATTCATTCCTTTTTATGGTTTGAGCACTTTTCTCTCTCTGAATTGAGAACAATAAAAATATGTTTGTATTAAGTATTTATTAGACACTGGGTGATGTGATAGTCTTTGGTTATACATGGGCAACCAACACAAGGACCTTCTATCAAGAAGCTCCCAGTTGGTTTAACAAAAATAGATATGTCAACAATTACCTTCATTCCCCACCTCTTTGTCTGTCCTCTTTGCCATTTAGGCCACAGGGAACTTAAAGGGCAGGGTTTGAGAGTTTAGTTACGGATGATAATGAAAAAAAAAATACTGTTCTCCTCAGTATCAAACTCACATACTGACTCCAAATTGAAATTCATGGGGAAACTTTTCTTACTAATTTAATACGGTCAGTGTACACCTCAGAGGAGCAAACACTTCAACATGTTTCTTACACAGACAGACACCCAGACACAAACACACATTCTCATACTGTGATTTACAACTGCCAGGGAAATGTTGAAGGTGAAAAAGAGGAAATCAGGGACACGCCTCTGCCCATTAATAAAATTAAAGGTTTTACTTTTGCTGAGAGAGTGTGATTTAAGGGTTAATCAGCACCATGGTCCTTGCACATTATGTAAGAAAATATAAACTCCTGGCTACTGAATCTGTTCTTGGAAGCTCCGGGGGAAATTTCTGCCAGTCCGCTGATAACCTTTTATGCTGGCTTGAATATTTCTCCTTGTTTAATTGAGTTTGCTTGCTATATGTAAAAAGTGGCTGCTGGCTAATCGTCTGACTCTTTTTGTACGTATTTGAGTAGGACAGTTTACTTGTGCAGATGAATCTTCTTATGTTCAGTTTTTCTCCACTCTGCTTGCAAGGACTCAGACTGCTCTATTTGCTTTGCACAGTCCCATTAAATTATTCAATGACATCCACATTCATATGTCTTTAGAACATTGGCTCCAAATGTGTCATATTCAAAAGAAAGTCATTATTTTTAGGCCATTGAAATCAGAAACAATATCATAAAGAAAACGATTCTAAAAGTAGATTGTTCATTCATGTAGGGTACAACAAACTCTTCTCCAAGTTCTGTAAGTTGATTTCTCTTTAATATCAAGGCACGACTTTCTGTGGAATTTAAAATAAAAGCCATTTCTCCCTTTCATTGAGGCCAAAGATGAGGGCAAGAAAAAGAACATGAGGGGCAAAGATATCTGAATGCCCTTGATGTTTCTTTCCTTTGGGAATATCTACATGAAATTGCCAATGTAACCTCTGTCCCTCTTGAGGCCAGCACTGAGAGCTCTGAATGAGAATCTTATAAATATCCCATTTGTTCATATATATAATTTTGAGGAATATCCATCATGCTAATTCATTTAGGGAATATAAGTATTATATAAATCTAATGGACAGTATGGGCAAATAATTTAATTATAAAATGTAAGGAAACACACACACACCCACACACATGACTGGCAGTATTACAACAGCTGCTGCAGAAACCTGCAAATATATATTTTGGTGCTTGCTGTGGTGCCCTGGTACATGATCCTGCTTTTATGTATGTTGTACCCTAGTGTGAAAGGATTGATCATGGAAGAAGATCTTTCATTTAGGATCTCCCAGGACAGTGGTCACCTTTTGGAGTTAAATGTAATCAGGTTATTCTGTCCACCTGTGGAAATCCTTGGTTCACGTAGTCAAATGACTCTTCCCAACCACATACATTCTCTGTTTTCAAAACAAAGCAAAGTCAAAAAAAAAAAATCATCAATGACAACATGTAGAGCCTCCACCAATTTCAGGAAAGTAGAGAGGGAAATCTTAGGTTTTTCTCCCTGTGATCATGTTTTCCCCTTCTCTCCAATTGTTTTTTGTTCCTAAACACTTTATTTCAGAACCCATTCACCAGCCCTTGCCTTTCTCTTTTCCAGTCCATTTTATGATTCATATTTCTATTTTACAATCATATTACACAGTATAAAGGAATGGTATATCAGGAATCTCTGCTTTCCTATACTCAGAGACTGGAAATAAGTTATTTTTTGTCCTTTGACCTCCTGAAGCCATCTTCACCTGCCAACCATGAGTACATTATCAGTGTACAGAAAAATGAACTGGCTGTAGGAAAGCTATAATATAATGAAAAGTAAACAAAGATTTGGGTTCAGAAGTACTAAATTCTTATTCCTAGACCCATTGCCATATTTGCATGTTACATAATTGTGATTAATCATTTGATCTACCTGAATCTTAATTTTCATTTTCAGTAAATATTCTAGCACTATTTGAGGATGAATGAAATGGTGTAAAAAAACAAAAACAAAAACAAAAACAAAACCTTTAAATTGAAAAAAATTTGGTTCAAATTCAAAAACTAAATTCTTATATGAACATGACTCTTGCTACCTGGTGAGAGGTCGTGAAGTAGAAGGCAGCCCAGGTTGTGATGGAAATGGGAAAATGTTTAGTCTAGAAAATTGTTGAGAAAACATCATGAGGAAAGTTGAGTAAATAATCATGGAGCAAGGAGGAGTTAGGAAGTAATCTGGAATAAGCCAAAAACCAGAAACATTATAGAAAACAGAAGTGGAAATAGTATAATTAATTTTATTATTATTATTTTAAGAAGAACTTGTGTCCTACTGGATTTAAAGTAGCCATTCCTCTTATGCCAGCACGCATCCATACAGTGCAGGATAAATATGAGTGCTTGTAATGCTCAGTTTATAATTTAAATTTAAGGCACCCCCAAGAAACAAAACCTCAAAGTGAGAGAAACAATACCAAGACTATAGAATCCCCAATTTCAAAGGAAAAATAATATAATAAAGTTCATTCAGCTTGACTCAAAACCATAAGTTTTGTGCTTGGATTATCTAAGTAATTGTCCTGATTATAACTTTATGAGCAAAAGCAGAGATAAGGAAAACCTCATTTTTCTCCTACAGGTGAGTTTCATTTGAAATGTGCCATTTTACATGCAGCAACTTTTATTTAAACAACTAGGTTTCAAACAGGTAGAAGAGTAACTAATGAGTTAATGTCATGGAAGGTGGTCAAAATTTTAAAGGCATTAAGGAAACTGAATAAATATGCCCAATCTCCAGGAAAAATCAAGTGAAGAAATATTCGTGTGGTTATTGTTAACACTGGTCTAATCTCTTTGTTCAAATGTATAGAACATTAAGCACTGAATGGATGTGTTAAACAGAAATATTACATATTGCAAAAGTGAAGCAATTCATTGTATATCCAGAAGGCAGTTATTCTAAGAGAGAGAGAGAGAGAGAGAGAGAGAGAGAGAGAGAATGCACTATGTAATACTCTTTCATTCTAATGCCAAAGCCATTAAAGTAGGGATACAATATGTTAACTCATTGGCATTCTTCATTTTTAACAGAATAGGTTTCCCAGGGACAGTATTGAGAAGGATATCTTCATTATATTGTTGAGGCAAAAATCATTCAGTAGGAAAATATAGAAGGTATGGTTGATGAATAGACTACAGAGTACAATTCTTTTTATCTTTTCTTTTTCTTCTCTGTGGTTTTCACTTTACTCTCTTATCATCATCATTGATATCAAAGAATGGAAGAGCACTAAAACTTGATAACATTTGAAGTTATAATGCTTTTAGACACAGCTTTAAAACTGATGAGTGATGAAAACTATAATTTCTAGTATCAATTGACACTTTCTCTTCCACCTTTCATGAATTCAAAGAGCTTTGGGCTCCAATCTGCTTTTTTTTTTCTTTTCTGTTTCCCTGACCATTTTTATTTTAAATGTATTTATTTGAATAAATAATACATTCTTATAAAAAAAATAACATACAGAGTGAAAAGAGAAAAGAAAAAGTGTAAAGAGTAAGTTACTCTGCATTCCCCATTCCTGACTTTTAATTCTCCAATTCCCTTATCCATTTCTTGTTTCATTTAGAGGTTATCTAGGAATAGACATGTATTTTCACCTCTCCCTCCAAAAAAAGAAACAAATGGTTACAGACCATTTGTGATTCATAACCTTCTTCATTTAACATCCATTGGGCCATGTGCCATATCAGTACATATAGAAAATACCTCCTTAAGCAAAATGCTTCAGAAGATTCCATCATATGGACATGTCTTAGACTGCTCTGTAGGTTTAACAGCTGTATTTTATTTATTTTTTTAATTTTTTAAATTTTTTTTAAAATTTTGGTATGTTCATTTGATTTATTTTTTTAACATCTTTATTGGAGTATAATTGCTTTAAAATGGTGTGTTAGTTTCTGCTTTATAACAAAGTGAATCAGCTAGACATCTACATATATCTCCATATCTCTTCCCTCTTGCATCTCCCTCCATCCCACCCTCCCTATTTCACTGCTCTAGGTGGTCATAAAGCACCAAGCTGATCTCCCTGTGCTATGCGGCTCCTTCCCATTAACTATCGGTTTTACATTTGGTAGTGTATATATGTCCATGCTACTCTCTCACTTTGTCCCATCTTACCCTTCCCCCTCACTGTGTTCTCAAGTCAATTCTCTAGTAGATCTGTGTCTTTATTCCCATTCTGCCCTTATGTTCTTCATGACCATTTCTTTTTTTTTTTTTTTAGATTCCATATATATGTGTTAGCACATGGTATTTATTTTTCTCTTTCTGACTTAACTTCACTCTGTATGAGAGGCTCTAGGTCCATTCACCTCCCTACAAATAACTCAATTTCGCTTCTTTTTATGGCTGAGTAATAGTCCATTGTATATATGTGCCACATCTTCTTTATCCATTCATCTGTCGACGGTCACTTAGGTTGCTTCCATGTCCTGGCTATTGTAAATAGAGCTGCAATGAACATTGTGGTACATAAGTCTTTTTGAATTATGATTTTCACAGGGTATATGCCCAGTAGTGAGATTGCTGGGTCATATGGTAGTTCTATTTGTAGTTTTTTAAGGAAGCTCCATACTGTTCTCCATAGTGGCTGTACCAATTCACATTCCCACCAGAAGTACAAGGGTGTTCCCTTTTCTCCACATGCTCTCCAGCATTTATTCTTCATAGATTTTTTGATGATGGCGATTATGACTGGTATGAGATGATATTTCATTGTAGTTTTGATTTACATTTCTCTCGTGATTAATGATGTTGAGCATTCTTTCATGTGTTGGGTGGCAATCTGTATATCTTCTTTGGAGAAATGTCTATTTAGATCTTCTACCCATTTTTTGATTGGGTTGTTTGTTTTTTTGATATTGAGCTGTATGGGCTGCTTGTAAATTCTGGAGACTAATCCTTTGTCAGTTGCTTCGTTTGCAAATATTTTCTCCCATCCTGAGGGCTGTCTTTTCGTGTTTTTATGGTTTCCTTTGATGTGCAAAAGCTTTTAAGTTTCATTAGGTACCATTTCTTGATTTTTGTTTTTATTTCCATTTCTCTAGGCAGTGGGTCAAAAAGAATCTTGCTGTGGTTTATGCCACAGACTTTTCTGCCTATGTTTGGCTCTAAGAGTTTTAGAGTGTCTGCCCTTACATTTAGGTCTTTAAGCCATTTTGAGTTTATTTTTGTGTGTGGTGTTAAGGAGTGTTCTAATTTCATTGTTTTACATATAGCAGTCCAGTTTTCCCAGCACAACATATTGAAAAGGCTGTCTTTTCCCTATTGCATATTCTTGCATGCTTTATCAAAAATAAGTTGACCATATGTGCATAGCTTTATCTCTGGGCTTTCTATCCTATTATTTTGATCTATATTTCTGTTTTTGTGCCCGTACCATACTGTCTTGATTACTGTAGCTTTATAGTATAGTATGAAGTCAGGGAGCCTGATTCCAACAGCACAGTTTTTCTTTCTCAAGATTGCTTTGGCTATTTGAGATGTTTTGTGTTTCCATACAAATTGTGAAATTTTTTGCTCTAGTCTGTGAAAAATGACAGTGATAGTTTGATAGGGATTGCATTGAATTGGTAGATTGATTTGGGTAGTACAATCATTTTCACAATGTTGATTCTTCCAATCCAAGAACATGGTATATCTCACCATCTGTTTGTATCATCTTTAATTACTTTCATTAGTGTCTTAGAGTTTTCTGCATACAGGTATTTTTTTCTCCTTAGGTAAGTTTATCCCTCGATATTTTATTCTTTCTGTTGCAATGATAAATGGGAGTGTTTCCTTAATTTCACTTTCAGATTTTTCATCATTAGTGTATAAGAATGCAAGAGATTTCTGTGCGTTAATTTTGTATCCTGCTACTTTAGCAAATTCATTGATTAGCTCTAGTAGTTTTCTGGTATCTTCTGTAGGATTCCCTATGCATAGCATCATGTCATCTGCAAACAGAGCTTTCTTCTTCTTTTCCAATTTGGATTCCTTTTATTTCTCTTTCTTTTCTGATGGCTGTGGGTAACACTTTCAAAACAATGTTGAATAATATTGTTGAGAGTAGACAACCTTATCTTTTTCCTGATCTTATTGGAAATGGTTTCAATTTTTCACCATTGAGGAAAATGTTGGCTGTGGGTTTGTCTTATATGGCCATTACTATGTTGAGGTAAGTTCCCTCTATGTTTACTTTCTGGAGGGTATTTATAATAAATGGGTGTTGAATTTTGTCGAAAGCTTTCTCTGCACCTATTGAGATGATCATATGGTTTTTATTCTTCAATTTTTTAATATGGTGCATCACATTGATTGATTTGCATATTTTGAAGAATCCTTACATTGCTGGGATAAACCCCACTTCATCATGGTGGATGATACTTTTAATGTGCTGTTGGGTTCTGTTTGCTAGTATTTTTTGAGGAATTCTGCATCTATGTTCATCAGTGATATGGGCCTGTAGTTTTCTTTCTTTGTGACATCCTTGTCTGGTTTTGGTATCAGGGTGATTTTGGCCTCCTAGAATGAGTTTGGGAGTGTTCCTCCCTCTTCTATATTTTGGAAGAATTTGCAAAGGATAGATTTTAACTCTTCTCAGAATGTTTGATAGAATTCGCCTGTGAAGCTGTCTGCTTATGGGCTTTTGTTTGTTGGAAGATTTTTAATCACAGTTTCAATTTCAGTGCTTGTGATTGGTCTGTTTATATTTTCTATTTCTTCCTGGTTCAGTCTCGGCAGTTGTGCATTTCTAAGAATTTGTCCATTTCTTCCAGGTTGTCCATTTTATTGGCATATAGTTGCTTGCAGTATCTCTCATGATCCTTTGTATTCCTGCAGTGTCAGTTGTTACTTTTCCACTTCTATTGATTTGAGTCTTTTTCCTTTTCTTCTTGATGAGTCTGGCTAATGGTTTATCAATTTTGTTTATCTTCTCAAAGAACCAGCTTTTATTTTTATTGATACTTGCTATTGTTTCCTTCATTTCTTTTTCATTTATTTCTGATCTGATCTTTATGGTTTCTTTCCTTCTGCTAACTTTGGGGTTTCTTTTTTTTCTTCTTTCTCTAATTGCTTTAGGTGTAAGGTTAGGTTGTTTATCTGAGATGCTTCTTGTTTCTTAAGGTAGGATTGTATTGCTATAGACTTCCCTCTTAAAACTGCTTTTGATGCATCACATAGGATTTGGGTCGTTGTGTTTTCATTGTCTTTTGTTTCTAAGTATTTTTTGATTTCCTCTTTGAATTCTTCAGTGATCTCTTTGTTATTAAGTAGTGTGTTGTTTAACCTCCATGTGTTTGTATTTTTTCCAGATTTTTTCCTGTAATGGATATCTAGTCTCATAGTGTTGTAGTCAAAAAGATCCTTGATATGATTTCAATTTACTAAAATTTACCAAGGCTTGATTTGTGACCCACAATATGATCAATCCTGGAGAATGTTCCATGAGCACTTGAGAAGAAAGTGTATTTTGTTGTTTTTGGGTGGAATGTCCTATAAATATCAATTAAGTCCATCTTATTTAATATATCATTTAAAGCTTGTGTTTCCTTATTTATTTTCATTTTGGGTGATCTGTCTTTTGGTGAATACAGGGTTTGAAGTCCCCTACTATGATTGTGTTACTGTTGATTTTCCCTTTTATGGCTGTTAGTTGTTGCCTTATGCATTGAGGTCCTCCTATGCTGGGTGCATAGAGATTTACAATTGTCATATCTTCTTCTTAGATTGATCCCTTGATCATTATGTAGTGTCCTTCTTTGTCTCTTGTAATAGTCTTTATTTTAATGTCTATTTTGTCTGTTAGGGGAATTGCTACTCCAGCTTTGTTTTGATTTCCATTTGTATGGAATATCTTTTTCCATCCCCTTACTTTCAGTCTGTTTGTATCCCTAGGTCTGAAGTGGTTCTCTTGCAGACAGCATATATCCAGTCTTGATTTTGTATTCATTCAGCCAGTCTATATCTTTTGGTTGAAGCATATAATCCATTTTCATTTAAGGTAATTTTCAATATATGTATTCCTATTACCATTTTCTCAATTGTTTTGGGTTTGTTACTGTAGGTCTTTTCCTTCTCTTGTGTTTCCTGCCTAGAGAAGTTCCTTTAGCATTTGTTGTAAAGCTCATTTAGTGGTGCTGAATTCTCTTAGCTTTTGCTTGTCTGTAAAGGTTTTATTTTCTCCATCGAATCTGAATGAGATCCTTGCTGCGTAGCATAATCTTGGTTGTACGTTTCTCCTTTTCATCACTTTAAGTATGTCCTGCCACTCCCTTCTGGCTTGCAGAGCTTCTGATGAAACTTTAGCTGTTAACCTTATGGGCAATCCGTTGCATGATTTTTTGTTTTTGTTGTTTTCCCTTGCTGCTTTTAATATTTTTCCTTTGTATTTAATTTTTGATAGTTTGACTAATATGTGTCTTGGCATGTTTTGCCTTGGATTTGTCCTGTATGGGACTCTCTGCACTTCCTGGACTTGATTGACTATTTCCTTTCCCATATTACAGAAGTTTTCAACTGTAATCTCTTCAAATATTTTCTCAGTTCCCTCATTTTCTCTTCTTCCTCTTGGACCCCTATAATTCAAATGTTGGTGTGTTTAATGTTGTCCCAGAGGTCTCTGAGACTGTCCTCATTTTTTTGTTTCATTATTTTTTCTTTATTCTGCTCTGTAGTAGTTATTTCCACTCTTTTGTCTTCTAGGTCACTTATCCGTTCTTCTGTCTCAGTTATTCTGCAATTGATTCCTTCTGGAGAATTTTTAATTTCATTTATTATGTTGTTTATCCTTTTCTGTTTGCTCTTTAATTCATCTAGGTCCTTGTTAAATGTTTCTTGTATTTTCTCCTTTCTCTTTCCAAGATTTTGGATTATCATTACTCTCATTACTCTGAATTCTTTTTCAGGTAGACTGCCTATTTCCTCTTCATTTGTTTGGTCTGGTGGGTTTTTACCTTGCTCCTTCATCTGCTGTATGTTTCCCTGTCTTTTCATTTTACTTAACTTACTGTGTTTGAGGTTTCCTTTATTCAGGCTGTGGGTTCACAGTTCCCGGTGTTTTTGGTGTCTTCCCCCATTGGCTAAGTTTGTTTCAGTGGGTGGTGGAAGGGACTTGTGCCTGTGTTCTGGTAGATGAGGCTGGATCTTGTCTTTCTTGTGGGCAGCACCACATCCAGTGGTGTGTTTTGGGGTGTCTGTGACCTTATTATGATTTTAGGTAGTCTGTCTGCTAATGGGTGGGGTCGTGTTCCTGTCTTGCTAGTTGTTTGGCATAGGGTGTCTAGCACTGTAGCTTGCTGGACATTGAGTGGAGCTGAGTATTGGATTTGAGATGGAGAACTCTGGGAGATTTTCACCATTTGATATTACCTGTGCTGGGAGATCTCTGGTGGACCCACATTCAGAACTCGGTGCTCCCTCCTCAGAGGCACAGGCCTGATGCCCAGCTGGAGCACCAAGACTGTGATCCACATTGCTCAGGATAAAAGGGAGAAAGAAAGAAAGAAAAAAAGAAAGAAAAAATATAAAATAGAATAAAGTAAAATAAATATAAAGGTATTACAATAAAAAAATAAATAAATAATTATTGAAAATAAAAAAAAAGTAATTCAAAAAAGAAAGAAAGAAGAGAGCAACCAAACCAAAAAACAAATTCACCAATGATAACATGCACTAAAAACTATACTTAAAAAAAAAAAAAAAAAAAAAAAGGACAGACAGAACTCTAGGACAAATGGTAAAAGCAAAGCTGTACAGACAAAATCACACACAGAAACATACACACTCACAAAAAGATAAAAAGAAAAAAACAAAAATATATCATTGCTCCCAAAGTCCACTGCCTCAATTTGGGATGATTCGTTGTCTATTCAGGTATTCCACAGATGCAGAGTACATCAAGTTGATTGTGAAGCTTTAATCCACTGCTCCCAAGGCTGCTGAGAGAGATTTCCCTTTCTCTTCTTTCTTCCCACAGCTCCTGGGTTTCAGCTTTGGATTTGGCTCTGCCTTTGCTTGTATGTCACCTGAGGGCATCTTTTCTTAACTCAGACAGGATGGGGTTAAAGTAGCAGCTGATTAGGGGGTTCTGGCTCACTCAGGCCAGTGGGAGGGAGGGGCACGGAACTCGGAGCGAGCCTGTGGCGGCAGAGGCCGGCGTGATGTTGCAACAGCCTGAGGTTCACCATGTGTTCTCCCAGGGAAGTTGTCCCTGGATCACAGGACCCTGGCAGTGGCAGGCTGCACAGACTCCTGGGAAGGGAGGTGTGGATAGTGACCTGTGCTTGCACACAGGCTTCTTGGTGTTTGCAGCAGCAGCCTTAGCATCTCATGCCTGTCTCTGGGGTCCGATCTTATAGCCGCGGCTCGTGCCATCTCTGGAACTTATTTAGGCAGTGCTCTTAATCCCCTTTCCTCAAGCACCATGAAACAAAGAGGCAAGAAAAAGTCTCTTGCCACTTCAGCAGCTCCAGACCTTTTCCCAGACACACTCCCAGCTAGCTGTGTCGCACTAGCCCCCTTCAGTTTTCTCCCTGGTATCGACCTCTGAAGCCAGAGCCTCAGCTCCCATCCCCCACCTGCCCCAGCGTGTAGCAGACAAGCCTCTCAGGCTGTTGAGTACTGTCCGGCACCAATCCTCCGTGCGGGAATCTCTCTGCTTTGCCCTCCGTGCCCCTGTTGCTAAGCTCTCCTTCATGGGTCTGAAGCTTCCCCCCTCCACCACCCGCAGTCTCTGCCCTTAAAGGGGCTTCCTAGTGCATGGAAACACTTTCTCCTTCAAGCTCCCTCCTACTGGTGCAGGTCCTGTCCCTATTATTTTGTCTGTGTTTTTTTCTTTTTTCTTTTGCCCTACCCAGGTATGTGGGGAGTATCTTGCCTTTTGGGAGGTCTGAGATCTTCTGCCAGCATTCAGGAGGTGTTCTGTTGGGGTTGGTCCACATGTAGATGCATTTCTGATGTAATTGTGGGGAGGAAGGTGATCTCCATGTCTTACTCTTCCGCCATCCTGAAGCTCCTCCCAATCTGCTCTTAGCTATTGTTGAAGGCTTTCATTAGAAATAGCAACTGATACTCACATAGCCCTCAGCAGCGTTTGGCCTTCAATGGGTAGCAAGTGGAAATAGACCTATAAGCAGTAAGCAAGAAGAAACACAGTTTAAGTTTTAGAAAACCATTTGGCAGTGGCTCAGTTAAAATCAAAGAGGATTCATCCTTTCAAAAAAGAACTGCTCATTTAACAGATGATAATTTAAAGCCAGATATAGTTAGGGAACTGTTCTGGGTTCTGAGAAATTGTGTTTACAAAAGGGACATGGATTCTTCATTCATGGAGAGAATAAAAGTGATCAAATGCATTAAGAAATGAATCTCAATGATTTGATTGGTGGTATTTGCTGTGGAGAAACACAAAATGTCACACTTTGATCTGAGAACCATGAAAGTCCCTGGAGAGATCTTCCCTTGGGAAATTAGGCTGACCTCTCATGATAGAAAATGAATACTGATGGTTCAGAAATACTCCTGTTATGGGTTGAATTGTGTCTTTAAAAACATATGTTGAAGTTCTCACCTCAGTACCTCAGTATATGAATTTACTTGAAAATAGAATTGTGGGAGACTTAATTAGTTAAGGTGATGTAATACTGAAATAACATTGACCCCTAACCCAATATGACTTGTGTCTTTATGAGAAGAAGGAAATTTGGACTCAGACACACACAGAAGCAAAACAATGTGGACAATGTGAAGACACAGAGAAGACAATGACCATGTGAAGATGAAGGCAGAGATTGGAATTATACTGTTGAAAGCCATGAAACACCTACTGTTACCAGAAGTTGGATGAAGAAAGGAAGGAACCTTCCCTGGCATTTTAAAAAGATCATAGTCTGGTCAACACCTTGATTTTGGAATTCTAGACTTCACACTGAAAAGAGAATACATTTCTCTGGCTTTAAGCCACTCAGTTTGTGGTACTCTTACTACAGCAACCTTACAAAACTAAAGTCACTTTATGGTACTACATTAGCTATATGATATTCAAGTTTCTGTGCTGTATCCTGAGAATATATATGATAAAACAAACTCATGAGTTCATATAAGAGAGAGTAAATAACCTATTAAAGGGAACATATATTTCATATATTTTTTCAAAGTATAACTATTCAATTGTGGTTAGTGCTAACACAAATAAGTATTGAGCTCCAATTAGAGGCCTAACCTAGTCCATATAAAAATGGATGATTTTCTCAGAAAAAAAGTGACTTTTAAATTGAAGCCCTTAGGAACTTCACTAGAGGTCTCAGTTTTTTCATTATTGAGTTTTGTCTGATTAAAGCTACAAGAATAGAGAGTGAAATTCTGATATTAATGCTTTCTCAGTAAGTATTTGTGGAGGAAATTATGGTAGAAAAGAAGGAAGGAAAGACAAGGAAGAGAAGGAGAGAGGAAGGTGAGAGGAGGAAGTGAGGGAAGGAAAGAAGAAAAGAAGGGAAGGAGAAAAAGCAATAAACTGTTAGGGCAATTGATGCATGGCACAAATTTTAAAAAAAGAAAAATATTTTCTCATTGACTTGGGAAAGATGCCTAATTTTATTTTATATATGTGTATATATATATATATATATATATATATATATGTGTATATATATATTTGTATATAAACATATATAATATATAATTAAATA
Source organism: Stenella coeruleoalba (assembly GCF_951394435.1). Classification (NCBI taxonomy): domain Eukaryota; kingdom Metazoa; phylum Chordata; class Mammalia; order Artiodactyla; family Delphinidae; genus Stenella; species Stenella coeruleoalba. The sequence continues at coordinate 34,910,857 of NC_137160.1, read as the reverse complement.
TATTTATCTATAAGTATGCATGTATTTATATATTTACAAATATATATAATACATATTATATATGTATACACACATATCAGAGTTAGGAGGGATAAACACTTTCATTCCAAGAAATGTTGAAAATATAATAATGTACAAATCGAGGAACTTCTTGAATTTTCACCTGAACCTTCTATGCACATATTTATGGACTTTGTGGGATGACATATTTATCCAGCAGAAAATCTATTTTTTCTGTAAATAGTGTCAGATATTTTCCCTTTATCAATTAGTAAATTGCATTCTAATACATCTTTCAAATTAGGTTGTTAGTCCTAATCTAATAATTCAGGATTTGCTCTAAGAATAAATTAATAAAATTGAATTTTTGAAATGTACACAATAAAAAGAATTAGAGCCTTTTGAATAGTTATCACACTTGTATCTATCCAGGAATCCAGGAGCAGTTGTCAACTGACTAGTCTGTATCAGTTTATTTTACAGTCATAATTCAAGGTATTGAAGATAGAAACATGGTAGACAAGATTAAAAACCAGGTTCATAACCCAACGCACCCACAGTATGGTTAGTGTTATAATATACATATGAAGAAAGTACTTTTGACTCACAGAGGAGACATCTAGACTACCTGGGAAACTCAGGAAAAGCATCATGCAAGGATGACATTTGAACTGGTCAGAAGGGTGAGTAGGTGTTGATCAAAAAATAAATGGGGAAATTCACTGCAGTGAGAGAGAAAACTATTTTAGGATTAGGGCATATTTTCAGATCATCAATGTAATACATTTTAATTCATTAATAATGTAGAGATAATAATCACAGTGTAATGAATTTTATAATGCATGAACATTTTTTTCTATTTCAATATAATAGTTCTTACACTGATGATATATGTAGCAGTTACCTTCTACTCCAGGGAAATTTCATGTTCCTTCAAAAGTAGGTATTAAGCACCAACTCTGTTTTCATTTCTGAGCTTGATACTTTTAATTATTCCAGAATATATACATCCTTCAGGATTTTTTTCCTGAAGGATAATACTCTGTATGATGTCATACATATAATAACAGATAGAGACATCTTTACTTTTAGTGTTCAACCATTTAGCAATATGTCTATGGTGACATTTTTTGTATTTCAGAGTAAAATGCTGACTACTTAACAGAAGGTGTATAATTGAAAAAGGTCAGGTTGTTGAGGAAAAGTTAAGGTGTCAAGAAAGCTGAAGGGAAAAGAGAATAACTTTAGGGAAGTCAAGTTAAGTGAAGCTATGATTAAACAAATACAGGTGAAACCATGTAATTCTAACTATTCAAGAGACTGATACCTTCTGTGTAACATAAATGAATTTATGAAGAACAATAACAAAATTATAAATTATCAAACTTTCAAGACATCTTATTTTTAATCTGTATTCATGTTTCTTAAGTGTGTGTGTATGTGTGTGTGTGTGTGTATGTTTATTGCTCTTCTGTGTCATCATGATTAACAGAATTTCTGTATATATGGTCTCAAACTGTGCTTGGCATTTCTTACCTGTATATGAGATGTGGTAAGTGGCACTGTCACAGGTAAATACCAAAGGAATTTACATTGGTATAATATATATTATACAAAATGTAGGAATATAAGTAATCTCCACATTTTGAAAGTTTCTACTATTGATTTACTTTCTGCTCCTAAATGGTCTAGTAGAACACCTGTAACACAAAGTTTAAAATAATTTTAATATTATCATTCTGGTAATATTTACTTATATATCATCCTTGGATAGCCATAAAATAGACTTCAATTTTCCAGTTTGAACATGTATGAATTAGAAAACATACATGGATTAGAAAACATAAAATTTCTATTTTGCTTCATCTGCCCATTTACATTACAAATGAAAAGATGACAGTAGCCATGTCTCATGTCTTTCAATATATGCTGCAATCTTTATAGATAGAAGTATTCAATAATTGCTGATTACTTGGTTTTCAAAAAATATAGCTTCTAGGATCATAATAGTTCTGATATACTAGACTTTACAAATGATTATCTATTGCATAATTAGCTACTATATTCATAGCACAGCAATGATATTTCAAGAATCTGGAGAAAACACTATATGTATTATATTTAAAATATTTTATTTTACAATCACTTTGAAGTTGTTCAATAAAATTTTCATGACCATAAAAAAGTGATAGTTTTTAATAAGATATACAATGGGCTGTAATCTGGATGACAGGATATAAGTATTGACCCAATTATTTTTTCTACATGTATTTGACTATAAGTTTCATAGCTTTAGATATTACATATTCTGTATTAATGTACCCAATGTATTTATTATAAAATGGACATATAAGAAGTGTTTAATAAAATTGAATAGTTAAATAAACATAGGGATTTATTGGCAGGTAAAATTACATTCAAGAATAGATATGGAGTTAGAGGGAGGAGAGAACATTCTGATAAATGCTTATAAAGAGGATTACAAAAGCCTTATATATGGAGAAATTGAAGTAGTTTTGGCATCTTCAGGTGAATCTTCTAGTTTTTAGACTAAGTATGAGATAGTAATATTATGTGAGTAGTGAAGGAGTGATAATGGAGACCAGCCCTACCATGATGGACTAAAAAGCAGGTGTTCCAGGGCAGATTAAAATCTATGAGGAAAGCATGAGCACAGAGAGAATCCCAGGCACTCCCTTACTTACACTAAGACCTAGGCAAGGGAAACTTGTTGCTGAGAAGAGGCAGTAGAATTTAGAGAGAACAACCTGAGGTGCAGGGCACACAGGGTCAACTGCGTGCTTAAGGTAGTTTAGGAGAAAAAAGTTAAAACCTCCAGGAACTCAGATCCCAAGTTCTACTAAAGGGAGGGTTGAGATTTCACCCTCAAATTAATTGATTTATTTGCTAAATTGAATTTAATTAAAGAAAAACAGAGACTAGATCATGCTCAACCATAGAGTAGATCAAACAAAGACCAGGTCAAGCACAATAGACTAGATTGACTCAGTAGCCTCTTCCCCATGGTGTCAGGCTAAACAAAGAAGAGGCATGCACTGCATAGACTAAAATTACTTACTTTATTCTTTCCAGTTCTTTTTCACATAATGCCCATGTTCAATCAAATTTATGAGACAATCAAAAAAAATTGTGACCCATCATCTAAAGGTAAAATGATCAGTAGAAGCAGATAGCCCAAATGTTGAAATTATCAAAGACAGACTTTAAAATAATAAGTATGATAAAGGATCTAACAAAGAATGTGTACAGTAAATGAGATAAAATGAGTAATTTTGGCTAAAAATGCTAGAATTAAAAAATTGGCAACAGAGATGAAGAATAATTTTGATGGGTTTATCAGCAGAATGGATACAGCACATGAAAGAATCAGGGAATGTAAAGACAGAGCAGTGGAAACTATCCAAAAATAAAAAGAAAGGAAAAAAGTAAAATATAATATCTGTGAAAAACAAATAAGCTGGCCTAAAATTCGTGTATATGTAGACCCAGAAGCAGAAAAAGAAGACTAAATGGGGTGAAAAAATACTGGAAGTAATATCGGATAATTATTTTTTCAAATTTGATGGAAGACAAATTACAGATTAAAGAACTTCAGATTCAGTGAACCCACACAAGATTAAAAACAAACAAACAAAGCACACAAAACACACAAGACAAAGATAAAGAGAAAAATTTTAAAGTGTCCAGAGAAAAAGAATTATATACAGGAAATCAGGAAAATGGCTGAGATATCATGAGAAAGAAAAAGAGTGAAGACAGAAGACAAATGTAAAGTGTTTCAAAAGTGCTGAGTAAAATCAAGAAAAAAGGAGAAGGAGGATGAGGAGAAAGAGAAGAAAAGGAGGAATTTACATAACTGATTTCAAATTTACAACTATTGAAATAAAATGGGGACCAGGCTTGAAAATTCCCCAAGCAACCAAACCAGTTAAGCCCTGTAAGCAAAAGTAAATCTACCTTATTTTATGAACATTAGGAAAACTTAGGTTAGTTCTTGTGACTCCAATGACCATAAAAGTTATCTTCCTAAAATGGTATAAGATAATCATTTTTAAACACTCCCCTGCCTTCTGGAAACCCCCATTGCAATCCAATTGTTTTAAAGCATAAACAACTTTCTCATTTTCACTTTATAAGCCATCGTGTAACATCCTGCCTTTCACATCAGTTTTGGATTTGAAGAGTCACAGTTTGCAAACTGTACTTTTGTGCACAATCAACTCTTTCTTACTAAATACTATTTTACTGACTTGGTTTTAATTTTTACTGTTTCTGAAAGTTTTGGCCCTATAAAGACAGTGTGGCACTAACAGAATAAAATCTTCAGGAACTTGGATTTGACATAGTTCTTAGGTACAATGCCAAAAACAATTCATAAAAGAATAAACTAATAAAGGATTTTATCAAAAGATATCATAAAGAAAAGAAAGAAAAGCCACAAATTGGGAGAAATTATTTGCAAATTATATATCTAATAAAGAACTTGCATTCAGAAAATGTAAAAGATTTTTTTAATTAAATAATAAGACAAAAAATCAAATAAAATGATAGGCAGCATTTTAACAAAGAAGTTGCAGGAATGGCTATTAAGCACATTAAGATCTTTAGTAATTATGAAAATGAAAATTAAAATGAGATACCACCTCACAACCAACTAGTATAGTTGTACTCAAAAATAAGGACTATAAGAAATATTAGGGAGTACATGGAGAAACTACAACCCCCTTATTATGATGGTTAAATGGGAATATTAAATTAGATAACCACTTTGGAACCCGGTAGTTTTAAAAAATTAAACACAAGCACACCATATAACTCAGCAATTACACACCTGGGAATCTCTACCAAGAGAAATTAAGTATATGTTCACACAAAGGCATTTATAGCAGAATTATTCACAATAGCCCCAGATTAGAACCAGTCCCAATGTCCATCAAATGATGAAAGTATAAACAAAATGTTTTACGTCAAAATAATTGAGCACAATTAATCAATATATAAAGAACAAAATACTAACATATACTACAACAGGGATAAACCTCAAAATCATTATGCTAAGTGAAGAAGTCAGAGATAGAAGACCTCATATTACATTGTTTCATTTTTATTAAATCGACAGAAAAAAGCAGAAAAATATATACATAGAGGAAGCATATAAGTGATTGTCTATAGCTAGGGATAAAGGCAAAGATTAACTAAGTAAGTTTTATTATATCAGTCATGTCTACAGGAGTGGGGAGTGGCAGAGTATGTGTTGTCTTTTGTCATTTTTCCCTATACACAATATGAAATTCTTGCAGTAAATGATTTTTATTTCTGGAAATAGCACTCTATTTCTGAAGCATGATTCCCACATTTTTCAGGCCAAGGATTATAAGCAAAATACTTTCATTTAAAAAAAAATGAACATTTCCTATACCCAAGTTAAATTTTTGTGTTGAGCTGAAGCAAAAAAGAAATATCAGCTCACATGGGAAATGTGGGGAGAAACTACAGAGCAAAGCCTGGAAGATTAAATGGGAAATGACTCTCTAAGTTCTGATGTATGTTATTAATGATACACCTCACTGGCTGAGAGGGGCAGCTATTTCTTAGTCCTTTGTTATGGTGAAACCAGTGACGGCTTCAATGTTTAAATTGTGAAAAATTTTAAACAGACTCTGAATTTTGCTATAAAAATTATCTTTTAATTACCTTTAAAAATGAACAACTTTATTGCCAAGAAGAAAATTCATCCTTGTGATATACATTATTTTACCATCACCTCCAATTATCATGTTCATGACTTTGATGATGTTTATTTGAAACACTAAGCCCTTCTTTGTTGTTATCCTGTGACTTAATGGCAGATAATGACAACAGATTTAAGTCTTGCATGTCCAATGGACAAAGAAAATCAGTCTGATTTCAAAGGACTGGCAACTTATATACAGCATTTTTTAATATAAGATTGACCATTATCAAATGCTAAGTGATAAGTCCAGATTGTACAGATCTTAAACACAGTATGAAGTTTTAAAGAAGTAAAAATTCCTTTTGGTTGCAATAGTAAGAAAAGATGTAGTAGAATACATAGGCAAGCAAAGAACTAGGGAATTGAGAAGGACCTAGGTAGGGCTGTGAAACGAATATAAAAATATTTCATGTAGTGAACAAAGAGCACACTTCAATGATAATATTCTACGCTACTACTCCTAACCTATCAGACTCTGAAAATAGTGGGGAGAGAAAGGTGGTTTTGAAATAATTAGAATCACAAAGATGGGCATGGGGGAAATGAGGATATGTTGGTCAAAGGGTGAATAAGTTCTGGAAATCTAATGTACTGGTGACTATCATTAATAATAATGAATTATATATTTTAAATTTTACTAAGAGAGTAAATTTCAAGTGTTCTCATCACATAAAAAATAAGTAACTATGTGAGGTGATGGGTATGTTAACTAGGTTGTTTGTGGTAATCATTTCGCAATGCATACATATGGCAAAACATCACATTGTATATTATAAATATAAACAAATTGACAAATTCTAGCAATATAGGTGATAGTTATCACAGGAAAATATTAGATGGAAATCTTTTTTTGGAAAATTTATTATTTTAATAAACCTTTCTTCCCTACTTTTTATTTTTTTTAATTAACTTTTATTGGAGTATAGTTGCTTTACAATGTTGTATTAGTTTCTACTGTACAGCAAAATGAATCAGCTATACATGTACATATATCCCCTCTTTTTTGGTAGTTGGAAATCTTATGTTAACAAGTTTTATTACTTTAAAACTTGTTAACAGGAATTCATCTGTGTCTAAATTACCTCATCTTTCAAATGAAAATCATGATCTGAGTTACCTGTGGAATGTTGTATATTGTAGGGGAGGAATAATAAACATTTTTCCTCTACCCATCTTCGGTTCTTTCCCTACAGCCCTATATATTACACTGGGAAAAGGCAGATTAACAAGAGAAAAATAGAAGTTAACACATGTATCCTGCACATATATATGGGAGCACCAAGTGATGAGTAATCCATAGTTAGAACTTGAGTTTACACATCATTTCAAGGTAAAAAAAGGAAAGGTATTGGGCTTCTGGGCTGGGGAAGCAAGTTATAGGAAAATGATGAAGAAAAAGTTTGGTAAACTGGGGTTGTTTAGTAGTATTCATGATGCAGATTCAAGTCATTGCCTTTTTCATTGAGTTATTAACTTCTCCACATTCAAGTCAGGGAAAAGGAGACATCTTTACAAGTTGAAATTTCTTTAAAAATGTAAATTTCCTTTACAAAAGGAAAACTTGTGCTCTGGTTTTAGAGCTTTTCCTGCCTCTTGGTCCTCGATGGCTTTTAGCTCAAAATAATCTATATACCAAAGAGGCATATATGAGATGGCATATTCTGGATCCCTTCATTATATTAGAACTCTATATGAAGGTATAGTGATATCTGAGGATTTTAATTCATTTTTCATTATTTCATCCTCTTTGGGGAGTAGAGATTTGTGGCTTGAAAGTGTGTCTTTCTCTATGGTCTGAAAACTTTTGAATTTCGAATGAAAAAGAGAATAAGAAAGCAGCTAATATATATGTACATATAACATGCATAGTGGTCCCTAAAGAAACCAGTCTACCTCCTGTGTATACCTCTTTTCTTCCTTCTTTTCTGTCTCTCCTGTTTTTTATAACTTTCTCCCCTTCTTCCTCTTTTCTTTTTCTTTTTTCCTGTCTTTCTTCCTATCTTCCATTTCTTATCAAAAATTAGAAAATTTCATATTTCACTTCCTTAATGTGCTCATTTAGGCATGTGCTGAATTGCACTTTACCTTGAATACAGGCATTTTGTAAAAATGTTTGTAAGGTGGAATATTTGTCTTCTTAAATAAAAAAAAAAGTTTTTGAAAAATAGAAATAGCTATTTCCATACCAAAAATATACAAAGGAAATATTCAAAAGATACTTTTTTTGTGCTCATTAACAATCATTTTTTACTGTTGCTTTAAGGCAGAAGCAAGGCTAACATTATATAATATGGATTAAGTTATGAAACAAAGACCAGAGAACTTTCTCCATAATTTGCTGATTGCAAGATCTAAAGAAGTCATAACTGGCAATTTTCATCCCTAAAAATTGAGCTGGCTAGCCTTGACTATATTTTATCTCTTCTTTACAGCCTGTTATGTGGAAACATCTATAACATAGATGATACATAGCCACTTTTATGATTGTATCAAACTTAAGAATTCTACAAGATTTGCTTTTGTTTTTCAACAAATATCAAATTATTAATTTGCTTTAATTAATTCCTTTTATTTGCCTCTTTTCTGCTTGACTTAGTATCTTCTTTTAAATAAAAAGGTATTTTAGGCAAATTATATGTAATTTCTAAGAATCCATATGGTCATTTGATTGGTTAGTAAGAGTGTCCTTCCAGTGATTGTTTGCCTTAGACAGAGGCACACCTGCATTCTGTCAAAGATTTGCCTTTTCAGTGACCATCACTTCAACTGCAGATCCCTCTGCTCTCTGGACCTTGCCAAGCTTGAAGCCTTCCTGAAGTCAGGGACAATGGTCTAGCACTCTCTGACATACAGATAAGAAAGAGGGAGCTCAACAGTCGAGGTCATAAGGAAGAAATCTGTCATTCCTCTTTGGAATGTCCTTTAAGTCAATTTAACCTTAACTGCCTTCTCCATATTCTTTAGCACTCTGGTTTGGTAATATTTTGACCAACTGGGAAATAGCCATGATTTTCACTATTTCTTTGCTAATTTTTAAATCTTGTCTTTTTCTGATAGTGGTCAAGTTCTTAGTTATCTTTGAAGCTGTAAATACCCCATCTAATATGAAGTCAACACTATATCTTGGGAATTTCACACACTGGTTATAGCAGTCACTATCTCAGCAGATGTGTAGTGGGAAGTGATGGAGTTTGGTCCGGCTGCCTGCAGTTGAGAAATTAGTGATAGCCCTGAGCTTTTGGCTCATGCACAGTGATGTGATATGAGATGATGATTTTGTTTGTTTTGTTTAATTTTTATTTTGAACTTTTAGTCTTGCAGAAGAGTTACAAAAGTAGTACAGAGCTTCACCTTATACCTTTCACCTAGCCTCTCCTAATGTTAACATGACCATGGTACAATGGTAAAACCTAAGATTTTAATATTGCTGCAGTACTATTACTGACTATAGATTTTATTTGGATTTCACCAGATAGTCTACTATTTTTTTTTTTCTGTTCCAGATTGAAACCAGGATCCCAATTTCCATTTAGTTACTATGACTCTGTAGTCTCCTCCCATGTGTCAGTTTTTCCACCTTTCCTTGTTTTATGCCACTTTGACACTTTTAAAAAGTACTAGTCAAGGATTTTGTAGAATGTTTCTCCATTTTGGTTTGTCTGATGCTTATTGTGATTAGACTGGGGCTATGGATTTTAGGGAAACATACCAGAGAGCTGAAGTGCCCTTCCATCGTACCATATCAGTGGCTACATATTAACATGACTTAGAACTGGTGATGCTAACTTTTAATTTGGCTGAAGTGATGTCTATTAAGTTTCACCATGTAAAGTTACTATTTTTTTCTTTCTGGACTTAATATGTTGTAAATCAGTCACTAAGTTCAGCCCACATTTAAGAGAAAAGAAATTAAGATGAATTAAGCTCTATTTTCTGGAAGGAGGAGTATCAAAAAATTGGAGGATATAGGTTAAGAACATGACAGCAATTAACAGTATTGTGGGGAATAATTTGAGGCTATGGCAAATATCCTATTACTCATTATTTTCTACTTTAACTGAAGCCAAGCTAAGGGATGGACATCCTCAAAACAGAAGGACATAAATTAGTAGATATTTTCCCTTCCATTTCCAGTTTTTTGAGAGTTAATTATGCTCGTGTTTTTTCTCTGTTTTGAAATGCTTTCTAGTATCTTAACTAGTTTTTATAATATAGTTTATTGAAATTTTTATAATTATTATCTGTGGGAATGCATGTATCCACTTTACCTTGCTGTCATTACTGGAGGTTTCAAGGCTCAATTAATTTGATTGGTTTGCTTGATCTATTTATAATGATGATGTTCAATCCCCCAAAAATAAATTTAAACATATTTCATATAATATGTTAACTAAGGTACAAAATAACCTTAGCCATTTCATGACATTAAATGATTAAAACATATTTCAGTGATGACAAATGCAGTCATTCCTAACACACCATTTCTTAGCTACTTCAGAAAAATGAGATGTTATTATATTTCCCACATTTTATTAATATAATACTGCAAGTGTTAATTCAGTGAAATTAGCATTTGCGGTGTTTATATGTTGTAAATATAAACAACATACTGGTTTTCTTAGCTTTTGTTTCATTTTTAATTTTCGGCTGTCTCTTTTAGTATCAAATACATTGTTACACTAACATGAATGCTCAGGGCTCTTTCATTTCCTAATATGCTGTGATGATGGACATTTTCAGCCTTTGTTGTTGGTGTGGATTTCAAAATTGATCACTGTAGGCAGATAATCTAGGAATGGTTTTCCAGAGGTTAATGTTATTCTTTGGTTTGAAATGACCGAAGTTACCAGATTGAAAAGCAAGGTGCTTAAGTACTTCTGGCTTCCTTTACAAACAACTAGATTAAATCACAGGTACAGTGATTCAGCTGACTGTTGGTGAATACCTATGGTAAATTCCTGTGCACTTATGCATGTGTGAGTCTGTGTTAGCACACAAGCGTGTGTACATGTGTACCTGTGTATGTGTGTTTGATGGGGCTTAAAGAAGGACAGTTCAAGGAATAGAAGAGGAGAAAAGATAGGTGGGAAGGAGATGGTAAAGAAAGAGTTAAATCAAACCAGTCAAAAAACCATTGAGTGGCTAACACTCTGTACAAGAAAATAAACCAGCAAGTGTGGTGAATATAAATCTCAGGCCAGAAGGCCCCTTTTTTCAATGGGTAATGTTCAGGTAACTAATCTGAGCAGTCTTTTCAAGACACAGAGCAGCAATTTTCAAATTGTGGTAATATTACATTCACAGGTTTTAGAGGAGGCTGGGGAGAAAAATGGGGCTCTTGGGCCTAACTCCTTCTTCAAGAAGAGCTGAGCTTTATTTTCATCTGTTTTGTACAGTTGACATCTGAGTAAAATGCTTTGAATAAAGAGTTCCTTTAAGAAAAAATTGAAAATGATTCCATAATTTTGACCTCATAGAAAGCAGGGTAGCAACACCCTGAAAAGGATGCTACAAAACTAATTTAATTACTCTGATAATTATAAATTACAAGGGAAATATTATATGTAAAAAAACCCATAAACAATTGTGATATTAATAATAAAAAAGCATCCTATCCTCAAATTTCACAGCTTTATTAATATGATATTTATCAATATAATACTGTAACAGTTATTTCATGAAAATTTAATCAGGTGATTTTTGGTTTTGTGAATATAAGCAAATAATTGTTTTATTCATAGTTTTAAAATTTTCAGCTGAAAGAAAATATTTAAAAATATATACAGAGGACTTCCCTGGTGGTGCAGTGCTTAAGAATCTGCCCGCCAATACAGGGACACGGATTCCATCCCTGGTCCGGGAAGATACCACATTCCACAGAGCAACTAAGCCCATGTGCCACAACTACTGAAGCCCCTGTGCCTAGAGCCCATGCTCTGCAACAAGAGAAGCCACCACAATGAGAAGCCCATGCACTGCAACGTAGAGTAGCCCCCACTTGCTGCAACTAGAGAAAGCCCACGCAGAGCAACGATGACCCAATGCAGCCAAAGATAAATAAAATAAAGTAAATTAATTTTTAAAAAGTTAAAAAAATATATATAGAGAGAGAGTGCCCTCACAGTTCCATGGAGCACACACTATTTAAGGAATTCTTAAAATAGTCAGTGGATTTAGCAAGTTTAGAATACAACTGAGAAAATAAAATGTATGTTATGCAAATGAAATCAGAACACGATGGTATCATATTTCATCTCTTATAAGTAAGTAGCTAAGTCAGGGATTGGTTATGTAAATTTAAATATTCCAATGGTTTTGAAAGATTCTGAAGCTTTATGGAAAAGGAGATATTTGGATTATTCCTGGTTCACAGGTTGAAAAGGTAATGAGAGGATACAGGTTGATATATTCATACATTAATTTACATTGCCTTATAATTATAAACTTATTTTCTTGTATATAAACATACAGTGTGAAGCTTCCTAAATAAAGACTATATTTTCAAAAGGATTTTTCATCTTACTGGTATTAGATCCCATTAATATAATTTGACTTTTGAAAAAGCATTCAAAATACTGGCAACATTACATATTTGTTCTTTACATAATGCATGATACTATGGTTGCTAGAGAATAAGATAGAATCGTATGAAAATCACAAGAATTACACCTTTTGTTTCAGAAATCAAACTTAGGAAAGGAAGCCTGAGAATCAAGTAGCCCAATTTTATGAGTTTATATGTCAAAGTTTCATTTATTCCTAATGCAGCCATCAACGCTTTTTGTGATCTCAGTTACTAAGAAGCCAGTTTGATTCCTCTGATTATGGACTTCCTAAAAGCTGGCTGTTAAGTCATAAAGGAAATAGAAAGATGCTTTGGAGAACTAATGGCTGCCCACATGTGCTGAGTCAGTCATGAATTTTATGGGAAGCTATGCTGACTTATGCAGGACTGCTTTATGTCTCTGAGATGATCTATTTTAACATGTTGATTGCTTCATGCTGGGCATCATTTTCCTATAGAGACATGGGCAATTTATATAGTTTTACAAAATTAATTCTATATGGCAGATGAGGGGAATCTTAGGTAGAGCAACAAAGGAAATTCTAAAGTGAAACTATGTATGTGGAGATTTATATTAAACAAAATAATACAGATGTGGGAGGATTTCTGTGATATTTTAATTGAAGAAGGTAGATTGGTGACTGCATTATGGACATCATCAGTATAGTCATAATTTTTTGGAAAAGAGTAGAATGATTTGAGGACTCTTCATGGAAATACTATTTTATCCCACTCAATACCTTCCCACCCATCTCCAATTTTGTTTATGTCTTTCTTAATGAATGCCATAGAGCAGAGAAAACAAGAAAAGAGGATCTGATGGGCCAAAACAGTAAAGAAACATGAATCACCATAATGGATTTCATTAATTAGAAATTGAAATTAAAGACACTGACATGTGAAAAATTGTACCTCTGGAGGTTGTTCCAGGACAGTGTCTGTTCTAATTTCAGAAGTTAATTTGACAGAAATGTTTAAAGTATTGTGTGTAAGAGAAATATGGTGACCCAGAATAAAAATCACAGTGGGAGAAAAAGAAGTTTTATATCATTTTCCTTTCCAGTGCATGCTTTGATTAGACAAGCACCAGAAAGCCATATTTGGCACACTGCTGAAGGTCCTTGTATATAAAAAGCTAAGAAGGTTTTCTGTTCATTTTTCTGCCTAGGATTCATGTGTGGATATTCAACTGATTTTTTTTTAATTGTGGAAGTTTCCTTCTGAATAAGCTCTTCTGAATCATGAGATCCTCTGATGAGCAAATAAAAAGAGGGGAGAAGGTGGGAATAGAGGAGCAGAGGAATAAGGAGGAAAATCTTAATTGTTCTCTAAGTGCATATTAAATACTATGTGCTCAATTAAAAGAAGTGCAATCACAATTAACCAGAGTTCAATTGCCTAGAAATTCAAATAAACTGAAACTATTTTGTTTTAATTCACTCTAGTTCCTCAGATAAACTGAGGATAAGTGGAAACAATAATAATAATGACATCAACAAAAGAGTAAGACCAGCAATAAGATGCTGGTTATTCTTTACTGCCATCTTCCTTGACACCTCCATTTTCTCCCCTGTTCTTTGCCCTGGGAAGTTGACCCAATTGACTATATCTATCAGACTTCCTTGTTCTCTTGGCATGAATGGGGTTCCGCCAATAGAATTTGCTAACAGGAGATTAAATGGCAAGAAGAGAGTGAGGTTAGGGTATTTTTTCCCCTGGTTCCTTCCCTACAACACAGTGATTGTTGCATTTGTTGCCTCTTCTATGGCACAACTTCTGTCAGGCAGCTTCTCTTCTTTGGTCCAGCTCTACAGAAACTATTAGCTTTCTTCTGCAGTGTTTTAACTCTATTGTCAGAAATATAAGTATGATTTTCATCAGGTTTCTGGTAAATAAGATATTTTTCATATCTATTAGATGTCTTTATAGAAACAAAATCAGATAAGGGGGAAGGAAATCCTAAGTCTATGTTTAGCACTTCAAGGATTCCAAGTAATTCCATTAAAATAACATTTTCTCAGTCTTCCTGCTACAAATGGAGAAGAATCAATGTGTCCCAGCCCCTGTCATGAGATAGAGAGTCTCAAAAATGACCAAACTCTCTACCCTGCTCTGTATGTATACGCAGCTTCTCTCATGTTGGAATCTAAACCGCGTCTGTAACTGCTTTGACTGATAGAATGTGGAAAAAGTGACCTTCTGGGACTTCTGAGTAAGGTAATAAAAAAGTTATTCTCCCTACTATGGATAAATTACAGACTGTCCTGGTGGAGAGAAAAACCAAGTAGAGAAGCCCTAGAAAGTGAAACATGCCATAAAAAAAGAAGCCACCCAAAGGAGCTCTGAGGTACCAGATGTCCAGCCATCTGACAGCATCTGCCATTTTGCTGTAAATGCATGAGAGACCTTGAGAAAGACTAACAGAGGAAACTCCAAGCTGGGCCCCAGTTGACATACAAATTTGTGAGATATAATAAAATGTGGTTTAAGCTACTACGTTTTGGGGTGATTCATACTGCAGCATTAGATAACAATAGGAATAGATATTCTACTTACTAGCAGTGTGACTGTGAAAGGTACTTCCACCTCCTGAGGCTCAATTTTCTCATTTTCAGAATGTGAATGACAATAGTTAACTATACTATAGGTTACTTAGAGATCTAAACTAAAAATGAGATAAAATTTTTAATCATTCAGCATAGAGTTTGGGACACAGGAAGTATTCATTTTGTTCTTATTGGTATCATTATTATTACATGTTTTTTTTTTCAAATCTTCACCTCTTCTAGGAGGTTCTAGGATTAGTAAGAAAGTACAAAAAAGATTAAGATAGTCTCAGCAAGAGGCTGTAGGGACAGGACAAAGGAAGTGACTAAATCTAAAGCAGAAGGAAAAAAGAAAAACTTCTAAAAATGATAGAAGCTACTTAAAATGAGACTTGAATGATGAGAGTTTGCTTGGGAAGGACAGGTCTAGAAAAAAGCATTCTTAACAAATGTAGGAATCAGCAGCTATGGATACCAAAGCATGAGAGATTTTGAATGTTAAAGGAAATGGCCTTCATGGAGGACTGGAAGAAGTTGTAGATAGCTGGAGGAAAGACATGCGGGATGAGGGTTATGGGTGTTGGTGTGAGACCAGGTCATAAAGAAGTTTAGGTGTGATTTTGAGACCTGTATGTTTTGCTCTGGATATTGGAACATATCCTAAAAGCACAGAGACTTGGCAATGTAGGTCAAAACTTTCAGTTGTGTGAACAATGGATTAGATAGAAAGAGGTTAGTGACGTGGCGGTAAGGGTGACAAGTAGAGAAATGCTGGCAGTAAAGCAGCAGAAAAGCAAATGGACAGTGATTCTTGATAATCAGACATATTTTGAGGTAACATCAATACAATCTGGTAACCACTCATTGAAGGAAGTAAGCAAAAAGGGGAAGGCAAAAGTGAGTCTGAGGTTTCTATCCTGTGTTATTTGGTAAATGATAGTGACCTTTGTTAAGACAGGAAATACAAAGGGAGAGAAGAGAATATTTATCCACTATAGAAGAAAGGTATGGGTAGGAAGGGTGAAATCATCATTCTTTACTGGGTCCTTAATATGGGCTAGATACTTTTACAAAGACCTTTAAATACAAGTTTTTCTAATTATCTAAAATATTAGTGTAACTATACCCATTATATAGATAATGACACCGAGTTTCTTTGATTAAGTTACTTGAACAAGACATATATGGCTTGAATGACAAGGTTTTATAACTTGAAAATCCATACACGTTTCACTTTTAGAAGTTGTATATAAAGCTCAGAATAAGAATGGAGAGGCAGATAGATATAGATAATGCTGTTGATGCTGTCTTGGGAATAGATGAGAATGGGTAGAGTAAGAAATGAGGAGATCAAAGACAGAACCCTTTAAAGTATCAGCAGATAAAAATTCAGAAGAAGATGAGTTATTGTGTAAACGGAGGCAGTACTGATGCAGAGGAAGAGCTCAGCAGAGAATAAAGCCTAGAGCAGGGGGAGGGACATGGAAGAGGGCAAACCAGAAGAAGGGAGCGGACGCACAAATGATACACTACAGAGCGCTAAGGAGGTTGAGGAATGAAAAGTGGCCATTAGGTTGACAGCTAGGAGATATAAATAGTTGAAACAGTCTGGAAAATCTTAGTGACCCAGCTAGGATTGTCACTGCCCCCCTTAATTAGCTAGTCTCTACATAGCAGGGAGGAAGAAAGAGGACACTCTAGTCTTGGAGTGTGACATTAATAAAGTGGCAATAATGGGAAAGCAGGAAGAGTATAGGAGTTGTGTTATTACAAATTCATCTTCTAGGCAAATAATTTTTCACAATTCTGATTCCTGTTTCTATGTATTTTTTTCATAACCAAGTTTTTGCATTAAATCAGGTGACCTTGGCCTCCATGACGAGAGACCACATGTGTCCACAGAAGTTATTTGAGTGTGGTTATACAGGGTTAAGCCACATCAAGAACTGTGAAGGGTCTGAGACTTTACCCTACTTGTAAACTAACAATTTTGACTGCAACTCTCATGTGTATGTTGGCAGGAGACATGAGATTCCTGGGTCAAAGGCAAAGGATTTTCTTAAACATGACAATAGCAATAGTCAGAATACCAGCATTTTCTTGCACTAGTTCCCTGAGCCCCAGTTCCCATAGGGCATTGCAAAGAGGACCAGGTGACACCTGTACATGCAGTGGGTGGCATTTCAGTAGAGAAGTTCTGAGTTTAGGGAATCCAGATGTTTTATAACAAGTGGTATATGCCTATCTTTTGTTCCCAAGGGGAGATGTTAATTCCTTGTATTGAGCAGTTGGCCCCCAGAAGGAGACACTGTATCTACCAAGGCAATAAGCAAACCTTTCTTTTCTCTGAAATGACACACTCCATCTTCTAAGGCTGTTAAACAGATAGCCTGTAAAAAAGGTACTCAGCCCCTCTCCTTGTAATGCAGAAACATGAGAAACCCATGGAGAACAGTCTCCCAATAAGCTGACCTAAGCCTCTAATGGTGAGCTCTTGGTTGTCCCAAGAAAAGAAAATGACAATCACCACAATTTTTATATATAAAATTAATATGGGTCCAGAGATTCAATATCATTCACATACCCGCACATCTACTCTTAGCATACAAATTAATTTGTATAATTTGTTTACAAAACCCCACACTTCTGTGTTTTAAACTTTTTTGCATGCATATGCATTTAACATTTCATTTGATGGTCCAAACAATTTTTGAGGTATATATGGAGAGGTATCATAAAATCATTACAAAGAGAAACACTGATAGTAAGAAGGATTATATTCTTCTCCAAGTCACAAAAATAAAGAGCAACTGAGCTTTAAACCCAATTATTCTTCCTCCCAGTTTGCTGTTTTCTATTTCCATACATTTTCAGGGGTGTACCCTGCTATAGCTAAGTTGAATGGAGTGTTTTTGTTTCCCCTACTCACTGGACCCATTTAATGTGCTATGTGAACTTGGGACTGGCATCTTCATTCCCTCTGCCTTGGTTTAAGCTAGAAAATTGTATCAAGCACATATATTTTGCATCACTGCACCACTGGGGCAAGAATTATATAAGGTAATAGGCATGAGTGTTCATCACAGTATCAATCACTCAGTCATTCCTTTAGCACCATCCTCTTTCCCATCTCACTCTATTGTCTCCAGAACACAGTCCCAAATCTCATCTAGCCTGGCAGACATTCCTTGATCTTGTCTTTCTCTCCCTTCCAAGGCTTATTCTGGTAGCATACACACTCTGGTAAATCTGCAAAATCTTCCTTGTTTTGTTTCAAATTTCTCTCCTTTGAAATTGCATATCTTCAAAGAAGAGCTCCAGTGGGACTTTTCTATTGAGCATCCCTCTCTTCCTCTGTTAGGAAGTATGTCCAGCCATCTGTGGGCCTCTGTTGGCATCTTCTTTATCTTGTAATACATATTGTGGTATGTTATCATTACATATGGTTACACTTTGTGTTCAATAGACACCACACATTTCTTGAGGGACAACCACATGTCTTCCCACTTATGGTTGTGTCGTTATCCCATATGCAATGTCATATTTACCTAAATATGAAGCACCTTTTTGTATAGTTATTAAGACTGCAGGCCTTAGAGTTAGGTGCTCCTGGAATACACTCCCAGTTGTACCATTTATTAGTTGTGAAGGCTTGGGCAACTTTGTTAAATGTTCCAAGCCTCAGTTTCCTCATGTGTAAACTGGTAATGATTATATCTTTATCAAAGTTTTGGGGAAGTAGTATTTTTTAATATTCTTTAGCAAAATATAACTACTCAATAAAAATTATTATCTAATGAATTTAAATTTTATTCTTATTTTAAATTTTAACACTTTTGACTGTAGGCTCATCATGGAGAAATGACATTCCAGCAAATTCAGTTTATTTTCACTGTTCTCCACCTTCCAAACACCTTCTTTATGCTCCTATTTCTAGAGCTATGACTTGTTGAAATATTTTTAATGTGACTTTAAAGTATTTCCATTTTTAATATTTCATATATAAGACCAATTCATGTTTTATTACTCAAAAGTTACAGAGATTTTGAGGTCTCTTTACAATTCAAATACTTAAAAACCTAACTGAAGTGCCTTTGTTCTTTCAGTAATACCATCTGCAAATAAAGAAATGGTAGCTGCCCTCCACATCATGAAGTATAGCTATCATCCAAATCCTTAGATAGGTATGTATGCAGCCGCCAATATAGAATCCATATTTGGAGACCACTGGCTCATGAACTGGACTTTTTCTGAAATGAGTATTCTTTAAGCTTCTAGGGATATGGCTGCATCATTGAAAGCCTCCTTCCTCCCTACTTCATTTCCTATGACATATAGCTTCCCATCTGATGGTCCTAAAATGCCCGTTGCCTCAAACCATCATCCTACCTTCCACTTGTCAGTAGTTCATCGCTGCTTAACTAATAAACTCAAGTGTACCAGCTTCAAAGTCATTCCCATCACAATCAGCACACAACACAATCTTATCCTGCTTGACTTTCTAACCCTGTGCTCTCTTCTCCATTGTGTGGCTCCACTTACAACACATAAACTCTCATGCGATGTTTACTCAAACATCCGTCTTTCTTTTTGCGCATAGGAATGCCATCACCAGTATTCTTCAGTTACAGGGATTTCAACATTGTGATAAATTCTTCTCTCCTCCAGTGGGTCCTCCCCAGCATACACTGACATCTCTTCTCTCTGACCTGCATTTACTAGCTGTGTACAATACTCTTAAAAATAATACTTCATCAGTTTATGTATATATTTTTTGGTTTTAAAACTATTTCATGTGTAACTAATTTTCACAGCTGAAGTCATTATCACCCATTAAACACTGAGTTGAAAATAGCTTTCTAGCTTAATTAAGCAGACATCTAACACAATCTTCTGAGAACTTTTTATTTTACTTTTTTGTTTTTCAATGTTTATTTATTTTAATTTTTATTAATTTATTAATATAATTAATTATTATTTATTTTTGGCTGCATTGGGCAATGTTTATTAAAGTTAACTAAACATATTTAAAATTACACATATTACAAATGTTATATCAAAGTTTTTTTGTCACAAATGAGCACACCCAGATAACCAATTCCTAAGATACAGAACATTATCAGCACTTCAGAAATCCTCTTCGCATTCTCTTCTAGTATACTTTATTTCCAACATTTCAAGCATATGCATCTAAAAATTACAGTAGGATGATTTAAATATGAAGAATTACATTGCTCTGTGAGGGAAAACTACAGGTCTTTGCCCCATACCTGCTGACCAAATAAGTTACTTCCAGAAGGAGCCACCTTTAAAATGTTTAATGATTTCTCCTGAAAGCTTTCTCTATTTCTCTAAGGTATACACTCCAGCCACTATCTCTTGATGTATGAAGTTTAGACATTACCTATGAATTCAGTTGTGAATGATGAGGATTAGTTCATTTATATACTCACATCCCTCCTTCATCCTCCAATTTTTATTGTCCTCAATTGTTAGTCATTGTAAGTGTATGGAATATTATTTTTTGGTTTAAGAACAATGGGTAGTACCTTTCAATGTCCCACTTTTAAAGCTGAGGACATTTTCACCTCAAGCTTCCCTTTACCAATTCATCCTTTCTACTTTGCTACACCTGTCACTATACTGATGACATTTCCTTTGCTTTCTGTAACTATAATTATTTTATGTTTGGTTTATAGTCACATTTCTCAAACCCAACTGCACATCAGAGTCACCCTGGACTGTTGAAAAATAGTAATGCCCAAGTCTGATCCTCAGAGTTCTGATTTAATACACCTGAAGGAGTTTAGTATTGTTACTATCAAAGCTCCACAAAGATTTTAATTTGCAGCCAAGACTGAGAAACACTGTCTAGAGGGTGATTCAATAAGTTAAAAATCAATAAATTGATTTTACACGAGCATGGCTACATTAATGTTCATGTCAGCATCACTATTGTAACATGACTGCATATTCTATTTTGACACACAATTTTCTTTTGAAAGTTCTAATTCCTCTTTATTATTGCACTGTTTGGTTTATTTTTGCCACAAACTCTTCATCATTTATTTTATTGGATTTACTCTTATTGTCAGAGGTCTTCTTCCTAGAACCCTCTGTCCTCTTGTCTTAGTCGGGTATGGAGATGTTTTCCTGGGATTTTCTTTCACTTCTTTCTAAATTTAAATCCTTTTTTTCTGATATCTCATGTCAACCTCTTTGTAGGTGGACACTCCAGGTCTCACTGCAGGTCATAAATGAGTTAACTGTTGAGAAACGGTACACGGAATTCTTGCTTATTTCACAATACCTTTGTTCTGCTCATGAAATTGGTAAAAATTATAAGAAATATAATTTGAAAATATTTTCTCTCAGTACTTTGATATTATTACTACATCATTTTATGGGATCTATCTTGCTGATAAAAATTTCATGACAGAATTGTTATCATTCCTTTTACTCAATAAAAGAAAGTGGGATCTTTTATATCCAATTTTTATGATGACATATTTAGGTAATGATCATTTTTCTATTTATTGTGTTGAGCCACTGTGATTTACTTCAACTTGAATACTAAGAAGCCCTCTTATATTTTTCCTTCAAAATTTTCTTTATTTAGTTTTCTGTGTTTTCTTTCTTTCTGTAGTTCATATAGAAGTGCAATTATTTTTTGCCTCAAGTTTTCTATTATATTGGAATTTCTTTTCTTTTTTTAAACTTTGGAGAATATTTTTTCAACATTATCTCTTACATTTTATTACACTTTGCTTTAAAATTAACAATCATATTTTTACTTCAAAGATCTTTTTATTGTTTTTTCATTGTTCTTTTATTACATCCTGTTCTTTTTTTTTTTTAATGGATGCCATATACCCTGAAGTCTATCTGAGAATATTAAAAGAGTATATTTTTTTATTATTTTCAGTTCTTTTTTTTCCCCTCATAGATTTATATTTCCTTAAAGGGCTGTTTTTCTATTGTTTTACTCATTCTTTTTCCCACAAACATCTCCTAAGTGTTGCTTAATTATATTTAAGTAAAAAAATAAACAGTAGAAATGCTGTGATTTAAACCAAAATTTGTTAAATAATTGGTTTTCTTTCAGGATGCATAGACCAGGAAATAATATTTATCATTTCAGACCCTTAATTGATAGAAATTTATAAATATCTTTGCATCTGAATGCCAATCACCAATGATTTTTTTTATGATTTGATGTACAAAATAGTTCTAGTAGTTTTCTGGTGGCATTCTTAGGATTTTCTATGTATAGTATCATCATCTGAAAACAGTGACAGTTTTACCTCTTTTTTCCCAGTTTGTATTCTTTTTATTTCTTTTTCTTCTCTGATTGCCATGGCTAAGACTTCTGAAGATATGTTGAATAAGAGTGGTGAGAGGGGACATCCTTGTCTTGTTCCTGATCTTCGTGTAAATGCTTTCAGTTTTTCACCATTGAGTATGATGCTTGCTGTGGGTTTGTCATATATGGCCTTTATTATGTTGAGGTATGTTCCCTCTGTGCCCATTCTCTGGAGAGCTTTTATCATGAATAGGTGCTGAATTTTGTCAAAATATTTTTCTGCATCTATTGAGATGACCATATGGCTTTTATTCCTTAATTTGTTAATGTGGTGTATCGCATTGATTGATTTGCACATATTGAAGAATTCCTGCATCACTGGGATAAATCCCACTTAATCATGGTGTATGATCTTTTTAATGTGCTGTTGGATTCTGTTTGCTGGTATTTTGTTCAGGATTTTTGCACCTATGTTCATCAGTGATATTGGTCTGTAATTTTCTTTTTTTGTGATATCTTTTTCTGGTTTTGGTATCAGGGTGATGATGGCTTTATAGAATGAATTTGGGAGTCTTTCTCTCTCTGCAATTTTTTGGAAGAGTTTGAGAAGGATCAGTGTTAACTCTTCTCTAAATGTTTGATAGAATTTGCCTGTTAAGCCATATGGTCCTGAACATTTGTCTGTTGGAAGATTTTTAATTATGGTTTCAATTACATTATTTGTAATAGGTCTGTTTATATATTTTTTATTTTTTTCTGGATCAGTCTGGGAAAATTGTATCATTCCAAGAATTTGGAAATTCACAGAATTCTAATTCAGATTAGAATTCTAATTCACAGAATTAGAAAAAAAAATTTACAATTCTTATGGAACCACAAAAGACCTTGAATAGCCAAAGCAATCTTGAGAAAGAAAAATAGAATTGGAGGAAACAGGCTTCCTGACTTCAAATTATACCACAAAGCTACAGTAATCAGGACAGTATGGCACTGGCACAAAAACAGAAATGTAGATCAGTAGTACAGGATAGAATGCCCAGAGATAAACCCAAGCACATATAGGTGCCTGCTTTATGACAAAGGAGGCAAGAACATACAATAGAGAAATGAAAACCTCTTCAATAAGTGGTGCTGGGAAAACCAGACAGCTACATGTAAAATAATGAAATTAGAACACTACCTAACACCATACAAAAAAATAAACTCAAAGTGGATTAAAGACTTAAATATAAGACCAGACACTATAAAACTCTTAGAGGAAAACATAGGAAAAGCACTCTTTGACATAAACCAAAGCAAGATCTTTCTTGACCCACCTCCTAGGGTAACAGAAATAAAAACAAACAAGTTTAATTAAACAAATGGGACTTAATTAAACTTAAAAGTTTTGCACAGCAAAAGAAACCATAAACAAGACAAAAATACAACCCTCAGAATGGGAGAAAATATTTTCAAATGAAGCAACTGACAAAGGATTAATCTCCAAAATATGCAAACAGCTCACAGAACTCAATATCAAAAAAACAAAGACTCCAGTTAAAAAATGGGCAGAAGACCTAGATAGACATTTCACCAAGGAAGACATACAGATGGCCAAGAGACACATGAAAAGATGCTCAACATCACTAATTATTAGAGAAATACAAATCAAAACTACAATGAGGTATCACCTCACACTGGTCAGAATGACCATTTTCCAAAAATCTATAAACAATAAATGCTGGAAAGGGTGTGGTGAAAATGGAACCCTCCTGCACTGTTGGTGGCAATGTAAATTGATACAACTACTATGGAAATCAGTATGGAGGTTCCTTAAAAAATTAAAAATAGAACTATCATATGACCCAGGAATCCCACTACTGGGTATACACCTTGAGAAAACCATAATTCAAAAAGAGATATGTACCAAAATGTTCATTGCAGCACTATTTACATTAGCCAGGACATGAAGCCAACCTAAATGTCCATTGGCAGATGAATGGATAAAGAAGATGTGGCACATATATACAACGGAATATGACTCAGGCATAAAAAGAAATGAAATTGAGTTATTTGTAATGAGGTGGATGGACCTAGAGTCTGTCAAACAGAGTGAAGTAAGTCAGAAAGAGAAAAACAAATACCATATGCTAAAGCATATATATGGACTCTAAAAAAAAAAAAGAAAATGGTACTGATGAACCTAGTTGCAGGGCAGGAATAAAGATGTAGACATAGAGAATGGGCTTGAGGACATGGGGTGGGAGGGGGAAGATGAGGCAAAATGAGAGTAACATTGATATATATACACTACTGAATGTAAAATAGTTAGCTAGTGGGAAGAAGCAGCATAGCACAGGGAAATAAGTTCGGTGCTTTGCGATGACCTAGAGGGGTGGGATGGGAAGGATGGGAAGGAGGCTCAAGAGGGAGGGGATACGGGTACATATGTATGCATATGGCTGATTCACTTTGTTGTACAACAGAAACTGACACAGTATTGTGAAGCAATTATATTCCAATAAAGATCTATTAAAAAAAGAAAAACAAATCACTCTACTTATGAATAATATGAACATACTTAGGCTGTGTTACTGTAGTGGTGATGAGTTTTTTGAATGTTTGTTTATTTGTCTTGTTTTATTTTTCCTAAACAGCAACACCTAATTGCACTTTCTAACTCTCTCAACTCATGAAACTGCATTAATGTGATTCCAGCGTCCTGTTGCTCCCAGATACCTGGCAGACACGAACAAAATTTTCTTTAAAAAATAATTTTAAAAACCCATAATCCTATACCTCAAATTTTTTTTCTATAACTTTGCATTGCAAATTTGTATGGAACTATTCATATAGTCTCAAAAATAAAGAAGCAAATATTATAGAACCAGCATTAGAAATAACTTCATGCAATTACTCAGAGTAACTACAGAAAATATAAATAGAAGATAGAAGTTTTGAAGAACACAATTAGTATACTCAACCTGTACAACACTGCACTGGACAATTACAGAATATACACTTTTATCAGGGACATAAAGTAGGTCTTAAAATTCTCAAATAATTTAAATCCCAGCCAAAATCTTAGTAGTTTTTTTCTCTGTGTGCCTCTATTTTATACAGTTAGTTATATAGTTATTTGTTATATACAGTTCTAAAACTTATATGGAAATGCAAAGGAGCGAGAATTATGGAGACATGCTTGAGGAAGAATAACAAAGTAAGGAAAAGTGTTCTACAAAATATCTAGAATTATTATAAAACTAAGGTAAGTAAGACTGAATGATACTGGTACAACAATAGATGAATAAAATGGAATAAAATAGAGAGCTCACAAACAGACACAGTTATACAACAGAACAGAAACAGACACACAAACACCTGGTTTAAAGAAAGATGGCACTTTAGGACAACAGGAAAATATAATAGTTCCATCAAATGGTGCTGGAATAATTAGATATTCACATGAAAAAATTGTCATGATATTTACTTTTCACCATATACAACAATCAATTCCAGATTGTTATATTTAGATGAGAACACAAAACAATACACCTCTTAGAAGATAATATAGGAGAAAATCTCTAAATCTCCAAGGCTCTGATATAGGAAAACACTTTTTCAACAGGACACACAAAATTCTAACCCCACCCACCCCAAAACATGATTGATATATGGAACTAAATCAAAAGAGAATGTATCCATCAAAAGAACACCATTAGAGAACAAAAAGACAAAACACAAAATGGAGAAAGATTGTTGGGAACACGCTAACCACAAAGGACTCATATCTGAGTAAATGATATACTCCTACACATTAATAAAATAAATGCACCAAGAGAAAACAAGCAAAATAATTAAACATACATTTCACAAAATATATTAAAAAAATTTTTAAAAGGCCAAAGTTGCTCAATTATGTTAGTAATAAGACTTATTCAAATTACACCCCCAATGTGAAAATTCTTTGATGAATATGACATTTAGAGCACTTTTCTATAAATATTATATTACTGAATATGAAAACTTTTCATTAAAAAAAGGAATATACAGAACTACATATAATTGCCTAGAGCTAGAACATTTTCAACATAGGGTAGGAATGATAAAGAACATCAGTATGAAATATGAAGACACATGGTAATGGGTAGTTCAAATAATAGCTGACCTAGAATTATAAGCTCTGGGTCTACAATGGCTACAAAACTTTCCTCTGCTACTCATCAGCTATGTAACAGTGGGCACATCATGTACTCATTGTAACATTTTTTTGTACTGTCTTTTTAATTTTTTTTAATTTTATATTGGAACATAGTTGATTAACAATGTTGTATTAGTTTCAGGTGTACAGCAGAGTGATTCAGTTATACATATATCTATTCTTTTTCAAATTCTTTCTATTCTTTTATTTTAGATTTGAGCTCAGCATAGACACTTCTGTGCTTGTGGTAATTGTTAAACAAGATTATCTGCAATGTGTTAAATAAACATGTGGGTGGAAGCTTAGGAAAATAGAACAATGCATTAAGAATTTATCCCTTTTCTAATTTTATTTTGTGTTAGCTTTGGATATTTTATGCTGTTGGGAAAAGAGAAAAGGAAGAAGACAGGGCATGAAAAAAAGAATAGACGCAATTCTTTCATGGGTCACAATACTGATAGTTCAGGTTCAGGATACATTCTTTAAAGCAAAATTCTTAAAAATATTCTAAGTTGTTGGTAAAATAATGTCAAAAGTGGCCCTGCAAGTTTATGGATGACATTTGATGTTAAAAGAGAGTACACCAATAGGAAATCACCAATTATTTAGCTGATGTCTGTTCACTTAAAAATATATATATTTACATCAATAGAAGTCAAAGTATTATAGAATGAGAAATTTCTTTTTTTTATAAGAACTGGATCCAAATCCATTTGATGAATTGACAAATACAATAGTAACAAAGTCTTTGCACTCCCTCTCCCCTCTTATCCCTCTCAGTACATTTTTCTTCTCATAAAAATGTTGAAAACTATTCCCTTAGTTGTGCTGTATCCTAATCATGATATTTTTCTCTCCTTTAGGATTTATTATATTGAGTTTCTAGAAACAAATGATAATGACAGGATGATAATAATGAAATGTTATATTATTGTTAATGATATAATCAAGAATACCAATAAAAAATAAAACATGCATAAAAGTAAAGAATTTCAGATGGTGATGGCTGACTGTTCATACTGGAATGCCCAGAACAGAATTATGTTTTAATACAGCCAAGATGGAACAAACTTCTGAGAAGGAGAGTTTAAGGGGTTTTTATTCAGGTTCCTGAGTCTGGCCTTCCTGCTGCTCTATTCTCTGAAGCAGTTCACTCCCACACCCTCTGTGCACACTCTTTATGAGCACCTGATGCACCAATTAAAGTTTACACATGCAGTGGCCAAACTTCCATCTCATCAAGTGCCACCTTTAACACTCTCTACAGCTTAGGGGAACTTCCGTGCCCAGAGAATCAATACAATATGACAGCTGCCCCCAGGAGTCTGAATTGCTAAGACAAAAGTACCATTTTGCACAAACGAATTCATCTTCTTCTTCTTGGGGTTACCAGGGCATCCATTGTCACCTTAGGTAAACATGTTCACCAGTGTGTCACTGAGTAGAAGAGTTTCTTTCCCCTCGCAAATGATCAGTGATTGAAAGGGGTTAGAACAAGACACACAAGTGACTTGTTTGTGGAAATGGGACATGAATAGGGGAGAGCAGAAGTGGGGCTGGGAGGTAGATTCTTTTCTATACCTCGTGGGACCAGGACTGAGTGTTAGAGAGCTCCTGCTGGATAGTGCCTCTTTTAAAGTCTAGAATTGTAAGTCATGAGAACCAGATCATCTCAACCATTTCAGACCACTGCCTGTACATGTGCCTTTGCATTATCAGAAGAACTCAATAGCTCTCACTCTCAAGATGGCAGACCTCCTAGTGAAATCACCATAGTCATGTCTAAGTTACATGAAAAATGGTACTATTTCATTTCATTTTTTTTTTTTTTTTTTGCGGTATTCAGGCCTCTCACTCTTGTGGCCTCTCCCGTTGTGGAACACAGGCTCCGGATGTGCAGGCTCAGCAGCCATGGCTCATGGGTCCAGCCGCTCCATGGCATGTGGGATCTTCCCGGACCGGGCCACGAACCCATGTACCCTGCATTGGCAGGCGGACTCTCAACCACTGCACCACCAGGGAAGCCCAATTTAATTTTTTAAAAGTGAATTTATAATAGTGGTTAGTTATGGTCCACAGACTATGGAGATCTTGTGTAAGTTATCACCTCTAATCAAAGAATGTAGCCTCAGAAATTAAATCCTAAATTTTCAGAATTTCCAAAATTTGATCTGCCACACCAAATTTGCATTGATGTGCACCAAGTTCATTACTTTATTATGATCACTCTAGGCCCTCCTAACTTTTTCATTTCTTGTAATTTTTTCTTAGTTCACTGAGTTGAGACAAAGCAGGATGCAATAATCAGCAAAAATACTTGAATCATGTTATCATAAACAGTATTTGTTTCTGGGAGAAAATATTTGTATATACAGCCAGAATCCTTGGTTTCCTTTTATTACTATCTGTGACTTTGGACAAATTTTCTTAATTCCTCTGATTCAGTTGTTTTCAACTGTAACATGGGTTTGGTCATAGTATGTAACATAGAGGATTTTATGAGGATCAATGTAAATCATTCAGAGGGGGGCCTGACACATGTACATGTAAGTCATTGTTGTTGTTATTATTATTACCATCACACAGTACTTAGTTTTGTTCTACATTCATTATTAACTCAGATCTACATTCTACATACCCTACATTTCCCAAACCTCTCTCCTTTCTCCTAGTGCTCTCAAAGTGGAATCATATAATCAGATCACTGGATCATAATTGTGTTGAACATGCTTAGTAGGGCCAAATATAAAGAATAATATTATCACTAAAGCAGTATCAACTTAGGATGGTTAAGTAACAAAATGTGGCAAAATGTTGACTGCCAATTTCTTGGTTAGTAGGATTCTGTTTGCTTTTATTTCACTGTATTTTCCTGCATCTCATTATTTTTTTCCAGTAGTTGCATTTTATGTTTTAGGAAAATAAGAAAAAAACCCACTATTTTCATAAAAGAAACTACATGTAATAAATGGCATAGAATTTATAACATTACTCAACTGTTCCTTTGGAAAGAGTAATAAAGTTTCCAAGAAGTCAAATTCCAGGAGGAAGGTCAAAGACATTCTTACCTGGGGTAAGATAATCAAAAAACACAGTATTCTAGGCAGAATTAACATTCATTTGCAAAAGCATGTCAATTAAACTACTCTTTTTATTTAGAAGGTGAATATTTATTAAGTCAAAGTTTGAGAAATAGACTAAAAGGAAATTTTCACTCCTCAATACTATTTCCAGTTGTCATTGAATGGAAAGTCATCATGCCCCCTGGCTTCTCTCTGGAAACTATATAGAAATATTTGTACTTAATTGAGAGTTGATTTTGTGATAATTACAGTTCAGAAAATTTTATTTCCTCCTAAATAAAATTTATTTTGGATCAGTCTCCATCAGCTTCCTATTCTTACATCCCACATTTCTTTTCCGATTTTATTTTACTGTTTTGATGCCTGCTTCTGAAAGGATTTATGGAAGCAACATTGACTTATGGATTCATTTACGTATTGATTACAAAATTATGTATTAAATACTTCTCACACTCCAACTACCATACTCAGATGTTGAAGAAAACAATAATGCACAAAATACATTCCCTTTAATCAAAAATTTAATATCAAATGAGTTATAACAACAAATATATGTTACTGAAATAAATCACAATAAGGTGATGACAATGAGGATAAAACACAGTGGTCTTCTCCAGAAATTCATTTGCAATATTTACTATGACATTTAGAAGCAAAAGTAGGCCCTTGAGATTAAAAAAACAAACAAACAAACTTTGATTTGCATTTGTTTAACTTCACCTTACACTTTAGACAATTTATCCAAGGGGCTTAGAGACATAATTTATAAATCACTAAATAATTTCTCAAAAAATTTGTTTTGTATGAATATTTATATGAGGTAATTTTTTTTCTGAAAGTAAATAGAATAGGAAATAAATTTGCACAAAAATGAAGTAGGATGAGTCATACATACATGTTTCCACAAAGTAACTCAGTTCATTTTAATTCAGATATTTCAGTATATCTCCCACAACCTACATACCCAAAACTCTGCTAAGTGTTGTAAGTAAAAAATAGTAAAAAAGCACTTAAAATTTAAATGAGGTCAAAAAATTATATATTGGCTGTTTTGAAAAAAAATTGAGACATAAAATACTGCTTAATAAAATATCTCTAAGTGTCAACAATATTAGAGAGATTAGTTACTGGGGTTAAGGAAAGTTACTGGGGGAAAGTTGAGATGAGTTTTGGTAAATTAATTCTATTTCTATATATGTTAAAAAGGAATTGTGTCTCTATCTCCATATGCCTCTCTTTAACAAAATGTCATTTGTTTTCCTACATGGTCTTGATTTCTGAAACACTCTGCTTGTACCCAGGAATGATTGGGCATCTGGCTTATCCACTATCATTCTTTCAAAGTATTTCACTGTACTCTGTATATCACATGGCTGAATCAGAAGGTAGGCCAGACTTAGAGGAGAGCCTGAATTTCCATTATCATGTTTCTCTTTACATGAACTTGCAGACAAGCTCTCATTATGAGGAAGGAGAAGTGTTTCCTGCCATAATGTGATGCTGTCTTAATAAAATTTTGTAACCTGCAGTCTTTATATTTTGCTTTTCCCCTTCCTCTCCCTTTACTTATTTGGGAGCATTTCATCTAAATCATTGCTAGTTGGACAGTCCTTTGTGAATCTTAATGTGCTCTGGTACCCCTATCAGTGAAAATGGTGTTGTCAACATTTATGTCAACAATGAGGTTGTAATTTTTGACAGTAATGTTCCTTGGGCTTGATCTAAAACTCTCTGTTCAGGTTGACAGAGCTGTCTGTCAGTCCCTTCTGCCTGACACTTCTAAGTGACTAAGAACTTTGTGGGACACACTCTAGGAAAAAAGTCTCATTCCGAGTTCTCCCATTAGGTCCAAGTCTCATCTGAAAACACTGTCCATGTTACCCAGAGAGAAATGAATGTATAGGAGCAGGAACTTGGGTCAGAAGAAGGTTGTTGTATAATGTTCATAAATATCTGTGGAAATAAAATGCACCAGTGGTGATTTTTCCTGAAGGCTGGATCTTGTCAAGACCTAATACATAAATCTGAAACCCCATTAAAGAACATTGGTATTACTTCTTGATTCAAATAGTATGCTTCAACATAACTTACTTCTTGTTTCAAAGTACAAAATTATGCTCTAAAATTTTATGATTTGTATGATTAAAGTGCTACATTTTGAACGTTTCTGCTATATCATACTCATCACTATGCCCCAAATGTGTTGTGTTCCTTCCCTCATCCATTTTTTTCATCAAATATTTCACCTTCCAGAAGTTACTTTGACTTCTCTGTAACTATTGGATTAGTAATTTTTCTTTCTTTCTTTTTTGCTGCATTGCCTGGCATGTGGAACTTCCCTGACCAGGGATCGAACCCACTCCCCCTGACATGGAAATGCAGAGTCTTAACCCCTGGACCACCAGGGAAATCTCTAGATTAGCAAAATTTAAGGAAGTATAAGATCACAAAAAACTAGAAACTGGTACACTCATGTATTACTCCTGACACTGTAAATTGGTATAAGCTTTTTCAAAAGCAGTTCAAGTTTATATAACAAAAGCTGGGAGTGGGGAATGAGTATATACTATATAGACATATTAGTATATACAAAGTGTATGTATACGCATATATACACATCCATATCTTTTCCAATAATTCTGCACCTGAAAATACATTCTAACAGGATGATTCAAAATAAGATATAATGTAAATGCACAAAAGCATTCATTGCAACATTAGTTATAACTGCTAAAATTGGTTATAAGTAAATGTCCAATAAAAAAGTGGTAAGCACATATTACTTCAAATTGATGAAATCATATGAAATATTAAAAGGTATTATACTCCCTTTATTATTTTCTACCTCTGTGACCATACCTCCTCAATCTTTCTTTTGAACTGCTTCTTCTTGTGCAGCCCAAGTATAAAGATCTAGCTCTATTTATGCACTATTCTGGGTTATGCAGCAACACTGAGAATCATTCCAGGATACCACACTTCTTACTATATTATGAGTATTACTTAGAAACATAAACGCTTTGTGGACAAGAACTGTGCCTTTTATCACTGTCTTCTGGAGACTAGAATATTATAGGCTATCAATAAGTATCAACTAAATTGTTCCACATTGTAAACAAATGGCTCTAATTCTTTGGTAAGTAACAAAAACAAAATATAGAAGAATATTTACAATATTGTAAAAGATTTAAATGTATTGATTATAGGAACCAGGAGTCAAAAGGTAAGAAGAAGAACGAAAACATAGCAAAATTAGATTGCTGTGATTATGAGTAATTTAAAATTTATCATTTCTTTCATTGTTGTTATAAATACAATTTAAAAAATGACACTATGTTCAATACTCAGATGTATATAACAGATCTATGAATTATGAGTCAAATTCTGTAAAATAAAGAGGTTATTTCTTTTTTTTTCTTTTCTTACATCTTTACTGGAGTATAATGGCTTTAAAATGGTGTGTTATTTCTGCTAGATAACAAAGTGAATCAGCTATACATATACATATATCCCCATCTCGCCTCCCTCTTGCGTCTCCCTCCCATCCTCCCTATCCCACCCCTATAGGTAGTCACAAAGCACCAAACTGATCTCCCTATTCTGTGCGGCTGTTTCCCACTAGCTATCTATTTTTACATTTGGTAGTATATATATTTCTATGCCACACTTTCACTTCATCTCATTTACGCTTCCCACTCCCTGTGTCCTCAAGTCCATTATCTACATCTGTGTCCTTCTACCTGTCCGGCCCCTAGGTTCATCAGAACCAGTTTTTTTTTAGAATCCATATATATGTATTAGCATACAGTATTTGTTTTTCTCTTTCTGACTCACTACACTCTGTAAGACGGTCTCTAGGTCCATCCACCTCACTACAAATAATTTTGTTTCTTTTTATGGCTGAGTGATATTCCATTGTATATATGTGCCACATCTTCTTTATCCATTCATCTGTCGACAGAAACATAGCATGTTCCATGGCCTGGCTACTGTAAATAGAGTTGCAATGAACATTGTAGTACATGACTCTTTTTTGAATTATGTTTTTTACAGGGTATATGCCCAGTAGTGGCATTTCTGTGTCATATGGTAGTTCTATTTTAAGTTTGTTAAGGAACCTCCATACAGATCTCCACAGTGGTTGTATCAATTTACATTCCCACCAACAGTGTAAGATAGTTCCCTTTTCTCCACACCCTCTCCAGCATTGTTTGCAGACTTTTTGATGATGGCATCCTGATTGGTGTGAGGGGATACCTCATTGTAGTTTTGATTTGCATTTCTCTAATGACTGGTGATCTTGACCATCCTTTCATGTGTTTGTTGGCAATCTGTATATCTACTTAGGAGAAATGTCTATTTAGGACTTCTGCCCATTTTTGGATTGGATTGTTTGTTTTCTTGATATTGATATTGAGCTGCATGAGCTGCTTGCGTATTTTGGAGATTAATCCTTTGTCAGTTTCTTCATTTGCAAATAATTTCTCCCATTCCAAAGGTTGTCTTGTCATCGTGTTTATGGTTTCCTTTGCTGTACAAAAGCTTTTAAGTTTCATTAGGTCCCATTTGTTTATTTTTGTTTTTATTTCCATTTCTCTAGGAGGTGGGTCAAAAAAGGATCTTGCTGTGATTTATATCATAGAGCGTTCTGCCTGTGTTTCGCTATAGAGTTTTATAGTGTCTGACCTTACAATTAGGTCTTTAATCCATTTGGAGTTTATTTTTCTGTATGGTGTTAGGAAGTTCAAATTTCATTCTTTTACATGTAGCTGTCCAATTTTCCCAGCACCACTTATTGAAGAGGCTCTTTTTCTGCACTGTATATTCTTGCCTCCTTTATCAAAAATAAGGTGACCATATGTGTATCTGTTTATCTCTGGGCTTTCTATCCTGTTCCACTGATCTATATTTCTGTTTCTGTGCCAGTACCATACTGTCTTGATTACTGTAGATTTGCAGTATAGTCTGAAGTCAGGGAGACTGATTTCTCCAGATCCATTTTTCTTTCTCAATATTGCTTTGGCTATTCGGGGTCTTTTGTGTTTCCCTAAAAATTGTGAAATTTTTTGTTCTAGTTCTGTGAAAAATGTTTTTGTGTGTGTGTGTGTGTGTGGTACGCAGGCTTCTCACTGTTGTGGCCTCTCCCGTTGCGGTGCACAGGCTCCGGACGTGCAGGTTCAGTGGCCATGGCTATGGGACCAGCCACTCTGCAGCATGTGGGATCTTCCCAGTCTGGGACACGAACCCGCGTCCCCGGCATCGTCAGGTGGACTCTCAACCACTGTGCCACCAGGGAAGCCCTGCCATTGGTATTTTGATAGGGATTGCATTGAATGTGTAGATTGCTTTGTGTAGTATAGTCATTTTCACAATATTGATTCTTCCAATCCAAGAACATGGTGTATCTCTCCATCTGTTTGTATCATCTTTAATTTCTTTCATCAGTGTCTTATAGTTTTCTGCATACAGGTCATTTGTCTCCTTAGGTTGGTTTATTCCTAGGTATTTTATTCTTTTTGTTGCAATGGTAAATGGAAGTGTTTCTTTTATTTCTCTTTCAGATGTTTCACCATTAGTGTATAGGAATGCAAGAGATTTCTGTGCATTAATTTTATTTCCTGCTACCTTACCAAATTCGTTGATTAGGTGTAGTGGTTTTCTGGTAGCATCTTTAGCATTCTCTATGTATAATATCATGTCATCTGCAAACAGTCACAGTTTCACTTATTTTCTGATTTGTATTCCTTTTATCTCTTTTTCTTCTCTGATTGCTGTGGCTAAAACTTCTGACACTATGTTGAATAATAGTGGTAAGAGTGGGAAACCTTGTATTGATCCTGATCTTAGTGGAAGTGGTTTCAGTTTTTCACCATTGAGAATGATGTTGCCTGTGGGTTTGTCCTATATGGCCTTTATTATGTTGAAGTAATTTCCCTCTGTGCCTACTTTCTGGAGGTTTTTATCATAAATCGGTGTTGAATTTTGTCAAAAGCTTTTTCTGCATCTATCGACATGATTATTGGTTTTATCCTTCAATTTGTTAATATGATATATCACATTGATTGATTTGTGTATAGTGAAGAATCCTTGCATTCCTGGGATAAACTCCACTTGATCATGGTGTATGATCCTTTTAATGTGCTGTTAGATTCTGCTTGCTAGTATTTTGTTGAGGATTTTTGCATCTATGTTCATCAGTGTTATTGACCTGTAGTTTTATTTTTTGTGACATCCTTGTCTGGTTTTGGTGTCAGGGTGATTCTGGCCTTGTAGAATGAGTTTGGGAGTGTTTCTCCCTGTGCTATATTTTGGAAGAGTTTTAGAAGGATAAGTGTTAGCTCTTCTGTATATGTTTTACAGAATTCACCTGTTAAGCCATCTGGTCCTGTGCTTTTGCTTGTTGGAAGATTTTTAATCACAGTTTCAATTTCAGTGCTTGTGATTTGTTTGTTTATATTTTCTATTTCTTCCTGGTTCAGTGTCAGAAGTTTGTACTTTTCTAAGAATTCATCCATTTCTTCCAGGTTGTCCATTTTATTGGCATATAGTTGCTTGTAGTAATCTCTCACGGTCCTTTGTATTTCTGCAGTGTCAGTTGTTACTTCTCCGTTTTTATTTCTACTGCTGTTGATTTGAACCTTCTCTCTTTTTTTCTTGCTGAGTCTGGCTAATGATTTATCAATTTTGTTTATCTTCTCAAAGAACCAGCTTTTACTTTTATTGATCTTTACTATCATTTCCTTCACTTCTTTTTCATTTTTTTTCTGGTCTGACCTTTATGATTTATTTCTTTTGGCTAACTTTGTGGTATTTCTGTTCTTTTTTCTCTAATTGCTTTAGGTGTATGGTTAGGTTGTTTACTTTAGAAGTTTCTTGTTTCTTGAGGTAGGATTGTATTGCTATAAAATTCCCTCTTAGAACTGCTTTTTCTGCATCCCATAGGTCATCAAAATGATCCATGATCATTTGGGATCATCATGTCTACATTGTCAATTGTTTCTAGGTATGTTTTGATTTCTTCAGTGATCTCTTGGTTATTTAGTAGTGTATTGTTTAGCCTCCATGTGCTGGCATTGTTTAGCTTCCATGTTTTTGTATTTCTTACAGTATTTTTCCTGTAATTTATATCTAGTCTCATAGTGTTGTGGACAGAAAAGATATTTGATATGATTTCAATTTTCTTAAATTTACCAAGGCTTTACTTATAGCCCAAGATATGATCTATCCTGGAGAATGTTCCATGAGCACTTGAGAAGAAAGTGTATTCTGTTGTTTTTGGATGGAATGTCCTATAAATAACAATTAAGTCCATCTTGTTTAATGTGTCATGTAAAGCTTGTGTTTCCTTATTTATTTTCATTTTGATGATATGTCCATTGGTGAAAGTGGGGTGTTAAATTCCCCTACTATTATTGTGTTCCTGTTGACTTTCCCTTGTATGGTTGTTAGCGTTTCCCTTATGTATTGAGGTGCTCCTATGTTGGGTGTATGAATATTTTCAATTGTTATATCTTCTTCTTGAATTGATCCCTTGATCATTATGTAGTGTCCTACTTTGTCGCTTGTAATTGTCATTATTTTAAAGTCTATTTTGTCTGATATGAGAGTTGCTACTCCAGCTTTCTTTTGATTTCCGTTTGCATGGAATACGTTTTCCATCCCTTTACTTTCATTCTGTATAGTCCCTAGGTCTAAATTGTGTCTCTTGTAGACAGCATATATACGTGGCTTATTTTTGTTTCCATTCAGCCAGTCTGTGTCTTTTGGTTGGAGCATTTAATCCAGTTACATTTAAGGGAGTTACCTATATATATGTTCCTATTACCATTTTCTTAATTGTTTTGGGTTCATTATTGTAGGTGTATTCATTCTCTTGTGTTTCCTGCCTAGAGAATTTCGTTTAGCATTTGTTTTAAAGCTGGTTTAGTGGTGCTGAATTCTCTTAGATTTTGCTTCCCTGTAAATATTTTAATTTCTCCATCAAATCTGAATGAGATCCTTGCTGGGTAGAGGTATCTTGGTTGTAGGTTTTTCCCTTTCATCACTTTAAATATGTCCTGCCTCTCCCTTCTGGCTTGCAGTTTCTGAAAGACCAGTTTTTAACCTTATGGGAATTTCCTTGTATGTTAATTCTTGCTTTTCCCTTGCTGATTTTAATATTTTTTCTTTGTATTTAATTTTTGATAGTTTGCTTACTATGTGTCTTGGCATGTTTCTCCTTGGATTTATCCTCTATGGGACTCTCTGCACTTCCTGGACTTGACGATTTCCTTTCCCATATTAGGGAAGTTTTCAACTATAATCTCTTCAAATATGTTTTCAGTCTTTTTTTTTTTTTTTTTCTCTCTTCTTCTCCTAAGACTCCTATAATTCAAATGTTGGTGCTTTTAATGTTGTCCCAGAGGTCTCTAAGACTGTACTCAATTCTTTGTATTCTTTTTTCTTTATTCTGCTCTGTGGTAGTTATTTCCACTATTTTATCTTCCAGGTCACTTACCTGTCCTTCTGCCTCAGTTATTCTGCTATTGATTTCTTCTAGAGAATTTTTAGTTTCATTTCTTGTGTTGTTCATCATTGTTTGTTTGCTCTTTAGTTCTTCTAGGTCCTTGTTAAATGTTTCTTATATTTTCTCCATTCTATTTCCAAGATTTTGGATCATCTTTGCTATCATTCCTATGAATTCTTTTTCAAGTAGACTGTGTATTTCTCTTCATTTATTTGGTTTGGTGGGTTTTTACTTTGCTTCTTCATCTTCTGTGTATTTTTCTGTCTTCTCATTTGGCTTAACTTACTGGGTTTGGGGTCTCCTTTTCACAGGCTGCAGGTTCTTATTTCCCATTGTTTTTGGTGTCTGTCCCCAGTGAGTAAGTTTGGTTCAGTGAGTTGTTTAGGCTTCCTTGTGGAGAGGACTGGTGCCTGTGTTCTAGTGTATGAGGCTGGATCATGTCTTTCTGGTGGGCAGGACGGCATCTGGTGGTGTGTTTTTGGATATCTGTGAACGTATTATGATTTTAGGCAGCCTCACTGCTAATGGGTGGGGTTGTGTTCTTGTCTTGCTAGTTGTTTGGCATAAGGTATCCAGCACTGTATCTTCCTGGTCGTTGAGTGGAGCTGGGTCTTAGCATTGAGATGGAGATCTCTGGGAGAGCTTCTGCCATTTGATATTACATGGGGCCGGGAGGTCTCTGGTGGATCAATGTCCTGAACTTGGTTCTCCCACCTCAGAAGCTCAGGCCTGACACTGGCTGGAGCACCAAGACCTTGTCAGCCACATGGCTCAGAAGAAAATGGAGGAAAAAGAGAATGAAAGAAAGAAGAAATAAAGAAAGGTGAAAATAATAAAATATAATAAAGCTATTAATATAAAAATTTAAAAATATTAAAAATTTAAAAAAATAAAAAGGTAGTAATAAAAAAGAAAGAAGAGAGCAACCAAACCAAAAAACAAATCCTCCAATGAAAATGAGCACTAAAAACTATACTGGAAAAATAAAAACAGACAGACAGAACCCAAGGGAAATGGTAAAACCCAGCTATGCAGACAAAGTCAACCAAAGAAGCATACACTTCACACTCACAAAAAGATAAAGGAAAAATATATATATATATATACATATATTTAAAAAAAAGGTAGAGAGCAACCAAATCAATAAACAAATCTACCAATGATAATAAGTTCTAAATACTAAATTAATACAAACATAAAACTAGAAACAAATTAGATACAGGAAGCAATCCCCAAGTCTAGTGTTGCTCCCAAAGTCCACCCCCTCACTTTTGGGATGATTCATTGTCTCTTCAGGTATTCCAGAGATGCAGCATACATCAAGTTGATTGTGGAGATTTAATCCATTGCTCCTGAGGCTGCTGGGAGAAATTTATCTTTCTCTTCTTTGTTCACACATCTCCTGTGGTTCAGCTTTGGATTTGGCCCCACCTCTGTTTGTATATCACCTGAGGGCATGTGTTCCCTACCCAGACAGTACTGGGTTAACGTAGCAGCTGATTAGGGGGCACTGTCTCACTCAGGCCGAGGGGACAGAGGGGTATGGAATACAGGGCGAGCCTGTGACAGCAGAGGCTGACATGACATTGCAACAGCCTGAGGTCAGCTGTGTGTTCTCCCAGGGAAGTTGTCCCTGGATCATGGGATCCTGGCAGTGGTGAGCTGCACAGGCTCCTGGGAGGGGAGGTGTGGATTGTGACCTATGCTTGTACACAGGGTTCTTGGTGGCTGCAGCAGCAGCCTTAGCATTTCATGCCCATCTTTGGTGTCCAAGCTGATAGCTGAGCCTTGAACCCATCTCTGGAGCTTGTTTAGGCAGTACTCTGAATACCCTCTCCTCATGCACCCTGAAACTATGGTCTCTTGCCTCTTAGGCAGTTCCAGACTTTTTCCTGGACTCCCTCCTGGCTACCTGTGGCACACTTGTCCACTTCAGGCTGTGTTCATGCAGCCAACCCCAGTCCTGTCCCTGGGATCTGAACTCCTAAGTCTGAGCCTCAGTTCTCAGCCCCACCCACCCTGGCAGGTGAGCAGACAAGCCTCTCAGGCTGGTGAGTGCTGGTCAGCACTGACCCTCTGTGTGGAAATCTCTCTGCTTTGCCCTCTGCACCCCTGTTGCTCTGAAGATTCCCCCCTCCCCACCCCCTCTCTCCACATGAAGGGGCCTCCTAGTGTGTGGAAACTTTTCCTCCTTCACAACTCCTTCCCAGAGGTGCAGGTCCCATCCCTATTCTTTTGTCTCTGTTTTTTCTTTTTTATTTTTCCCTACCCAGTTATATGGGGATTTTCTTTCCTTTTGGGAAGCTGAGGTCTTTTGCCAGCATTCAGTAGGGGTTCCATAGGAGTTGTTCCACATGTAGTTGTATTTTTGATGTACTTGTAAGGGAGGAAGGTGATCTCCACGTTTACTCCTCCATCATCTTGAAGTTCCCCGCTCCAAATCAAAGACGTTATCTCTTAACTTTTTTTTAAACTTCCATTTTCTGTAAGTCTATGACATCTAAGAGTTGGGCCCCTTGAATAAGTCAGTGAATTCATTTGAGAGCTAGTTTCCTCATCTACATAATGGAGATAATAATACCAACCTGACAATATTTATTACAGTAGCAAAACAATCTGTCTACTAAATACATACCAAATAGCACAGAGGAGCTCTTAAGTACACAGGAAAGAGGCGACACTATAGAGAAATTCAGTTCAAAGTTCCTGAGAAGGTATGCAAAGTAAGAAATACTGCATATTCCATGTCTGACACAGGAGAACATAATTATCTGGTTTAGTTTTAATCCACAAGTAGTTATCTGTCTTTACCCACAAAATGGAGAGTCCTCTGTTGGACACCAACTCTTCCTCTCTAAAAGTTGAAAACTGAGGCTGTACTTATCTTGTGCTCACCTGTCTTCAGTTCCTAAGACCACATTATATCAATTAAATTTCACTGATATAATCTCAAATTCTTACCTAATAAAACTCGAAGTGTTTTATAAACACTTTATAAATAAAGTAACTGAAAAAAGAACAAACAAAACCCAAAGTTAGTAGAAGGAAATAAATAATAAAGTTCAGCGCAGAAATAAATGAAATAGAGACTAAAAACTAATAGAAAAGTCAAAGAAACTAAGAACTGATTCCTTGAAAAGATAAATTTTATATATATATATATACCTGAACCAGACTCATTAAAAAAAAAAAAAAAAGAGAGAGAAGCTCAAATAAATAATATGTAAATAAAAAAGAACAATTACAATGGACATCACAGAAATACAAAGGATCATAAGAGATTACTATGAAAAATTATATGCCATTAAAATGGATAACAGAAGAAATGGATAAATTCCTGGAGTACCAAGACTGAATCAGGAAGAAATACAAAATGTTAACAATTTCATTACCTGTAGTGAAACTAAATCAGTAATATAAATAAAACAAACAAATAAAATGAACCAAAAATACAAACAAAAACTCCCAACAAACAAAAATCCAGGACCAGATGGCTTCACTGGTGAATTCTACCAAAGATTTAAAGAAGCATCAACTACTATCTTTCTCAAAGATAGTAAAAGCTGAAGTGGAAGAAATGTTTCTGAACCCATTCTAAAAGTCCATTATTACCCGGATACCAAAACCAGACAAAGACACCCCCAAAAGAGAAATTTACAGACCAATATATTTGATGAACATAGACACAAAATCCTCAAGAAAATATTAGCAAATCTAATTCAACGATACATTAAAATGATCATACACCATAATCAAGTATGATTAATTTCAGGGATGCAAAAATAGTTCAGTATCTGCAAATCAAAAAGTTGAAGAATAAAAATCTTTGATCATCTTCAACAGATGCAGAAAAACCCTTTGATAAAATTCAGAATTTATTTATGATAAAAACTCTCAAAAAATTAGTATAGAAAGAACATGCCTCAACAAATAAATGTCATGACAAACCTATAACCAACATCATGTTCAATGCTAAAAAGCTGAAAGCATTTCCTCTAAGATCAAGAACAAGACAAGGATGTCCACTCTCACCACTTTTATTCAACATAGTATTGGAATTCCCAGCCATAGCAATCAGACAAGAAAAAGAAATAAAAGGAACATAAATTGGAAAGGATGAATAAAACTGTCAGTGTTTGCAGATGACATAATACTATATATAGAAAATCCTAAAGATGTTAACAAAAATGTTAAACCTAATAAATGAATTCAGTAAAGTTGCTGGATACAAAATTGTATACAGAAGTCTG
Source organism: Stenella coeruleoalba (assembly GCF_951394435.1). Classification (NCBI taxonomy): domain Eukaryota; kingdom Metazoa; phylum Chordata; class Mammalia; order Artiodactyla; family Delphinidae; genus Stenella; species Stenella coeruleoalba. Next base: position 34,868,669 of record NC_137160.1, on the reverse strand, counting down.
TTTAATTTCTATATGCTAACAATAAACTATCAGAAACAATTTTAAAAAAAACAATCCCATTTACAATAATATCAAAAAGAGTAAAATAACTAGGAATAAATCTAATCAAAGAGGTAAAAAACTTGTATTCAGAAAACTATGAGACATTGATAAAGGAAATTGAAGAGGGTACACAGAAAAATTGAAAGATATACAATGCTCATGGATTGGAAGGATTAATATTATTAAAATGATCATACTACCCAAGGTAATCTACAGATTCAATTAAATTTCTATCAAAATACCAATGGCATTTTTCACAGAACTAGAACAAATATTCTAAACTTTGTAGAGAAACACAAAAGACTCTGAATAGCCAAACATTCTTGAGACAGAAGAACAAAACTGGAGATCCCTGATTTCAAACTATCACTACAAAGCTACAGTCAACAAAACAGTACGGTATGGTCACAAAAGTAGGCCCATAGATCAATGAAACAGAGAGCTCAGAAATGAAACCATATTTAAATGGTCAGTTAATCTATGACAGAGTAGGAAAGAATGGGGAAAAGACAGCCTCTTCAATAAATGTTGTTGGGAAAAATGAACAGCTACAAGCAAAAGAATCAAATTGGACTAATTTTTCACACCATATACAAAAATAAAGTCAAAATGGATTAAAGACTTAAACATAAGATCTGAAAACATAAAACTCCTAGAAGAAAACGAAGTACATTCTTTGATATCAGTCTTATCAGTAATTTTTTGGCTATGTCTTCTCAGGCAAGGGAAACAAAAGCAGAAATAAGCAAATGGTCATACATCAAATTAAAAAAAAAAATTCTGCAGCAAAGGAAACTATCAACCAATTGAAAAGGCTGCCTATTGAATGAGTGAAGATATTTGCAAATGGTATATCCAATAAGGGATTAATATGCCAAATATACAAATAACTCATACAACTCAACATTAAAAACACAAACAAGCAAAACAAAAACAACCCAATTAAAAAATGAGCAGAGGACATGAATAGATATTTTTTTTTCATAAAAGACAGATGGTCAGCAGGCACATGAAAAGATGCTCAACAACACTAATCATGGAAATGCAAATCAAAACTACAATGAGATACCACCTCACACCTGTTAGAATGACTATTATGAAAAAAGACAAAAAATAACAGGTTTTGGCTCAGATGTGGAGAAAAGGGATACCCTAGTACACTTTGGTAGGAATGTAATTTGGTTCAGCTTATGGAAAACACTAGGGAGGTTCCTAATAAAATTAAGAAGAAAATTACCATACAATGCAGAAATTCCCCTTTCTGAGGAAAATAAAAAAAAAAAAAAAACTAATCTCAAGAGATATATGCATACTTATATTCATTGCAGCGTTATTTATAAACACCAAGATATAGTAACAACCTAAGTATTCATCAATAGATGAATGGATAAAGAAGATGTGGTAAACATATATACAATGGAATTAGAAGGTATTATGCTAAGTAAAATAAGTCAGAGAGTGGTAGACAATTATCCTATAATTTCACATATAAGTGGAATCTGTAAAACAAAACAAGTGAACAAACATAAGAGTCACAGATTCAGATAACCAGCAGGTGATTGCCAGAGGAGAGAGGAATGGTAGGAGAAAAGAAATAGGTGAGGGAGATTGAGAGGAGTAGACTTCTAGGTACAAAATAAGTAAGTCAAGGGGATGAAATGTACAGCATAAAGAATATAGTAAATAATAGTGTAATATCTTTACATGGAGATGGATGGTAACTAGACTAATGATGGTGATCATTTTACAATGTATCAAAATATCAAATCACTATGTTGTGCACCTGTAACTAAAATAGAATTTTAGGTGAATTATACTTAAAATAATGGAAACAAACAAACTCATAGAAAAAGAGATCAGATTTGTGGTTACTGGAGGTAGACAGTGGGGGAATTAGATGAAGGTGGTCAAAAGGTGCAAACTTATAAGATATATAAGTACTAGGGGTGTAATGTATAACGTCACTAATATTAACAATGCAGAATATTATATATGAAAGTTGTTAAAAGAGTAAATCCTAAGAGTTCTCATAAAAAATAAGTTATTTATTTCCTCCTCTTATGCTAAGGCTCCATTCACTTTGCAGGTAAGTCACATACTGGGGACATTATTCTATGACTAAATGTTTCTTGAAGGTTTACTTTGTAAAGACACTGTGTGAGTTGCTCAATAAATATTTGTTGAACTGAACTAAGGATAAATATACAGAATTATATATTCTAAATACAATCTATAACTTACATTAAATAATTTAAATATTTCATATCTAAAAGCCACACTGGGACTTTTTACCAAGTACTAATGGCATGCTAGACATAGTGGATGATTAAAAAGATGAAAAACATAACCCCAGCCTTCAAGGGTTTGTGATTTTCATTGGAAGACATAAATATATGAACCAAAGGATGAAATATGTACTAAACTGTGCTAAGTTACGTTCTGATGCTTGCACAAATGCAATGATTGAACTGAATATAACCCTGGAAATGGTTTCCCAGCAGAGCTGAACTATAACAGGGGCATAATAGATGGAGATGTTAAAAATCATAATTTTTTTTTGAGCTCAAAGCACAATGGGACACAAAAATCAACATGGAAAAGACATTGAAGAAAAGAAATATTAATTAGATCCTGGGGAAAAGAAAACAAAACTATCACCCAGGAGAGGATAGGATAGGAAAGCAATGGAGTTTGAATATGACAGTTATGCCATTCTTCAGGTGAGATACAGATGCAAGTGGCAGGGAAAGTTTCCCAGGTAAACAGAACACAGAGGCAGGGAACTAGTGCCAGTGATATTTAGAACAGCAACTGAAGACAAGTAATGTTGAGAAAACCTTCCCATGGCCAAAAGAGTGGGCAATAAGATTGAGAGGTAGGCATCAATTTTAGAAAAAAAAAAAAAAAGTTTTAGAGCATAGGAATAAGGAGCCATGCAAAAATCTATCTTTGGCTTTAGTCAAGCTGAAGACATATATATATATATATATATGTGTGTGTGTGTGTGTGTGTGTGTGTGTGTGTGTGTGTGTGTGTGTGTGTGTCTAATAAATACATCTAATATATGTATCACTGGGCTACAGGACTGCAGCTCTGGGAAGGGAACAAATTTTGTTTTACTTGGTCATGGTAGGAGGATGAACCTTGAATTGAACTACAAGTGGGTTTAGCCGAGGGAAGCTAGAAAAGACTAAATTGGGAGAATTTAGACATAATTGACATTAATGTGCATGGCTGCGGTCATGGAAGCAACCTAAATGCCCATCGACAGATGAATGGATAAAGAAGTGGTACGTATATACAATGGAATATTACTCAACCATACAAAGGAACAAAATTGGGTCATTTGTAGAGACGTGTATGCATCTAGAGACTATCACACAGAGTGAAGTAAGTCTGAAAGAGAAAAACAAATATCGTGTATTAACGCATATATGTGGAACCTAGAAAATGGTACAGATGAACTGGTTTGCAGAGCAGAAATTGAGACACAGATGTAGAGAACAAATGTATGGACACCAAGGGGGGAAAGTGGCAGTGGGTGGTGGTGCTGGTGTGATGAATTGGGAGATTGGGATTGACATGCATACAATGCATACATTGATGACATGCATACATTGATGACTAATAAGAAAATAAATAAATAAACATGAAAAAAAAATGAGCATGGCTGAAGGATAAAAAGTTATAGATAGTTTTGATATATAGGATATTGGTGAAAAGAAGTTGATGGTATTCCTCTTTAGTGTGTATTTTACCTCTACTTAGAATAAAAGATCATATTTAGCTTCACTGGTACATATCTAGTCATTTTCAACTGGTAATTACATAACTTCTTCCTCTTCCCCAAGGAGAGAGCCCATTTTACAAATGCAATATACAAATAAAGGCACCAGTGGAGGTAGACCTGAAAGCTTTTAGAGAGCTGATAAAATCTGATTAAATTCTTCTTTTGTTGTTATTATGTTTTCATCACCTTTGTCACTGTGTCTACACTCCTGAACTCCACTTGGGAGCAGCAGTAACAAGGTATCACAAAACTGGCTTTTCTCACTCTAATTCCAACCTGCCAGAAACAGCAAACACAGGAAATATCAGGAGAAAACCCCTTGTCATACAATTTACCACCCAATTTTACAAACCCGAGAGGTTTAGCTACTAGTAGTTTCCAGTGTTTCAAATAAGCTTACTAGTTTGGGGCTATTTATCCATAATAAACTTCTAAATATGCAAGATCAAAACTATGGGTTTTCAGCTTAGACTAGATTGATGAATATTCTTTGATGATTTCAGGGAAAGAGAGGAGTTCAATATAAAGAAGATACCATATGATTCTACTTCTATGTTACTACCTAATATTTACAGTGAAAGCTGTACCATTGCAAAGCTAAAAAGAGACCTTGAAGATAATCTGATTTAATGAGTTCATTTTGCAAAAAGGTCTGAAAATGAGTTACCCAAGATCACACAGTTATTTAGGGGAAGAATATAAATAATAATCTGGGTTTATAACTCTGCACAGGTATATACTCCATTCAGAAATTGAATTGAATTCACTTCAACAGGAGCCCATAGCTGTTCTACAAAAGAAGTAAAAGGCATAATATTTTTCCTCAATAGCCTTACTCTGTCTACAAAACACATGGGTATAAAGCTTATGATTTTTTTTTTCTTTTTAACGTCTTTATTGGAGTATAATTGCTTTACAATGGTGTGTTAGTTTCTGCTTTATATCAAAGTGAATCAGCTATAGATGTACATATATCCCCATATCTCCTCCCTCTTGCATCTCCTTCACACACTCCCCATCCCAGCCCTCTAGGTGGTCACAAAGCACCGAGCTGATCTCCCAGTGCTATGTGGCTGCTTTCGACTAGCTATGTATTTCATGTTTGGTAGTGTATATATGTCCATGCCACTCTCTCACTTCGTCCCAGCTTACCCTTCCCACTCCTCATGTCCTCAAGTCCATTCTCTATGTCTGCATTTTTATTCCTGTCCTGTCCCTAGGTTCTTCAGACCTTTCTGTTGTTGTTTGTTTGTTTGTTTGTTTTTAGATTCTATATATATGTGTTAGCATACGGTATTTGTTTTTCTCTTTCTGACTTACTTCATTCTGTGTGACAGACTCTAAGTCCATCTACCTCATTACAAATAACTCATTGCTTTTTATGGCTGAGTAATATTCCATTCCATATATGTGCCACATCTTCTTTATCCATTCATCTGTAGATGGGCATTTAAGTTGCTTCCATGTCCTGGCTATTGTAAATAGAGCTGCAATGAACATTGTGGTACATGACTCTTTTTGAATTATGGTTTTCTCGGGGTATAAGCCCAGTAGTGGGATTGCTGGGTCATATAGTAGTTCTATTTTTAGTTTAAGGAACCTCCATACTGTTCTCCATAGTGGCTGTAACCATTTACATTCCCACCAACAGTGCAAACGTGTTCCTTTTTCTCCACACCCTATCCAGCACTTATTGTTTGTAGAATTTTTGTTGATGGACATTCTGACTGGTGTGAGGTGATACCTCATTGTAGTTTTGATTTTCATTTCTCTAATGATTAGTGATGTTGAGCATCCTTTCATGTGTTTGTTGGCAAACTGAATATCTTCTTTGGAGAAATGTCTATTTAGGTCTTCTGCCCATTTTTGGATTGGGTTGTTTGTTTTTTTGATATTGAGCTGCATGAGTTGCTTGTAAATTTTGGAGATTAATCCTTTGTCAGTTGCTTCATTTGCAAATATTTTTTCCCATATGTGAAAATATGCTAAATATCGTTAGTCATTAGGGAAATCTAATGATACCACTGCACACCTATTAAGATATCTACAATTAAAAATACCAAAAATGCAAAGTGTTGGTAATGTTATAGAATGACTACTTTGGAAAACAGGCCATTTTTTTTTGGAAAAGCTAAACTCACACCTACCATAATATCCAAACATTCTACTCATTCCTGAATATTTATACCTCCACACAGGGGACAGAAATCCTATACTAAGACTTATATAGGGATGTTCATAGTGACTCTGTTTGTAATAGACAAAATCTGGGAACAATCCAAATAAGTAAATGGATAAAGAAATTATATAGATATAATGTAATATTATTCAGCAATAAAATATGAGGTAGTATTGATCCACACCACATGGGTAAATATAAAAATAGATATGCTATTTTGAATGTACACTATATAACTTCACTCATAAATATAAAGATATAGTAAATGCAAACTGATCTATAGTGACAGAAAGCAGATTCATGGTTGCCTGGAGATAATTAGGAGGCAGTACAAAGGGGGGAAATTAATCTTTGGGAGATTATCGTTGTGTTCACGATATTGATCATGGTGTTTTCACTGGTGTGTACATATCTTGAAACTAAATAAATTGTACTCTTTAAATATGTACATCTTATGGTGTGTCAATTATATCTCATTTATATATAAATAAATATTCCATATTCAAGTCTCTTAATTATTTTGCTCATTTTCATTTTACCATGAAATCCACTCTATTTTATATTCCAATTTTTCAGCCCTTCTATTGATGTAAAAAGGCTTGCATCTCATTAAATAAGCAAGCAGTAAACTGAGAAGTTTTAATTAAGTACTAATACATAAAGCTAGGTATAATTAAACAATAACAAAATCTCTCAACTCTACCTGACTATTGTGTTAAAATCATCAGTCTTTTTTCCCCCTCTCCTCTAGCAGACTGTATGATCTCTGAGTGTCTTATTAAGCTTTTTAGTATAATTCTGACAAGGTCATCTTTCAAGATATAATTTTAAATGAATGAATGAGTGAATAAATTAATGAATGATGCCTAACCTTAAAAAAATATAGCAGTTTAGTATTGAAGACAATATATAAATTTGTTTAAACTTATGTAAGAGCTGTAAAAATTCATATCACATCACATGGGACCAAATAGGCAAGGAATTGCCTAGATCTACAACCTAGGGCAGGCAGGTTGAAACAGCATAGGTTACAATTATGGCAACAACAAAATCCCAAAGAGATGAAGGAGCAACGCATATCTGAGGTGGGTGGAAATCATCTATTTTACCACATAGCCATGTATTCCTTGACCTTTCTACTCTCCTGACACTCCTCTCTCTTTTAGCCAGTCAATTGAGTGTTTTTATTCTCTAGTTAAACGGTTTCCTGTTGCTCCTTTGTGCTCTGCCTGGTTTCTGCCATCTCTCTTTCTCCTTCACATGGCTACCTCAGAAAAGTGGCTTTCATGCCTAAGCGATGGGGTAAACACCAGTGTGAGAGACCACCAATTCCTATTCATAAAAATGCTATTGAAATTCTAGCTGGTTTCCTGAAGATCTCACTGAAGTGTAGCTACTTCTTCATTCTTTTTGCTCCAGAGGAGAATTTTTTTTCTTAAGACGCTAACTGGTCTGTTAAAACCTTTTGCTCTTAAGCTGTACCACTGCATGGCTTCCATTATGAGCATGGTTAAATAATTCTTAATTAATCCTCTTTTATCACTAATACGCAGCTCTTGTGAGGAGGATTTACTACTTTTAATTCTATATGGAACACAAATGGGTTACCAAATTGTTCTGTGCTATTACTGACAAGATATGTTGCCATCATTTAATTACATTAAATTTTCAATTTTTGAGAGTCTTCTTTAATGTATGTGACTATACATATTGGGTATAAGGGATATGAAAATAAAATTGTGTCCAGGGTCCTGAATTGGACTTGGAGAGGCAATTATTTTAAAAAGGGCTGAGCTCTGGCTGGGTTTCTGCCAGGCAACATGTAACTTCAGAGTGAAAGCCTTCATAGAAACCTAACGCTTCTCAGAACTGGTAGACAGAAGCATGCATTAAAATGGTCATAAGGTCATAATTATGCAGCATTTAGGGATGTTGCTATTTGAAGACAGATCATTCAGAATTCTAGTTGTGGAAAGGCTCCGAAGAGCTACAGTGTACTTAGGTGATCTTCCTCTGAAAGTGATTCCACTTTTTGGCCTGTATAAATCATTTGTTAATTAATCACATAGTATGTTCTATAGGAGACTTGAATTGTAACTAAAATATTTATCCCTGAGAATAAGGATAAGTATGCTTATACTGTGTTTCCCCCCAAAATTATGAGATTCTTAGGGGTAAAGCCCATATGTGCTTGGACTAAAAAGGGAGGTTGAACAATCTCTTGCTTATGGTTTGTGCCCAATAAATACGTTAATTTTTTATAAGTTACTGAAACTTTGAATAGTGCTTGTATGACAAATAAATATAATAGAATTAAAGAGGGTGTTACAAAATCTTAAAAAATTTAAGGCACATTAAAAATAAATCCTGCTTTAAGGGTGAAATGTAGAAGGGACATAAAACCTCCTACTTTATGGGCATTGAATTAATTCAAAAGATGGGGAAAAAATAAATATTAATGGATGAAAAGAAAATCCAAGTATTTAGAGGCTTTTCTAACTTTTGAAGTTACAAGAATGTAACAATAAGTACAACATCAAAAATCCATGGATTTTACTAACTTTCCTAGATCTCATGAGAACTTGCATCTTGGGCTTTAGACTGGTGTATTCTTATGATCTTGTTAGACTGACAAAAGTGGGCAGATAATAGATGACAGATGTCTTTGTTTCCAGTGGCTGCTGTAACAAATAACCAAAATGTTCGTGGCTTAAAACAGAAGTTTTTTTTTTTTTTTTTCTCTTACTATTCTAGAGGCCAGAAGCCTGAAATCAGTATCATTGTACAAAATCAAGGTGTCAGCAGAGTCACTGGCATTTCTAGGAGAGAATCTTTTCCTTGCCTCTTCCAGCCTTTGGTGGTTACTGGATTTCCATGCTTGTGCCTGGGTACTAGGTAAAGTAGTCACATTGTCTTCTCCCCTTCTGTCTCTGTGTCAAATCTCTCTTGTGCCTCTCTCTTATGAGGACACTCGTGGTTGCATTTAGGGTACACCCAGATAAACCAGCATGATCTCTTGATCTCAAGATCTTTCATTTAATCACATATGCAAAGTTTTTTTTCCAAAAAAGGTAACACTTAGAGGTTGCAGAGATTAGGTCCTGATATCATTGGAAGTAATTATCAGTCTATCATAACAGCTGTCTTTGATTTTGCTGTTATTAAAAGTAGCATCACATTTATAACTTGGGCTTTGTGGTTAGACCAAGCTGAGTTCACATCCCTGTAGAATCAAAGTCATATTGAAGAAATTACGTACCTTCATGTTTCAATTTCCCCATCTGTTAAATGGGATAGGCATGAGTAGTGTCTCACGATACTGTCGTAATGATTCAACAGAACAGTGTATATAAAACAGTTTAGACTTAGTAAGTCCACAACAAATTACAGCTTTAATTATTTTTATAAAATTAATAAACACTCTGATTTATTCAGAACAAACTGCCAGTTAATCTAAGGCTTACAAAAAGTCACTAAGCTTGGCTACCATTTGCAGAAGCTTACAATCTAATTGGTGAGATAACATTTACATGCATAAAAGAATAGCAGAAAGGTAAGAAATGCATGCTGGAAAGCATAAATTCTAGAATTGTTCAAAATAAGTATTAATCAAGAGCATGACAGGTTTTTATATAAAGGGTTTGGATTGGTGGGGCTGACATGTAGGCGATGCAAGGTCCCACGGGAATAGGGCTTATGTAGTGGTTGGGAAAGATAGGGAAGGTTAGTAGGCACATAATAGAACACAGAGGGTGCATGAAAGGCAGTAGTAAAGTATTAGAATGGTAGGCTAAAGACATATATTATGGTCAGTACACTGGCCCAGAAGCTCCATGAAGTAAATAGCCATTCCACCCTACCTCCTCTTCTCTCTCTTTCTCTCACAAACACATGCACACAAAAATATTTTATCTCCTGGTTTAGTACTTAGCTCCTAAGAGTTATTCAAACAACATTTGCTTCATGATTGAATGAGAAGATAAATGAAGAATAGAACGGATATTGGGCTTCCCTGGTGGTGCAGTGGTTGAGAGTTCGCCTGCCGATGCAGGGGACACAGGTTCGTGCCCCGATCCGGGAGGATCCCACATGCCGCGGAGTGGCTGGGCCTGTGAGCCATGGCCGCTGAGCCTGCACATCCGGAGCCTGTGCTCCACAACGGGAGAGGACACAACAGTGAGAGGCCCGCGTACCGCAAAAAAAAAAAAAAAAAAGAATAGAACAGAGATTTAAAAAAAAAATAGTCTGCCTGAAACTGGGAATACCTGGACAACTAGGGTAAACTAGCATTTCTAAACCATGGCATTATTGACATTTGGGGCTGGATAAGTCTTTGTTGAGGTGGGGAGATGCTGTCCTGTATATTGTTCAGTGTAGGATTTTAACCATCCCTGGTCTCTACCCACTAGATGCCAGTTTCATTTTTCCCCAACATATGCCAATGAAAAATGTCTCTGGATATTGCCAAATGCCCTTAAGGGGATAAAGGCAAAATCACCCCAGGTTAAGAACTATTGAATTAAACCAAGAGGAACGTTATGGGAATTAAATTAAAAGTTGAGAAGAATTTCAAATAAAACAAGTTGGAGTAAAATCAACCAAACATACTAATTGCAGAAGACATGTCCTCTACTGACTTTATCTAGTGAAATCTAGAACTTAATTTCCCTAGTAATATAATAAAATAATTTTCTAAAATTCCAAATAATTAAAAAAAAAATCAGACTACAGCTGAAATGTTTCTTCAGGTATTGTTATAGCTAATACATTTGGAGGGGAGGATCTCCATGAAAAATGAGGCCCCAGTCAACCAAGGTTGCTTTGAGAGCTGTGTCCTGCAGTTCTACACCTCATGATTACCCTACAGAGGATGCAAGCATACCCTGGGGCATCAGTGCACATCCGGTAATCAGAACTAGACAAGATTTAAAAGGAACAAAGAAAACACGCATACTGATTTCTGCTGCATTAAATACATTTATGCATCAAAGGAAAATAACACAAAAATGTTTCAATTTGAGTTACATACTTAAAATTCCATTTTTAAAAAAAATTCCATGTTCTCCAGCAAATTTGGTTATATTTTTATACTTTCATAGCCAAATGGTTTCCTTTTTGTGGGCTGTTTCCTGGAATATAATGAAACTGGCCATGGCCTTTGGAAAACAAAATATGCAATTGCCTGTTTAGCATAACAATACAAAGGAATGCATTTTGAAACACTTCATAAAAAATTTGGTATTAGGAACTTCAGATAGAGTTACTTTTTATTAACTCACAGTAATAGAACAAAATGTGAATCTGGGAAAATTAAGTTTGCAGATATACAAGAATTCCTGTATTTTAAGCGTTATTTAAATAAATTCTAGCTCCAGGTAAAATTATAAATCTGCTAATATTTGGAGGATACAGACTCCATTTCTTCTTCAATAACTTATTTTCCTTCTTGAATGTGCCAATCCCTGGGCATCTAATTCTTTGATGCTTTTACGTGTAATTTATTTATTTACTTATCGAACAATTATTTATTTAATATTTATGGTGTACCAAACATAATATTCGACAGTGATATTATCAGAATGGATAACTCACAGAACTCCTGTTCTCCCTGGCCTTGTTTCTCTCCTTAATTAAAGTTTTCTTGTCCATTTTTATTTCTTCCAAAGTAGTTTTCCTTTTACCCACAGAGTGTTATTCTATTTTAAAGATGATATGATGAATTATTACTAGTATATTTCTTGATATATGACCCCTCTTTGACAACAAAATCATAGGATATTTTTTAAATTACAAATAATAAAAAGTAGAAAGTTTTCAGCATTATGACTTGAGTGGGGCCAGCATTATTTGGGAATAAGGCTTATTATAGCATCCCTTTAATCACGTGTCCTAGGGAGACTATATTTCTGATTACTTGGAGTATATGCTTCCCCATTTCACCTTGTTTAGGAGCCCATAACCTACTTTTCTTGTCTTTTGAGAGGAAAAGCATTGGAGTATTTGATTGCTTGGCTAAAAAGACTTAACAAGTGATGGGAAAAGAAACAAACAAAGAGAAAGCAGATAAATGAACTGATTAATCATGTTTCTGATACACACTTGATTTCTTTTAGGTCAAAACACTAACTTCCCAGTGCCCCAATCATATTGAGTTCTTGATAACCCAAAGAAGAACAATCTGTAGTTAAAAGTATCAGGGGATTGAAATATAAGTGAGGAAATGGCTGAACAGTGACTATTTCCAGAACTGTTCTAGGCCCTGCAGAAGTGTAGAAACTATGCCATAACTCATTTCTTTTAGTGATGCAAGCATGAAATACTCCAGAGTATCAAAGTGGTTGTGGATCAACATGAGTTGCCATGTTTAGGGATGATTCCACGGTGAGCTTTGATATATCCTTTAGCTGTCTATATGTCATAAAGAAAGGAATTATGTGAAAATAAGCTTTAAATGATTAAATCACTCCAATTTGCTTTTATTTACAGTTGTATAATTCCTGAAGATAGTGTTTGAACTGAATACACTCTGACAGCACAGCAATACAATTCCAATGTTCAGTGTGAAATCACACTTCTATACAGATCCCTTACCTGCTTTGCTGCCTTTTCCTCTATCTGGTTATCTACCATTCACTATTCAGTAGATGATTACCATCTTATTATATTTCTATCTTAAGATGGAACAAGCTAAGTAAAACAAGGGAATATGAAGAGAATCTAGAGAATCCCATTTCACAGCACCACAATGAAATGTAATTTGTATTTTTCAAGATTTTGAACCATTGTTTGTATTCAAGAACACTTGGATCTCAGTGCTAGTAGAAGGCAAGTAAAAGAATAAAGTATTATTTTACTGTACTCAAAAAGTTTGGTTCATAACTCCCTCTCCCCAGATTTCCTCCAGGTATTATTAAAGTCCTTGGGAATTTGTTTTTTAATTAAAAAAAAATGCTCTAAAATCTCAGACTGTCCACAAAAGGGCTGTAGTACTATGAATCACAGGTAGGTAGTTTTTGCAAACTTGATTTCAAATATCTGAATCTTTGTATTTTGAGATGGTGAGAGGTCATACTTTTCTACCATGAGTAATGACATGAGCTGGTATCTCTACTTGATGGACTTGTGGCCAGAAAAGTACGTCAAATAAAAAGTGCTCCCTGGGCTTCCCTGGTGGTGCAGTGGTTGAAAATCTGCCTGCTAATGCAGGGGACATGGGTTCGAGCTCTGGTCTGGGAGGATTCCGCATGCCGCAGAGCAGCTAGGCCCGTTAGCCACAACTACTGAGCCTGCGCGTCTAGAGCCTGTGCTCCTCAACAAGAGAGGCCACGATAGTGAGAGGTTTGAGCACCGCGATGAAGAGTGGCCCCCTCTTGCCACAACTAGAGAAAGCCCTCACACAGAAACGAAGACCCAACACAGCAAAAATAAATAAACTAATTAATAAACTCCTACCCCCACTATCTTGTTTAAAAAAAAAAGTGCTCCCTTATTAAGCATGTATTGCATAGAGTCAGATGTCTCTAAGACATCTTGGAACAATTTTTTTTCTTATGACTTTGTAACACATGCTTAGTCAGGTACGGTCATAATTTGAGAGCATTCAGACGATTCTCTGTTTGAATACATTTCTTTTACCAGTACGCCAAAATTATAGAATGTCTATCATTAGACATCCTCTTTAGTTAAGGCATTAATGTTTCTTATTAAAATGAAAATATATTATTAGACATTAATATCTTATTACTAATTAGCTAATCAATTTTATCCTGACTAAAAGAAGAACTATGAGACAAACGGATATAGGACCAGGGCAAGAATGTTTATGAGGTTAAAAATCAGTAAAGGCCTGAACCATGGGGCATTGCTGGGAGGAATGTTCATATGAGGCAGCACAGAGGAGGGATTCTAGGAAGGCACATCATATTCTGGGAGCACTGAGAATTTCAGATCTGTCTCAAATCTTGATACCAGGGTAATCATATATGTTAACTGAGCCAGTGACCTAACCTGAAATGTGTGTGTGTACTGGGGGATAGAAAGGAGTCAATATCTACATGACTCATATGGATTTGCATTCTGAAAATTTAGATTTACTTTGGAGGAAAGATGTGAGACAGATTTTACGACTTTTTATGAGCATATAGAGTACCTAAATTTCAGCAAATAACATGGTCACAATTTGGGGGATATGTGTTTTTGAGAGATACTGAGAAAATAAAGTAAAACAAAACAAAACAAAGTAATGATAATAATAATCATAATAATAATGTTTATGCAGCAGCCAGTGCACAGAATGAAACCCTGTAAAGATCGACGACAGCAAAATGTGAAAGAGAGTAGAGGAAAGGCAGTTATTGGTCATGAAAGTTGTCCCAGGGTGTGTCACTCTTGTCCTTCCCACATACATCCCCAGAGAACAGTCCTCTCTAGGTAGTAAATCCTAGTTCCTGTGGTCCCTACAGATAGAATATTAGTTGGCATAAGGGAAGTCATGGTCTACATTAATAACAACTAAATATTTTATATGTAAAGTAATATAAAATCAGGGACTCTTCCATGCATTTTTTATGGAAGGGCCATTTCTGGCTGGTTAAAAAGGCCAGGACGGAAAATAAATTACAGTTATCTAGAGAGACCATCTGCAAAAGTGTAAGGGTAATTAAAGGTGGAGAGTCTAGTGCTTCAGCCTGACTTTCCAGACATCATGATGGAAAGACACTCCTCTGTCTCACATTCTAAATAATAATAACTAATACTTTATTATCATATCACATTACCAATTCACTCACTATTAACACTTCACTTCCTAGAATATTTATATGCTTAAAACCTTAAATTTCTTATTAGTTCTCAAAATAACTTTGGAATTAATGATAAGAAAACAGACAGAAATGAGTAAGTCAATTTTCCCAAGTCACACAGGAATAAATTATTGGAGCCAGGTTTAAACCCAGGCAAGAGGGAGAACTACTAATTATAAGACATAGTGGATGACTTTATGGGCCTTTGCTTGGTGTGACCTCAGTAAGTCTCTTAACTCTCATTGGTCAAGTCTGTAAAATGAAAAGTGTGGCATTGGAATTCTAAAGTCCTTTGTAACTTTTAAATTCTATGACTTAGTCCTAGTGAGTCACCCTCATATCTCACTAGAGGGTCAAAACATAGATTGCCATATAGCAGAAACTTGCCTTTGTATTATTTCACTTTTAGGAATTCAATCCAAGATAATATAAAGAAAAGATGAGAATACTTGTCTGAGATTTATATATACTAGCACACAATTTTGGAACAGCTTCAATATCTAATAGAAGGGGATACTTTACATTTTGTTACAAGGTCATACTCTTATTAAAATCATATTTTCAAAGAATAATTAATGATATTGAAAAACTCACAATACAATAGTAGGCAAAAAATAAATAGAAATAAAATTATTAACATAGGGCTATCTGGTCTTGATTTATATTTATGTATTCATGTATATATATGTTTATATTCTTTAAAGGTAAATGCAAGCAAGTATTAGTTTTTATTTTGGTAACATAATTATACATGATTTCTATTTTCCAAATTTTTCCAACAAGCATTTATTTTTATGATCAGAAAAATAAAATCTTTTTGAAACAAAATGTATTTAATGACCTATATCAAATTCCATGAAAAATTTTCTTCTCTCTTTTCCACATCTGATCATCTTAGAGAATCAATGAAGATCTAAGACTGACTTTCCCTGGATCCCCCAGGAATCTGTGACATTCTTATTGCAATCACTTAGGTAAATCCTTGAAATGGCCATATACTTTCTGGAATGACCATATACATTTGGAATGATCATACAGATTTCCTTCCTGGAGGGTATGTTGATGGCACCAAGTTATCCATGACCTGAGACTCTTTCATGAAAGTGTGTGTAGTTCTGTTAAACCCATGGTCATCTGATGCTACCTCTAATAGTATGTAGCACATTGCTTGCACTCAATAAATTTTGTCATAGTAATCAATGATAATGAGGTGATAAAAATAACTGAATTTAGTAGCACTGATACAGTAGCTCTTTATGAGTTGCAGGTAGGGAAAGCAAGTTGTTAGCAAAACCAGGAAGGCCTTGGTGTTCAGTATGATAGACCTTACAGAACAACAACCTGTGGAGCGGAACCAATCTCAAGTGTGCAAACATGAGGGCCTGCAGTAGTACCTGTTTGCAATTCTCAGAATTAGGGCTGATTAAGTAATATAAAGAGAACTAGAAAATTTTTCTTGACTCCAATTATCTCTGAATTATATCTATGCTATTACGACAACAGGATTTCAAAAATCTGAAAATGTCATGGACTTGGTTATGTTATATAGGCAGATTCAGTGTGACTTTGTTCCATTGCAATTCATATCTTTCCCAAGGAATCTGTCCCAATCATCCCGATTTTAATGTTCTTTCCCCTTTCCTACTGTTGTTAGCACTTATCACCTTATTGGTGCATTCAGATATTTGATTATTTTATTTTGTACCTTGGATTACTTATGCAATTCTCCCTCTATATCCTCTTTGTGAATTTGTAAATTAGAGGATCATAGGCTTGATTTTTTTTTCTTTCTCACCAAAAGGTGATGTTAGAAAGTTACGGCTCTTATGTGCAAGGCCCTAGTCCACTCCTAGGAAGTAACAGTGGCCTGAGGATTTGATATGTAATTATTTATCTCTTTTATTATTTTCTTCTCTCTTCACTACAAGTTAAGTTGTAGGAGGGTACAGTTTTGTTTTATTCATAATGTAACCCCACGACTGAAAAATTATCTGGAACATAGGGAGCATTCAATAAATATTTTTGAGTGAATGAAAGAATATTTAGAAACAATTACTCTTCCAGAAAACATACATCACTTATGAGAGCTTACCTCATCATTTCTCAAAAAAAGCCTTTCAAATCCATGGGGCTTGGCTAGCCTGGCTGGGGTAGAGTAGGCTGATTTGAGAGCATTCAGCCTAAATATTACATAATTTCCTTTGCATTTATCAGAGAACTGTGTTAAATTCATTCATTTTTCTCAGCCCCTGACATTAACCTGATTACTTCCTAACACTCAATTGTGACAGATGAAGTATTTCTCGTATCCACCTTTCATCATGCTCTCTAATCCAAGACATCAAGTTTAAGCTTGTTTAATCCAAAAGAATCACAGTTGACTGGATCCCCCCCCTCCAAAAAAAAAAACAAAACAAAACAAAACATGGGATTGGCCACAAAGGGGATATTCACTAAATACCTGTTGTGTAAAATGGCATACTCTACTTGGACACCAGCCATAACAGTGAAGAAATTCCTATGTGTATAAGACACAAAGTAAAAGATGTATAATAATTATAATTGTTATTATTCAATAATCTGTCTTTGTTTTCAGTTAATACACAGAGGAAGTGGATTATGCAGTTATATAGCTGTAGATAGTAAATATGAGATACGCATATGCTGAAGAATTAAGACTATTCTGACTTCCCCCAACACCTATTTTTAGGTTTTACTGAAAGTCTCTGTGTGACCAGGGAATTGAAAAATAAAATACATAATCAAACAAAACTTAAAGAGGTTGTTTTCTATTGTTGAAATTATACTCCATGAAGAGCCAGCTTACTTATGTATTCCAATGTCGTGTGTCTGTGTATGTGTGTGTGTACTTTTTTACTGAAGATACCATGTCTCTCAGAATGTAAGTTGTTTTGGTTGAAATGCCTCAAAGCATAACCCAGAGCTAGGCATAGGAGTAGGCACTAGAAACATCTCCAGATTGCTAGGCTACTGTTTGAAGACGTTTTATGTTTGTGATCCCTATATTGAACAAGGAGAGTTACTGCTCATCTACTCCAAAAGATTTACCATCATCATCCTCAAAATTAATCATAGAGTTCCTCATTTGAAAATGTCCTTAGGGATCATTTTTGCCAACCCCTGGTCTTGAAACATGAAATTAATTTACCCCATGCTGAATGGGTGATCATCTAACAAATTCTGGAATGAGGACATGTAAAAAGTAGAAATTCAAGGCTTGAATGTTAAATATGAAATAGCAGCAAAAGTAAAGAGGCACCAGAATTCAGGAAGAATAAAGGACAATTGACTTTTAGAAAATTTGAAAAAGAGAAATGATACCAAGTCTGATACTAAGTAGATCAGTGTCAGGAAACATCACCCTTTACGTGAAAGTAAATCGACAAAACCCCTTCCTTTCCACCTGTGTCTCTTTCACAGTCCAATTAAAATCACGTTTTCTTTGAACACACAGAAAAAAGAAAGAAGCGTCTGGGCACGTAAGGGACATCAGTCGTCTGGCTCTGCCGACAGGTGCATTTGTCATGCCCTGGGGAGCAATGACAGTGCTTTCAGTTTGTTAATTGAGAAGATTATACACCTATGATATCCACATTTTCTCATTCCCTTTTTTGGATAGGGGGATGGAGGAGAAAAATGGACATTCTACATTTAAGAAGGAAAAAGAAAACCTCTTTTCTGGTTTTATTGCATTCTAATTAAGCATGAAGGAAATGAGAGGTCTTACAGCAATGCAGCAGGCTTGAAACACTGACAAGGTCAATTATCTCTTGATAAGCCCTGCACCAACAAGGATTAATAATATGACTAATATTAATTGAATGTGAGTTCATTGAGTTTTATTTCTTATTTTAAAGTCTCTTGGCTGGTGTGCATGCCATGGTGTGCGGAGAATGATGGATGGAAGTGATAGAGTCACTAATATACCCTTAGATCCCTGTGGCCTGCTGGGCACACAGAGGATGCAGGTTTTATTTTCTTTTTTGGTTTCTGGCCACCACCATCCTGGCAGGAACTGAAAAAGGTCTAGTTTTATAATGTAATTTGTTCCATGAATGAAGAAAGTGCAAGAGACTTCAGACCTATGAATTCAGAATTTCCCAAATGAAACTGAAGTGCAACTAACCGATGATATCATTTAAGGTGAAGCAGGTCTACTGGATTTCTATAGAAGATAGCAGGTCCTACTTTCTTTAATTGCCTCCATCATCACAGATGACTTGTTTATTGTGAATAAATATGTATAATGTTTGCTTTAATTTTGTGCGCCTTTGTTATGAAGTTAGGAATGTATGCCACAGACAAGACTTGTTTTGAATGAATTGAAAAATGGAGGCTAAACTTGTATTGGGTATTGAGATCTTTTAACTGATTTTCCTGACTTGGTGATTGAGATGCTACTATTTTCATCCAATTTCTTCCCCACACATGACCTTTCTTTTATATGTAGAGATAGCTAACCTCCAGTCACTGATCACATGAATTCACATCTCTCCTTTGCAAAGTTGAGAGGGAATGTAAGAGGTTGTAGCACCAAGAATATAGTAATTCCTTGTTTTTGAAACATTGAATCTATAAAATGATATAGCATTATTTTACTAATCCTTTGTGTTTGAAATGCATTTTGCATTTTTTAAGAATATAGTTAAAAATGAATGTTACTCATAGAAATGAAAGTGAGAGAACAAATGAAAATAACTGTAAATGCAACAAAAGTCACAAAGGGCTGAAAAGTGATTTGAGTTCAGCTTATTGAAGCCTCAGAGGCATTAACTGCACATGAGATTTTAAACATAATATCAACTTCCAATTTAACTCATCGTTAAATTATTCCTATCTGCCTCAGCTAAATGTTAAACCTCCCTCCTCTGAACTGATAGTCCAAAATTTACTAACCTTAATTTGGCCAGCAGAAACTAGCTTTACTATTTATATCTCTGTCATATTGCAATTCAACCCATATGTTGGTGTGTTTGATCTTTCATGTGTGTGGTCTTATCTCCTCAACAGATAAATTCCATTTCTTTAACAGTTTCATATCCTGCAGAGTATCAGGCAAGGCAGAGGATGCACTAGGTGCTAAATATTTAATTGAGTAAATAATGTTCCCACTTTTTCAGTACTAGATCTGTGATGGGAAATCAGTGACAGGTATATGCAAGGTGCATGTGGAGGTGTTTTTCCCCATGTTATCCTGATATCTCTAGAGAGTCATCTGGATTTAGCAAATAATGATCATACTGGGGTAAGAAGTAGGAATCACAGGACATGGTAACTACTATTCAAAACTATCACACCATAGCATGAAGTGGGAATAAGGGGATGAGTGAAAAAACAACTTTTACTGAAAAGAAGAAAGGAGAGGAGACTCATTAGTGGCAAAACAAAGCCATAAGCCAGACTCCTCCAGAGGCACCAGAAGTTCAGAGCAATGAAAAAGGCGTTGGAGAGGTTAGTGCCATCTGTAAGTTTACATGTTGATAGCTTAGGGGGGAAACAATTACAGTTATTCAGAAATACTGTTGAGAAAGTCCATAATTAAGCAAAGCAATATTTAAATAGAATATAAATAGTTGGAGGTATTGTTTTCTGTTTTGATTATTTCCTGATTTTTCTTGGGATCTACCATTTAGTATTGTCCAGGAAGAGTGTGAGATCCAGGGCCTGATGATACAGTTTCTGATACACAATCTGCTCAGTGATTTTGTCTGCACATTTTCCCTCCTCTGTGAATGGGGTTGGCAACTACACCTGCCAAGAAGTGACAGCAGTCGCAGGCTAGAATATTAAAGTCTGATGCGTGTGACTGGGGTTCAATGAAAATACATCAGGGAAGATGAAACCCTTCCAATTCAGTTGCACATATTGCTCTGCAATTTTCAAAACCAAAGTACCTGGAGTCTTATTGAAACACATTGCAATGTCCCATCACCCTTGTCTTTCAAAATGTGATCTGACATTGCCTTCTCCATTTCCCATTTTCTTAGTTAAATGCAAAGCATATTTGTAAATGATATCTATTTTACTGTGAATAAGGTTTGGATTCCTTTCTACTTCATGGCTGTGTGCTTTACCTCTGCCCTCTTAATGCATTTCTGTGAAATACATAAAAGTGGGGCTCATCATCCAGACAGGCATCTTCCTAGTCACTATGATGAAGAGAGTGACATGGTATGTTCAGAGTCATACTTTGTACTTATATTTGTAAATATACATTGCAAAAATGACCTTTAACATTTTTTACATAATAATCTCTATTTGTCCTTATAGAATTGTCTATATCCCTACTTTTTCTAATTCTGTTAGATGATAAGAATCTAGTTGGGTTGTAGAAGGTACACTTGATGTAAGAAGCAGACAGTTCTATATTTTTGTCTGATAGTTGAAGAAATATGACAGATTTCTCCTGCCCATGGCTAAATATTGAAGTCTGTATTTTCTGTTCATACCTGAAAACCATACTACTCATTTTGAAGCCTGTCTCCTCAGAAAGGGGAAGAGGCAAAGTTTTCCTGCCCATTATCCATCGTTCTAGCACATTCTCTTTGTGTTTTTCCTCTCCATAGTCCTGAAAATGAGATTCTTGGGCAGTATGAAGTGAAAGACTCTTCATGTGGTGGTAGGTGGAGCATAGTCAACTTTGAATGGTACATAAAGTATTAACTTTGAATAATAAATCTGCAGCTTAAGATCTATGTGTTTTGAGGTAAGTTGCACACACTTTCTGAGCCTCAATTACCATCCTTAAAATGAGAATATTAGCATGTATTCGAGAATGTGAGAATTAAGGGAATTAAAGGAAAAATCCATGCAGAGCAACCATTTCTAAGAAAGGTAAGAAACAGATAGGGGTTACTTAACTCATCTGGAATCCAAATTCCTTCATTAGAAAATAAAAGTATTTAAATAATTAGTAATGCACACTTTAATGGACCTGGCATTAACCTTGTGCTTCATCGATAGTAGCTCATGGAACATTCATTTCAATTCTATGAGGTTACATCATAATTGTTTCTGAAAGATTAGGAAACTAAGGCTTAAAGAAGAAATTAGGTGCCCTAAGTTGCCCAGCTGGCTGATAGGGCTGAAACTATTTGACTTCAGAGGGCTACTAGCACTCACTGCAGCATGTTTTATAGGTATTACTATTCCACTTAATAGACAAATAAGACGTATTTTGGTGAAACACTGTTTAGGATGAGGGAGATAGACCCATGCCATATAAACACTGCAATGCTTAAAAAATATTATTGGGAAATTTATCTCAAAGATAACCCGTAGATGTAAGAAACTATCTTATGCAAAAGTGAAAGTTTACTTTCCATGAAAATATGAAAATATAGAAGATCTTCTTAACTGATGCTCTTATGAGTTGAAACTTTTTTTCAGAATGCATTTTTTTGCATCTGGTTTGTTTTAGATATGACATGATAACATATACAAAAGTCCTTTGAAAAGTAGAAAGGCTTATGTTTGTATCAGTTAAATCAATGGCTCATTTGGCAGTAAGTTACTTGAAACAACTTCAGCTCTTCTGCATTTCCATTCCTGAAGAAAAAAGGCTGTAAGAAGGGATTTTATTTTTTTTCCCAGCAAAGGTTCTTAGCAGGAAGGAAAACAGTTTCTATGCTTTTAATTTTGCAGAAGGGAAATGACATAGTCTCCTCAGGCCCTTACTTGGACAATTCTGTATAAAATAAGGTAGCAGATTAGAAACAGAGAAGATATGCTGATAAAGGTGAAAAGTTACTAGTGATAACAAACAGCAGAGGAAGGTGGTAGAACTACTAAGATGAAATAGAAGTGCCATGGAATTCAAACTACAGGGCCACTACCAGAAGGAGAGGTATACAGGCTTGGCCCACCTAGAACCATGATTTTTGTTCATGAAGATGACTGAGACAGCAAGAAAGCATGAAACTATCCTCATAGTCACCTATTTAAAAAGGCAGATTCTTACTAAAAAATGTTCTCTCCCAAATTTTATCATAAATAATGTGGATTGCTTTTTTTTTTTTTTTGCTTTGTATAAAGAAGTAATCTTAATTGTCTGAAAAAATACTATCATGGATGAAACCTGTGTTATTATATCTTGGCAAGCAAATGACTTTGAGTCTGTATGACAAAAGATTGACTTACTGCCTGAGATAAAATGTTGTAACATGAAGACACCTTTCAATACAGTGATTGAACATATCTACAAATAGTAATCCGTGTTGGGGGCCAGGAAGAAAAGTTGTTGTTTAGTAAGTATTCTCTTCAACAGGGAAGTCTTGACAAAAACTCACCACACAGCATGGGTTCATATAACTCAGTTGCCTGCTCCTTCAGTCATAATATTGGTTGACTCCATTAGAGAAAAAATCAAATTATCTGGTATTATTTAAACCAAGCAACTGGTGTATCGTATGATTTTATGTCTGTCAAAAGTGGTGACTAGCCTAAAACTATCGAGAACCCTGACTGTAGATAAGAGAGGAATCACAGGAATGATGGGGTTTGATTAAGAACCTATTTCAGTCTGGTGATCTTAACCAGGCTCATTATTTCAAATATCAACTTGTTTTTCTACCCCATTTTTTCTCCTGAATTCTAGCCTTATGCCTCCAACCACCTAGTTAACATTCTTTTTTAGGTATGCACTAGACTCATGCATAAAATGGGAATGGATGTGGTGTGAGTTGCTCTTTAAGGATGGTTAAAATTCGGCAAAGAAGAGAGAAGGGAATGCACACACATGCAGCAGCACAGAGTTGTACAAGAGCATAGCATTGACCAACTAGGAGAAAAGGGAAAGTCACAGCACAATTATGATAAATGGGAAACTTATTTTGCAGTGGACAAAATAGTACATTTTATCTCCAAATATGAGAGAAGAAAATGAATGAGAAATTCTTCAACGTCTCTATGAAAAGTCCAGATTAGATGCAAAAACAGAGGAGCTAAACATTTCAGCTTAATGGCTTTTGAAATTTTAACATTTCAAGTGTCCCCACAATTCTAATTGATAAATATCCTTCTGGAATTCCTTCAGGTTTTCAAGTAACTCTCCAGTCTTCAATAGAAGGAGACAAGAAATCAAAATGTGCCTTCAGATTTTGGGGGGCATTTTGTACAATTTCTATGCTAAGTCAAGATCCAGTTCAAGAATCAGTCAGGGTCTACCACCATCCCCTACCCCCTAGCTTGGCATATTCCTCATTATGTTAAAATGGCTACAGTTTTTATTGTTGAAGCCCAAATTATCTTCATCTAACTCTTTCCCAGCAGCAATGAGCTTAGAAGCAATAGGATAGCAGGAATTTTCTTTTATGTCTCCTCTTTACCCCTAATATTTATTGCCTGTTCATTGCAAGAACAAGCATGAAAAAATAAGACAATTTCCAAAGACAGTCTAAAATCCCAAAAGGTAAGATATAACCATCTGGAGTACAACAAGCACATCATATTTTCTTTCCTTAGCAAGACAGTTCCGAGTTTTACGGAAGGCATCCCAGTAGGCAAAGACCTACTAGCTGTTTATAACTCCCTAAAAAATTTAAAAATAATAATAAAACCGCAATGTTTCTTTAATGTCACCGTCTGAATTATAAGCAAAGAGTTGGCACATCTCTCATTTTACTCATTCTAATTACAATTGCCTTGTCACTGAGATGCCAACCTGACGAAGAGCAAATCAGGTAGCAAATCCCCAGGGGCCGCTTAGTAACAGGAAGGCTGTTTCCAGTGGAATCAACGTGACAATTTCTTCTTTCCCTCTTCAAAGTCGAGAGTCCCTCTGGACATATTCACATTTGATTATTTTCACTAGGCTCTCTGTCTTCAACTGCTTGATTAGCATCTCACTCACCGAAGAAATTAGACTAAAGTTTATGACCATTAAAAGGAAACCAAAGCATGTGCATGGGTGTCTGCTCATGCATGAGTCACACCTATGAAAACCATTTTCTTAAGTGGGCACCAAGAGTTGGCACTGATGTTAGTGTTCAAGGACCACTCTGTGTGTGTGAGTGTGTGTGTATGTTGCCGTTTATGGTTTTAGAAGATGATCTTTTTACACATTTCAGTCTAGAAATATGAAGTCAGAAGTTTGAAAACTTTAGGCAAAGGTGTGCAAGTTGATTCTATAGGTACCTGATTTTCCTCTTTCTAACTTTAGAGCAGCTGTGCTTAGAGATAAGATCATTGTGCCTACTGCTATGGAAATGTTTCATATCAAACAGAATTCTCTCTGGTAAAATACTTTCTATAGACTGCTACAATTAACATTAAAGAGGAATTAATACATCAAATTAAAACTATTCTGAGAATAATACCAGGATAATCTTCTCTTAGTCCATCCCCAGCCCTTGCTTGTGATTGATCAGTGGCCAGGGAATAAGATAGAAAACAGACCGAAGGAGCCACAATTCTACCTTAAGAATCATTTCTCCTACATCTTCTTTGACATTTTCCTTAAACCTTACCTTGGTCAATAGGACAATGATTCTTAAACTTTGGTATATAAAAAGAGCAGGTAACTGGGCACCTGGTCCAGACATCCCACTCTACTACAGGTGAGGTGTACCCCAAAAATCTGCATTTTTAACAAGAAACAGGGGTGATTATATTAGAAACACTACTGCAGTTATTCTCCCAGTTCCCAAGTTCCATAATGATAATGTCTGTATCATAAAATTGTCCACAGCTCAACTAGAGTGCACTTTTAATTATGATGTATGTCAGCCCCTCTCAAGTAATTTCTAAGAAAGGACTGGGTATTAACATTTTCTTTTTGCTACATAACATCCCTTACATAATAAGTGCTCAGTAAATAACTGCTGGTATGAGTTGATTTAATGTAGAAACCAAAGCCATTTTTTTTAAGTGTCTTCTTCCTAGAAGCTAAAGTTTCTTCTGCCAACACATAGACCATATTGCTTTGAATTCTAAATTATTCCAGAAGAACATTAGTCTCTTCAAGGAGGTTGGTAATGGCGGACTAGCTCTCCCATAGGACTGCAGATTTCTTGTCTACATCTCCAGCTCACACTAGGTGAAATGATTCAGTGTTTCTGTCCAATGCATGGTTGATGGTCTGGCTCCTTCACTCATGGCCACCTGAGCTGCCCAAGCTGAAAAAATACACCTTTTCCTAGGACTAGAGGGTCAGCCAATGAGAACAGAATTATATCAGCCAGGATATAGATTAAATGCTGGAGTTTTGGACTTCATGTCAAAAACTAGTTTCATATTCTCCTTCATGCTCAGAGATCAGCAAATTGAATTCTCAGCATTTCATGTGACAACTCTGTGTCTGGTGCCTTAGTGTTTCAGGGAATGAAGACAAGTGAGTCATTGTCTTTGCCCTCAAGAAGCTTGCAGTTTAATTTGGGAGACAGATGATACATATGGATAAAATAAAATAGGAATAAATATTTAAATAACACTTGATGACGGAAGGGCACTAAGCATGTCATTATTTGCCAAAGAATACAATTGTTCTAGAAACGTTTAGGGAAGAGAGAAACAATCTTCAAATGGAGTGATCCGAAAAACCTTCAAGGTGGAGGTGACTCTGGCTGACTGAAGCAAATAGATGGGTCTGAATACACAGGAGATTTATCTGCCTGAGTAGAAATGAGCCCAGCCAGAAAGGGGGAGGAAGGCAAAGCTGGTCTTCTTTGCTCCTTTGTCTCTACTATAAATTGGCATTCATTTAAAGATCTGCCAGCTAACCCATCACATTAGAGCTACCCTCTCTGACCCCACCAACCAATAGCTTTGCAACTCATATGTTCACATAGTTCCTAACTCTTACAGAATATATTTTTTATATACCAATTTTGTACTTGACTGTTACATTGCATACTATGCATTTTTTATGTCTGTACATCCCTCTCTTCTCATTGAAACTTCTCTCAGTATTTCATTTTCATGATGCCAACTAGCAATCAATTAATTAATCTTTACATAAATAACAAATGAGAAATTTAAGGGAAGACCTGGATAAAAAGGCAAAAGGGGTACACTTTACAGAGAGACTGGTTTCTCTCTCTTTTTTTTTTAATTTTTTTTAGTAGAACAAGAAGTTTATTATTCCCACTCAGTAGTTCCTGGGGGCTTTGATGTTAAGTCATACATAATTCAAGAAATACCAGGAATCTTCTTAATCTCAGTGACCATCTTTAACACCACCTCTACAGGGATCTCATTGCCAGGGGTTGCAGATATTCCAGTCATGAAATCACTAGTAATAAAGGTTTGAATAACCACAGATCTCTGGCATGAAGGCTGCTTCTGAAGTGGGTTCCAATCAAAATGTAAAGGTGTCAAAATCACCGGCATCTGGCTGATTTTCCCAGCGTACCCAGACTCCCTGAGAATGTTATGGGCCTCAAAATCAGCTTGGCGTAAAGTACTGAGCACCCCTGTTGTCAAGAAAGTGGGAGTAACATCTGTAGGAGGTTCTTTAACTGGTGAGCCAAATATATAGACAACTCTGTTAATGTTGTGAAACATGTGAGGTATAAGTCTAGCCAGGAAAATAAGAGATTCCCAGTCAGGCTCATCCTTACTGGAGATTCCACACACATAACTATAAGAACGACAGTCACCCTGCACATCCACAGTTTTAATTGGTAGCAGGAAGGCATTCAGTGAATGCAGACTTGTAATTTGCATCAGCTTCTCCTGATCCTCTTCTGTTGTGCAGGCTTTGACTCTCTGTAATAGTGTATGTGGCTTTTTAATGCTTGCAGAAAAATCAGCTACTATTTTCAAAATATTGTTGGTTTCAGGAAAATCCTTACAAATATAAGGCTCTTCAGCACATATTACTCTGATTGCCAGGCCTGGACCTGGGAATGGATGCCTGGAGACTAACTCTTCTGGAAGTCTAAGTTCTCTGCCTAAGATTCTACTTCATCTTTATGAAAATCTTTCAAAGTTTCTCTCAGAGAGAAAAGTCTCAAGTCACATTGGGAGGGCTGTGACTCAGGTAAAGTAAGTCCATATCAGCAGGAGATGTACACTCAAGTCTAAGCAGGGTAGAGGTTCTATTGTTCATTTCACCAAATTTCTTGATTTGTCAGTATTCTACCAACACCTGATCACAGAAACAGTGCACCTTAGTCCCACTCTATCCAAAATGCCTATAGCTTCCCATTACTTATGAACGAATGGTCCTTTGAGCCTCTATAACAAGATTCCTCCCTATCTCTCCAAACTGCAATGCCATTGCTCAGTTGTCCATTATGTTAACTTCATTAATTATTTTCCTCACTCACTTTGTATTTTTTCTACCTTAGCCTTTGGCTCAAATGCTCCATCCAGCAGGTAAGGCCTTTTGTTCTTCTCTTTGATCTGCCCAAAGCTATCCCTCCTGACCCAGACAGAGCTCAGAGGTTTTTCTAGACATTGTTGATTTCTTCTCATTTCCACACCCTTGTGTGTAGCGGCACAGGCATTAAGTACATGTGACTGATTTGATTGCACGTGTACCATGTATGTGAATGACTGCAGATCATTAGATGAGCCATTATTTACCTAAGTGTGTGTTATTTGAAAAGGGTAGACTTTTGGACATAGGAGCTGGAATCAGTTTCCTGTGAAACCCTTAGTCTCAGTGGCTGGAGGGGTGCTGACCTCATTGGGGCATCCAATGTGTTTTTATAGGTCCACACAGGAGTTAGTGGAGGCTACAGAGGAGGTTTCCCATCAAGCCTGCCTAATCTACTTGATTCTCCCCAAATAGAGACTTTTCCACAGTAGGAGTAAAACATATCTCAGATGTCCTTCTCCCCTGTCAGAATAAAGTGAGTTGCATACATTTGGGCAGTTTAGGTGGTATGTAAAATGCAAACAAACATTTACAAAACCACTGCCCTTTGCAGAGATATGATGGGCACTGTACATTCCTATAAAGAGGGGGTGATTGTACGTAAATGAGCCTCAAACTTTTAGGAACCATTGACAAAGAAACTTCTCTATTTTTCAAATCATTGCTTCCAGCTTCAGTTTAATAGCAGATGAAGCAGTTCAGTCTGCCTGGACCTGAGCTGATAGAACTCATTAGTGGATGACTCTGGTGACCAGAGATGGTTGCAAAGCCACCTTTTCCCTCAGGTAACAATTCAAATACCAGAAATGTGTTCCAACTATGAGCAGCATGTTTAAAAGAGAAACTCAAGTGTGACTCAAAGCTAATATAAATCAATCACTATTAAAACCTTTTGGAATACAGCTCTCTTTTCCTCAGCTCTTCATGTCAAATACCAATGAGCATGTCATATATTATTATTCCCTAGAACCTTAAAGAATGAAGAAATCAACAGACATTTAGATAGGCACCAGGAACAGAAACAATACTAAAGTGAGTGAAAACAAACCTAACGAAATGACAGTTTTGTCTTTTCAGGACATCCATGACCCAGAGTTGCATCATACAATCACTCAGTTAAATAATGAATGCACTTATAGCTGAGGAGGGAACAGGGAAGATTAAATGAGGAGGGAGGTGTGAAGGAATGGAATGTTTTCCATGCTTAGAATGGTACCCTTGAGAATCAATAAGTTTAGGGAAAAAACTGGAAGGAAGTTCTAGGTACAGGCACCTGAAGAACAACTGACTTAATCTCAAACTAGAGATGCCAATGAAAGAGTGGGAAGTTTTCTCATATGGAAGGAATTCATGTAAAATAAAGTTTAATTGAGACCTAGAAAATGGACCTCATATGGGAATGATTCCCTGATAATGCAGAAATGACAGAAAATGTGTTAAAATAATTTAACGGGTCCAGTTGTACTTGATCAAATGATTAACGGTATTCCATCTGCTTTCTAAATGTCCCTACCTTCCACTAATTCCTCTGAAATTTTGCCATTTCAGCCAAGCTGAAATTTATTAGCACCCACTTACTGTGATTTACATGCTGAATGATTTGCACATGTCTTTCCTGGGCTATTTGCATGTCTTTATTAGGAATACAGTTTATTTGGGGGCACATTTGATTTATAAGCATTTGGCAAGTCTGCCCTTCTATTCCTTTTTCTTTTCAATTTATGCAAAGGCAGAGTTATATTCCTGGGGCTCATTCATTCCCTAGGAAATTAATTTTTTTAACTGAAATCTTCTGTTTGGTAAAACATTTGTAACAAATTAGATTCAATCTCCTTTGCTTGGCTACAACAAAAAACAGTAGTTAGAATCAGGACTTCCCTTTGATAACATTTTGAACTAGATGAAGTTTGTATACAGTGATTGTGGGCTCAACATTCTATGCCTATGTTCTCTTCTTTATACTTTATCTCAAAATACAGAGGTATCACTTAGAAAATATTCCCATATGTAAATCCACTCCCCCACTCCCCCCACCCCCCAGTTTTGTCTCCTACTTTTCCACCTTTAGAGGACCATATCTCACTGCCTGCCCTTAGCTGTCAAGAGGAAAATGATCTCATAAAATTATACCACCAGAGTGAGAATGATGTCCGCCTCCGTAAGGCAGGTGGGATTTGAAATGGAATGATTAGAGAAACAATGCCTTAATTATAACTTCATAATTTATAATGAACCATTCATATACATTATGTAATTTGATCCTTGAAACATTTTTCAAGATAATTATTATTCATGCTTCAGTTTTACATGTGGAAAAACTATAACTCTGTATAGATAAAAAAAGTAATTTAGGAGAAAACTGGGGGTATTGGGTGTCCCAAGCCTGGTCACCTATCACTGAATTCCCTAAGTTCCCAACCGGGCACTGGCTCCTTAGTGAGTGCTAAGAGACAATGAATGAATAGTGGAGTTTTGTTTCTGGAGCAGACTCTGAGATGCATTTTCTCCTGGGCCGGGCAGGCAGCTTTCTTTTGTTTTTCAAATCCAATTACCTGGGTGGCTTCCTCTTCTGCCTAAAAGTGAGGAAGAGGAGAAAAAACTGCGTTAGAAAAAGGTTGAGTGCAACTACCGGGGAATCTAATTTAGGAGGTGATCTCACAAGGCCTCGTACCCACACAAAGGTCCACAGCAGGTCATTCTTGTCAGCTGCTCCAATCAAACTATTTCCATTTTTAGTCTATGGCTGTTCAGTGACCTTGTCCTGTGGCACAGCCAGACAATATTACTAGAGAAATAGGAGCTGCAATAGCCTAATTATACAATTACACATTCATTTAACCCCTAGAGAGCTTAAGATTTTTCTGAGAACCAAAGAAGTGGTTGGCTGGAAACTCATTTTGAAAGATTGTCTCACCCCAAGATACAGAACCTTGTTCACATAAGGAACATAAAATTATTACCTAAGTCACACTGGTGGACATCATGAGAAAAATAAAATTACTGAAGACATTGAAAATTCATAGTAATGTAGCCAGATTTTGAAATTTATAACCAAGTTTGCATTATTTAACAAGGTAAAGTTTAGCAGTGTAAGACATTTTGCAATCGGATTGTGTCCAAACATTTTTTTATTTGAACAATTCGTGGTAGGACTGTCATCTATTATCTACCTGTGTTTCTTTGCTCTTGTTTAATATCAGGAACAAGATGCTAGGAAAGAGTAGTGGCTTCTAAAAAAAAAAAAAAAATTAAAAAAGGAGGAAGAAAGATCAAATTCTAGAGAACAGTCCCTTCCTGCTTTTATCTATCTTAAAATTGATGAATTCATGGTTAGTTGCCAAATTGTCTTTCTAAATAGTAGTGACATGTGCTGACATCAACAGCAGGATGGGAAAACTTTTTTCTGTAAAGAGTCAGATAGTAAACATCATAGTTTTTGCAGATCGTGTGTGCTATCTCAATTCTTAACTCATTTCTGTTGTTGTAGTACAAAATCAGCCTTGGGAATTATGTAAATGTATGGATATGGTTGTGTTCCAATAAAACTTTGTTTACAAAAAAAAATTGCAGCAGGCTGCATGCGACCCATGGACTACAGTTTGCTATCTCCTGTTCTATAGAGTCCACAGGGTATTGAAAGGTATGGTAATATATGTTAGGGGGAGATAGGTCATTGTTTCTTTTCTTTTGTCTCCATTTTCAAAACTGTTACAATAAACTAAAGGAGTTTAATAAATATAGTATTTTTCACAGTAAAACTGAAATTAAGTATAAAAATGCCTCATCAGAGTAATGAAAAAACAAACAAATATGTAATTTTACTGAGCAAATCACAAACATCTTTAACAACTTCAAGGAAAAAGCCCATTTTTTATTTTTATTTTTTGCATTCTGTGTCATTTCAGTTGATAAAAATTTGGACACCGTAATGCATTTCTGAGATTACTCTGCTACAAGCAAACACAAATCTCTACCTCTACAAAATTCTCTTTCTTGTTGTACCCTGCTTTCTCATGGCTTTTGCTCATGTCATGCTTCTGTCCTTTGGTAATCTTCCTTACTTAGACTGTACCTTCCTCTTTCTGCTAGATCCATTTTAAAATTTCAGGACTAATCTATGTCCCATATTTCCCCATAATGCACAGTTGGCTACCTAAACTGGCAATTCCATTGTTATCTTCCCTCCCCTGTCTTCAAATCTAGCTCCAGCCTCCTGTTTCCATGGTCTCAAGGTGCACATCAGTGTCTTTACATATTTTCATAAGTAGAGTTTTGTACAGAGAGAAGGCATTAGCATTTTAACTCATCTTTTCCCCTGTCTGGAAGGTGGATTCTGCAGAGTAGTCCTGCTACCTATTGTATTTCATGTAACAATGAACATCTGTGAGATGCCTGGACAGAATATAAGAGTAAGTTTGGAGCTCAAGATACTGGCAATTTTTGCTACAGTGCTGTTTGCAACTTTTTACACCAGTTGACTCACATAGAGTTCCAAAAACTATAATTTCCATCTCATTATACAAGGTTCTATTCATTTCAGCTAATCTGCCATATTCCTGGGAGTGAGTTGAGATATATAACTAGCCTTGATATCATCTCTACCTTACAGTTACAGAAATAAAAGCTAAGAAATTTCAGGGAACTAACCTCAAATGGCATAGGTGTCACTTTTATTGTAGACTACCTATAATGCTATATGGTCAGGCAAGTGTTCCTTCTGGTGTACACATTGCCACTTTGAGGATAAATGTGATCCTTGTTACCAGAATTAAATGATCAAGGATAAAATTGCCTCCTAGAAATAAATTGACATAGGAAAAGCCAAACATACAGAAACATCAAAACATTCTTGCCATAATGAGTGTAACCAGAACAGGTGCTTCCTCTTGGGCACTTTGCAAAAACACAGCCTATTTGAAAATGCTCGTTACATTCCCTTAATTTCTCTACCCTCATTCCTTAATAATTAAGGAATCAAATTCATGGTGATGATACCAGGGCCCCATGTCTTAATTGACCATTTGCATCTACTCCTCATTCCTCACCTGAAACTATCATCTTCCTTTTAGGACATCGCCTGGGACAGCTGGAATGCTGAGCAAAATCTCATAAATATGAGGTTTCAAAATGCAGCCAGACAGTTGCAAAAACTGTAATGGACTGAGGTTTTCTAACTCCTGGGGTATTGGCTTCCTTTACTTTTGTGGAGATGTGTTTTCATATTTGGTGCTCCTACCACATCTTCAAAATTCTGCAATCAGTTTCCCTTTTGAGGACAAAAAGATGTCAGATTTTCTCATATTTTCGTATCTCTCCTAAGCCTGATTAAGGAAGCCTTGGTTCTCTATCCATTTTATCTTGTTGGCAATATATATATATATATATACACACACACACACACACACACACACACATATATGCATTGTAGAATGATCCTTTTGCATCCTTTTGTATGGCTAATAACCAAGATCAGGTGGATAAATGAAAAATCCCACAATATTTGCTGCTAAAAAGGGGGGAGGAAAGGAAATTTTGGTGTATTTCTAAGTTTGGTAGCAAGGAGGTATGTTGGTGGGGCCAGCTGGAGGATGTTCAGAGGGGACATCCTGACATAAAATACAAAAGGAAAAGAGAAAGACATATAAAAGGGAAAACATTGTGACAGAAGGAGAAAAGCAAGCTAATAGAAGCCATCTATGTATAACTTTAGGAGAAAGGCATCCTTAACTGAGCAGACAGTGCCTCTAGTTACAAATCCTTAACCAACAAGCTATGAAGACTTGAATATTTTAAACAGTTCTGTAGTTCACTATATTTATCTATCACCTAGGAGTAGAAATAATAACCCATGTGTGAGCATCAGAGATGGTTCTGTGCCACATACTCCATCTCCTTCCTCTGTAAAGTTCTCAAACTTTGTTTAAGTTTTGGATGACCATGGCACTTTCTACTATCCTGGGATGAAAGCTTATTATGAGCAATCATGATAATTTATTCTGCGAGCCTGCTCTGAGTTCACTCAAGGGCATATGACACAGCCAAACCTGGCCAGTGATATTGGAGGAGACATCTACTGGGAAGTTTCTGGGAAAGCAACCTGCCCAAGGCAACACAGTTGTAAGTGGCTAAGCCAAGATTCTAACCCAGGAAGTCTGACTGTCTTCTTTTGAGAAATGAATAAGGAACACCAAGAAGTTATTTCTCTCTGACTCCACAGCAGACATTCTCAAATTGTAATGTCAGAAAGAATACCTCGGAAAGTTTATTAAATGCAGACTTCCAAAGCCCCACTTTTATTTTATTATTTTATTATTAAACACTCTGGTCATGTTGTGGTGCACGTGAACTTGGAATCGTACCATGAGATGCACCCCCTGAGAGGATTCACTAATTCTAGCTCTGTGAATGGAGCTGAAGAATGGGCAGTTCCTTGACCCTGTTATATACAGTGGTTTATTTCATCTGGGGAATTATATTGTTTATTCTATAGTCCCATGGAGGTAAGTGTATGATTTTTTAAATGGTTTGTGTTTGGTGAATAATGCTAGATTTCTGTCCCTTGTTTAGACAGAACATGTACCAACTGCTTATTATTTATACTGGTATGTGCTTGATGTAAGTACTAGGTAGTCATTAAGAATGCTAAATTCATTTGTTTTTTCTTCTAGAACAGTGTTTCCCAGTAGAATTTTGTGAAAATTAGAAACATTCTATATCTATGGTGTCCAACACTAGTAGAAGTTAGTCACATGTGGCTCCTGTGCACAGGAAATATGCTTATTTCAGCTGAGAAAATAAATTTATAGATTTTATTTAATTTTTATTTATATTTAACTATCCACTGTAGCTAGTGGCAATAATATGCAGCTTTAGAGTAGTGTTTATATATGTACATGCAGGTAATTTAGAAACTTGGAAAATTATTTTATCTTACTGAGAAGTCTAATTTGTAGAATGGTCTATTCCATGAACTTCATTTCTCTTGAGAATCTAATACATGATTCTAAGCCCGGTGTACTCAACCCCCAGGCCACTCACTGGTACCAGTCCATGGCCTGTTAGACACTGGGCAGCACAGCAGGAGGTGAGCAGCAGGCAAGCAAGCGAAGTTTCATCTGTATTTACAGCTGCTCCCCATCACTCACATTACCGCCTGAGCTCTGCCTCCTGTCAGATCAGTGGTGGCATTAAATTCTCACAGGGGTATGAACCCTACTGTGAACTGCGCATGCGAGTGATCTAGGTTGCATGCTCCTTATGAGAATCTAATGCCTGATGATATGAAGTGGAACAGAGGCAGTGATGATAGTGCTGGGGAGCGGCTGCAAATACAGATTATCATTAGCAGAGAGGTTTGACTGCACAGAGACCATAATAAATCAACTGCTTGCAGACTCATATCAAAACCCTATCAGCGAGTGGCAAGTGAAAAAAAGTTCAGGTCTCCCACTGATTCTGCATTATGGTGAGTTGTATAATTATTTCATTATATATTACAATGTAATGATAATAGAAATAAAGTGCACAATAAATATAATGTGCTTGAATCATCCCAAAACCATGTCCACCCCCACCCACCCCCAGTCTGTGGAAAAAGTGTCTTCCGCAAAACCGGTCCCTGATGCCAAAAAGGTTGGGGACCGCTGTTCTAAGCTATTAAGTTCATCAGGGTGAGGGGATTGTCTTCACAGCCTTGCCATTCCCAGGCTGCCCCATCTCTGGAAGGCACTGTAATTTCAATGTCAGACACATTCATGGAAGCCAGCCTCATAGAATCCTGACAAACAATACTCTGGCATCTCAAAGAGCCAACACAGTGTTTCCAGGACAGGAACCACATTTACAAAGAGATGGACTTGTTCATTATTCTGGCACATGAATTGACTGGCACAAATGATTGATTAACATTTACAAAGCCATATGGGTTCCAATCATATTCCTTTTGTTCATACTTTCAAACAATTCAATATCAGGAAGTAGAAACAAGGTAATACATGATTTGCCTATGACAGAAAACAAAATTAGAATTACAGCATGATGGAAAAGTTAGATCTTAAACCAAATTAAACCAAACTTGTTACCCATTGGTCACCAGATTCCCAAGAGCTTGTGTATTATGGACTTATTACAATCCATAATATATAACCCATTGCTTTGAGTAGAAGGGTGGAGAAAAACACTTACTCCAAAGTAAACAAGAAACCAAAGAAGCTTAAATGATAATACTGTGGGTTTCAGTGAAAATTATGCCATTTCAGTGAAACAGTGTTTTGTTATTTTGTTTTCTACACACCAAACTCCAGCCAGATTGCCACGTGTTCTCCCAGCTGAGTTCCCTCTATCCTGCCTTTGCCCTGTCTCATAAACTCAGCCAGACTAATTTCCTCAAGATTCTCCTCTAAGCCCTGAGGAGTCTTCCTCATTTTTTTCATCTTAATATCCATAGTGTTTGGCTGGAAAATTGTTGGGCAACGTTTCTTCTCACTTCCATTTCTGAGCAGGCTATGCAGCTTCTACATGGGCCATTTCCATTCCTCTCTCTGATATTCTGTGTCTTCTTTCCTGTTTGCACTGTGACACAATCTCATGCCTCCTTTGTCTGGGCTAGTCCTTCCTCTCCATCTTTGTTAAAGTCTTCTCTCCTTACTCCATCTCTTGAGCTCCTAGAAACTTTGACACTTGATCTCAAAGACTGACTTCTTGTTCTTAAAAGGATGGTGCTCTTCTCCTATTTCTTGTGGTGTAGTAGTTTTTGTTTTAACCAATTGCATCTGAGAAGTATCTGAGAGCAGAGATTGTGTTGCACAAATCCTCTGTTCCTACAGCCCAGTAACTCCAGCTAGGAGAGACCTTAAAGATCATTTGAGTGGTTTCCCAGTATTTTAAAACTGCAGTCTTTGGGTTCAAACATAGAAGCCTACAGTTAGAACATACCATATGTGAGTAAACTGCCCATACTAACCTATTCTTTTTACCTTATTTGCCCATTTCTCTAGAGAATCCTCAAAACTCTGAAGAACAGAATTTGAAAGCCACTGATGGGCAATTTCATATCATAAATGAGGAGTCAAGAGCTCTGAGAGGAATGCAGGGTACCTACCCAAAGACACAGAGATGCCATCTTGCACAGGGTGACATGTCATCTAACCCAGAATAGGTTCTAGTTAAACTGAATGTGTTGGTTGATTGTCAGCTGTCATGCAGCAATTACCTAAGCTTCACTTCAAGGACCACAAAATGAGAAGGAACACCAATTTACGTCAGGAGAAAATGTGTACTACAATACTTAAGAGAACTTAGTGATATATATCTGTGTCTGCTAAGATTTTGAGAGGTTTGGAATATGAGACATATTGCCCTTAAGCACGTAGGGAAGTCAGGAACCTCCGTGAACCAAGGGCATCTCAGAGTCTTCCTTGCTTGCTTCTATGGTTCTGAATGATCTCTATTTAACATCACTCTTCCAAAGAGTTGGTTAACCAAAGAAAATGAACAATGACCTTAAAAGTGAAATTCTTATTTCTCAGGGGTCAACAGCCTTCTTGATAGGGTCCTCTACTCTCAACCAAGTAGAACTGCAGTGGGAATATTCTTCCTCCTCTCTGCAGTTACTCTGAAGGAATTAAAGATATGTAGCCCCAACTGTGTTCATTATTATTAACTCAATCCTTAAATAAACTGAGTAATTTGCAGCAGAATTGCTATTACATAGAATAAGACTGTAGTTTTTCCTTTGCTCATTTATGTATTTAGCCAAGGGCTACTTTATATTCAGGAGGTAGTTTGCCCTATTTAGCGATCTCCTTTGCAACCTGTAAGCCTGGTGGGTTTAAGAGGCTTGTATTGTGGCTCCTGAGTAGCTGTTGACTTTCCTTCTCTGTGAACTAGTAATTGATACACAAAATTTAATAACCTCTTAATTATTACCCTGAAGCCAATTGTCAGGTGGATGTAGAACTCAGGAAATTCTATTCTGAAGATGACTCAGGACTCCACACTGCAAGCCATAATCTGGATTTCTCTAGTATCTATTTTACAGTCTATCACCTCTCTTATTCTGACTTGCAAAGGAAAAATGTCAGTATGACCTGTGTGAGGCAATGTGCCTTCAGGACAAATGTGTATCTACATGATCTACATCCATGGAGTACAATAGTAACATGGGCAATCCACAAAACTGACTACGCTAATGTGGAATGAAATTTCGCATTTGGATGCAATATATATCTTTTAAATAATATTTTCCCTAATATGTCCTTGCTTGTTTTTTTCCCTAGTGTTGATCTAGTTCTTCTGTGACCTTTAGTGTTTCCTCAACATAAACACATCCCTTAATAACCTCTATTTATTGACTCAATTTCATTGAAAAACTATAAAAATACACAGAATCTGCCCCTTTTAGTACATGCTCTAACTACCATTTGGTCTTTAAATTGACAAAGAAGTGAAACTTCGGGTTTCACTTACAAGTTGGGTTTTACATACAAGTCAAATTTGATGTAATCTTATATATATATATACTTTTTTTAATGGTTAATATGGAATAATAGCAATGGGCTGGCCCAAATTTTAGAGGGATACAGGTGAATATAAGACTTTGCTAGGATTGTCTTCTTTTATTGGAAACAAAGAGTAAGAGGGTATTGGAGCTATTTAACACTATCCATCCATGACAGTTTGTGAGTCCCTGATCAGCCAGGTGGTTATCCTTTGATGCAGGTTGCCACAGATGTGGGTACTCTCAGCCAATCAGGGTTTAGCACAAGTTCATTTCCCAAGGTCCACTGATTCAGGACTTGTTGCTTTCATTCCCATTTGTTCCTCTCTTTCTTCCCTATGCCCACTGCTCACACCCTCATCTTCCATCTCACTTTATTGTATGTTAATTCTAGAACTTCTGATCTTGCTAGATTGTCTAATTGTCCCTTCATCTTGACTTACTCTTGTCCTATATATGTGGATACCCACTCCTGGAGACTTGAGATATTTATTTTCCTGAAACCCATTGAGGCTCCTCTATACCTGGTGAATCCATTGAACTCTATGACACCTAACACAAGATTGAGAATTACCTTTAAATATTTGGGTATTAAAAATAATCAAAATGATCAACTGCTTAGCTAAGCGAGGCAATTTAATGTGAGCCTTTTGTTTCAATTTTAGAATTTCAGTCTTATTTTTCTTGGTATTAGTTAGATTTTTTTGTTTGTTTTTTA
This sequence comes from Stenella coeruleoalba, assembly GCF_951394435.1. Taxonomy (NCBI): domain Eukaryota; kingdom Metazoa; phylum Chordata; class Mammalia; order Artiodactyla; family Delphinidae; genus Stenella; species Stenella coeruleoalba. The sequence continues at coordinate 34,829,299 of NC_137160.1, read as the reverse complement.
ATGTAATGACATTGCATCACTGAAATGCAGTTCGATGTTTTTATATGTTAAAACTTTCTGTGAATGACTTACAATTCCATCTCATTTACTCGGGCTGAAATTAAAGAAAAGAAACATGAAATACACGTCAAAAAATGTGGTAAATTTATAATAGCAGAATAGCAAGAGCCATGACCACCCATATAATGATACTTCATTTTGCTGAAAATGTGGCTCAACACATGTGTCAGTGTCAACCCAAGGCTGAGATCTAATTAGGGAACATTCAGCCAGTCTGATTATGTGTTTCTTGTTTGATGACAAATTCGTTCATTTTGCAATAAGATTTCTGTGAACATCCAACAATTTGTTTCTGAGCCTGAAGCATATTTTAAAAATATATAACTCAATGGGGTAGTGAATAAGAGTGTTCTTCAGTAAATAAACATTAACACACACTCTGCTCATCTGACCCTTTAGATGAAATTGCCAGGTGTGTTTAGTGAATCAACAAATTCAATCAATTAATAGTTTTGGGTGTTAATTTGGCTGTTTTGTTTACTGAAGGCAATTGGTTAGTAGAACATCTAGCTGATTTGATTTAAATGAGTAGATCAGTTGTGTTTGTAGATAGCATTTGAGTTTCAAAGACCAGACATGTCAGGGAGACCACTTTGAATAGGAGAAATAAAGACACTGCAGGTTTGATCTGGTTTTTATCACAAACTAGTTGTATGACCCTGGGAAAGTCAATGATATGTTAGGCTTCTATTTCCTTGTTCATATCATATCCTTCATACATTCATCACTGGGAGAGCAAAATGAAATAATGTCTTTGGCTTTGCTTTGAAATGTGTATAATCACACATATGGAATGGAGAGGAAACTATTTTAGTTTACCAGCTAGCACTAGGATTTTCTTAGGAAAGAAACTATATTTTTGAAAGAAAATATGTTGATAAGACCTTGATTCCAGAGAGAGACATACAAATAAATAATACAATGATCCTGAATTTTTTAGAGAAAAGTCTAAGAAGGAGAGTATAGAAAGAGGAGGAAGTTCCTGATGGTGAGACAGACAAATAACATTTCACAAATAAAGATGTCTCATATGATTTAATTTGAAGTTATTTGCATCGTGACACAAACTATTCCTCCTCTCTCCTTTCTTCATTATACTGCAAACACATACTCCATCAAGGAATACAGTGCTGGCAAATTCGAATTTAGCAATGAGCTTAATATATTGTAGGATGAGAACAGCTAATACAGAAACAGTGTCCTGGAGGTTATGGTTTTGAAAATGCAATACAATTTTAGGATAGGTTTTGGTTATCCATAGGCTGTGTGGAGCCGAGCTTTTAAAAAACTACTTAGAAGTCCCAACAACTCTATGTGATAGGTAAATGATGATCACCATTTTTCAGATAAGGACAACGAAGTACAGAGTTTAAGTTACTTGCCTTATGCCACATAGGGACAGAGCCAGAATCCAAACCTGGACATCTGGACATGAACGTTATGATCTGTATTATATTGTCTCTCTTAGTTTCCAGTTGTATTATCTGGGAAACATTTCAAAGGGCTGAAGGACTAAGGTCCGTAATTGAGTGGTACATAATTATAAAACCATCAGGTGATCAGTTCAACTGGGAGACAACTTTGAGGTCACTAAATTCTATTCCGGGTCCAGAGTCCTGCTTCTGTTGTCCTGCTACATTGTGCAGCATCCCCAGGACTGAATGGGGTGTGGGGTGTGTTTCACTAATTGAAGGTGTGTAAATCAGACCCACATAAGGGGACCTAGGCAGGAAGCCAGGAGTTCCAGAGTTCCAGTCTCTGCTTTATCCACTCAGGGTCTGCTTTTTCTCATATATAAAATGAAGAGTTTGTATTAATGGGTTCCAGGGTTAGCAAACCAAAATGTTATACTTCTCTCCCATAAGCCATCAATTTTTCCATGTTGTATCTTGGTCGGTGGCATCATAAAGCTCTCTTGACCCTTAAAAGAATGTCTCAGAATGAGGTCCTTTTCCCTTGAGTGATTGTAAAACAAACACATTTCTATGAGTGACTTTCCATACTGTTTTTTATGTGGAGTAAGAATGGTTTTGTTCTATATTGAGGATGAAGGATGCTCCTTACTGTACACAAAATACTGGTCCTGAACAGTCCCTAAAACTTCTTGTGTGTGTGTATTTTTTGTGTGTGTGTGTGGAGTGATGTGTATGAGTGTGCATATGGGATAGGTATCACACACAATATTTAACATAACTTCGGGGAACTTGCACTAAAGTGAAGTTTTTATACACACACACACAAAAACAATTTTAAAATATTTTGTTTACAAAGTAAGCTCATGTAAATGGATATATTATTTACAGATATGTATTTTTATTTTTATTTTTTCTGAAGCTGTATGTGTATTTTGTGTGATTCTTATACTGTTTCTTTTAATATATATAACATTGTCCAGGACTGAAGGCTTATTTTTCTGTGTAATATTTATATTTATACAGCCTTGACATAGAGACTTAACCATCAGAGTAAGATATGTCACTGAGGTTGCTAGGCAGAGGAAACTTTACTATTGTAAAGGTTCCCAGTAAATTACCAATTATAAGAAGTGAAGTCATACTCTCTTGGTTTATAACATTAAGATGTCCAAAAGGAAACAGAACAGTCAGTAAAACTAGGTGTGAAATTCAGTGTGTGGGATATCTGAATTTGGATACTTTCTAACAGTTTTTTTTTTTTTTCTCTTTAGCAAAGACATGGCTTGGAGGTTACTTTTTCCTGATGGATATGTCTATACATTATCTACTGAATTTAAGTGTATTTATTGTTTTTGCTGGCATTTCTAACTTCTTTAATTGGATTTGTATTATTTTCCTTACTAGCACTTGCAACACCTTCCAATTTATTGTTGCTTCCTGTTTTCATTAGTGTGTGGTTCCCTCCTTCTTCCAGGCCATTAATAAAGGTATTGAATGAAGGCAGCTCTCCCAGCTGCTGATGCCCTCCCCGCAGTGCCTCCCTCAAGATGGACACATTCCCATTCATCATCTCTCTTGGTTTACTGTGGTCCATACAGGGAATGTAACCACATTCTTTTTCAAGTCTATTTTTACTATATTCTGCAATTGCATTCTCATTGCATGTTGGACCTGATATTTTTTTTCCAGCCCCTAAGAATCATTACTAAAATCAAAACTAGTGGAAACCAGGAGATTGGGAAAAGAAACCTATCAGCTTAAAAAGTGTTGGTGTAATTGGTCTTTTTTGCAATGGTTGGGGAAATCTGAAACCAACAAGACTGATGTAATTTGTATCTCAGACACAATAGATAATCTGTGGGGCTGGAACAATCACTTCTGATTCCTAAAGGCTGGAAAAATGCATCAATGGTTAGAGATGTTTATTATTCCCAATAAATGCTCTGGGTCTGACAATTTTTCTTAGTTTAATATACGAATTTCATTTCATAACAGCAATAAGACACTCCAGGCTGTGCATTTGTTAGGGATTATTGCACTTCTTGGGTGGTTTAAGTCATTCTGCCTTTAGTCTTATGCCATATAACATGACCCAAGGCACCTTATAAATAGCAGAGAAATGCACTGCCTGTCATGAGTTCCAGCTTGAATAGCCTTGTAAAGGGACATGGATTATAGAGGTATGATAATAACTATAAAACAGGAGTGGTAATTTAAGTGCCTGTGTTGGATAATCCATATGATTAGTATTTTTTTTTATTTTGTTCTTTTGTGTTTCATTCTACTTAGAATTCTCATTTAGTGAAATCACTGCTCAGCAATACAATGTGCTAATGGGGTTGAAGGAAATTCAAGATCTAATTTAATATTTAAACCTTCTCATTGTTTTGTTTACCAATTAGCTGCTAGAGGTTAGGCTGGAATTAGCTGACATACATGACAGACTCATGGGCTCAGAGATCGCAGGTTACCACCATACGTTATAGCAAATATTCTCAGGGCTGAATTTTGAAACTTCATGGAAAAGTAATACCACAGAAGAACACCTTAATGTTTCAATACTACAACTGAAAGAGCAAATGAGCACTACTTGTGTTTCAAAGTTAAAGTTATAAATGTATGATATGTAACTTTATGCCACCAGTAGTAAGATTGCTCTTACATTAGACCATATGGGGATTTGGCATTTTGTAAACCAGCATCTTATTATGTCAGGTGAACATTTTTTGAAGTTTTTTGTTGTTGTTGTTGTTTTTGTTGTATCCAGATATTTGACATAATGGTATTGAAATTTATCCACAGTTTGTTTTCAGTCATTTATTATTTAAATTAAATTTTAATGGGATATAGTTGTTTTACAGTGTTGTGTTAGTTTCTATGTACAGCAAAGTGAATCAGCTATACATATACATATATGCCCCGTTTTTTGTATTTCCTTCCCATTTAGGTCACCACAGAACATTGAGTAGAGTTCCCTGAGCTATACAGTAGGTTCTCATTAGTTATCTATTTTATACATAGTATCAGTAGTGTATATATGGCAATCCCAATCTCCCAATTCATCCTCCCCCTCTTTCCCCCCCTTGGTGTCCATATGTTTGTTCTCTACATCTGTGTCTCTATTTCTTATAAAGGAAATAATGTAGAAATATTTACTGTGAAGAGGTTGACAAGGGTTAATGAGGGAAAATGAGATTAATCAGTATGTGGAATCAGGTCCCTGAGTTTCTAGTTCTTCCTCCTTAGCTGACTTGGGCATTACGCTGACTGCTGTTTGGCTACAACATTTTCTTCCTCACTTAGATGGAAAAACTGTGAAGTTGGTGTGTATAATATTTAGAAGGAAGGCAATAGATGTATATATTTATGATACATTTCAAATCTATCTATCTACCTATCTACCTACCTAACTACCTATCTAACCATGACAAGTGAATGATTATGGAAGATAATCCACCATCACACACCCCAATGTCCACTCACCCCCATGATACTTAACCGTCATTCCATGTCAGGACAGATATTCATTTTCACATCTTCTCCTCATCTTTCATGAAATGCTATGACTATAGCATAGACTTTGTGAATTACAGCAGTATAAGAAGTCCTAAGAGCTTTCTAAAGCAAGCTTTCATTCATGTAGGAATTCTAACTACCACATGCTGGATGGATTTTCATTCTCTCCTATAATGGACAGCTATGGTTAGAATTTTCTCCTTATATAAAAATATACCTCTTTATAATCTCTCCACATTGGACAAGGTCTGGCCTTTTATACCAACATGAAAACATGCTGTTCAGCTTCTGATTCTAAGTTCCTATGAAGACTAAACTCAATATTTCACTTTTCTTTTGTTACTTTTAATTCAAGACAGGAGGTTCTGCAAGGCACATTGCTAATTGTAGCATGTATGCTTAATGATGAAATTCTCTAGCAACTACAGAATGTTCTGCAAAGCATATTATAGATTAAAGTTTTCCATGTTTCATTCAGTGAAAGGAGAAGAAAGACTGATAACATTGACAATAGCTTCCATTTAAATTCATGTAATAGATCTAATATGGTACTTTGTAGCATTTTGCAGAGCTGTTCATTTTATTTTATCAGGATAGGAGTGGTTATTTTTTAACAAAAGAATAGGATTGAAAGAGTGTATTAAAAAGAGAGTAAGTACCTTGGTATTGATTTTTATAATATTTCACCCTACTAATATAAAGACGATCATGTACATTATTAGCTCAAAATTCTTAATTTTTAAAAATTTTATTGCTCTTAGAAATTGCAAGCCTGCTGAGGGCTAAAACCAGGCCTAATCACTTATCACTTGTAATATGTCTGCCAACAAAAAAGATATATCCCATCAATGCTAGATAAATTTACTTATCGATTAATAAACTTTCTTCCATAGTATTCTCAATACACAGCTTAAATAAAATTCCCACTCTACCTTCTGGCCACACCACCTTCACACCAAAGATTTATCACCTTATTATAGCCCAGAGTCATTTTTTTCTCTATTTTTGTGTTTTGTAATAATCAATGGTCAGGCCATTGTCACCAATTTTTCATATGTTACATTGTGCAATTAACTGCATTGACACATTGAAGTATTTTTTATACTTTATATGATTATTTAATGTTTTACTTGTTTGTCTTCATTGACAAACTGGAACTTTATGCCACCAGTAGTAAGATTGCTCTTACAGGTCCTTGCTTTTCCTCAGCCCCTTGCATTGGTTTAGTCAAGTGGCAAAAATACAAGCTACATTTGCACACTGTGACCAGATACATAGGTTGCTCCTTTAATTATTTCCAGCATCCAGGCCATCTGACCTATGGGGCAAGCAAATTTAGAAGCATTGGGACTCACACACAGCATCTTGTGTGCTTAGAACTGTGTATGAGTGAGGTGAAGTGGAAGGTACTGCATCAATAAAGTCTCCTTTCAGAAACTGCACAGTGACAGCCAAAAGTTTTTTTTTTTTTTTCCACATATATATTTGAATGCTCAGAGAAGATTTTTTAAAAGCCTGAAGAAGAACAGATGTGCTAGAAGTGTGAAATGGATTAACATCAAAGCCCCCTGGGAAAAATCCGAAACATGAAATGCAGGCTCCTGACTGACAAGAGCTATTCAGAGCAAACAAAGCCCAGCAGCGCATTTCAGGCTGTGTCTCTCCCTGAGCTGTGAGAGGCTTGTGTGGCACGTAGAGGTGCAGGGAAGGAACCCTCTCTGAACTTTGAGGAATTGTAGCCTCCGTGTGTGCTGATGTGCAGGAGATGGGAAAGGCAAGGCATACTTTTTTTTTTAAAACCATGAAAATACAGGTCTGTTTTGTATATAGGCAGAGAAAGAAGCCATTGGTGTATTTGATACGAAGGGCAGGGGGAAGAACCCCTTGTAGAAAATTTTATTTATGCATCACAATAACTCAAATGTTCAGTATTAATGACTAATTCCTCTGATATTTATAGGCTGGAAATGGTGAATCCCTATTGTCTCTTGTAGTTCTACCATGACCTCACAGAATTTAAAGATTTGGTTTTTCATCTTCATAATTTAACAGTACAAGACAGAGACTAGAAACTACATTATCTTTCTCAACAGTTTCAACCAAGTTCTTTTTGAATAGCAATATTTTTGTAATTAGTTCATTTTGTTTTAAAAGCATGAACATGAGCAATTTACAAAATAAACAGGTAAAATCATTGAAAGCTTAGATTTGGAAATTTTGAGTATAGTTTGAATCTTAAAATAATACAGCAAGTGGAAGAGATGACTTTGGAATTAGAGAGGATTCTGGTTAAAAGATGTTCCACCCTTTCTTGAACTATCACCCCACTTTATGACTATGCTTTAAGTAGTAACCTCAGAAAACTTTAGGATGTATTTGCAAAGTAATTAGCCCTTTGATTCTTCTTTTCAAAACTTTTTCAAATGCGTATAAAACAAAATCATCCCCTGGTATTTGATTGTGTTGCCCATACAATGATATATTCAAAGTTGTGACAAGCCCTCCTTTATGAAGGTTTGATCTTTGAGAGGAATTAAAGTGGGAATCACACCTGTCAGTTGAGATGATTCTTCCTTTCCAACAACTGGGGCCATTTGTGTTTCAGAACGTTGGAAGATGGTGGAAAGTGCCTATCTACTTTGAACCAAGAATCACAGGTATCCCAGCTCATCTACCAGACCTCACATCCACAATGGGAAAAAAAGAAAAAGCTCTGCTCCAATATTTTATACAAAATTTACAATACTAAATAATGAATTGAGTGAAAAAATATTTATTAGGAGTCCATGATGTTTCAGGAAATGTTGGAAAAAAAGAGAGAATAAAAAATTTAATCATGACTGATGAAGTTCAAGCCACAAATTATCCAAATCAATCATGATGCATTTATCATACTCTGCTTTGTTAACTGCCTTTTTCCTTTGCATATGACCTGTCTCCCACCAAGTTTTAATTACATTGAGGTAAATATGGTGTGGTAGTTAACAGCCAGTTTGCAGAGCCAGGTACATATGGGTTCAAATCCTAGGTTTTCCATTTAATGGCTTTGGCAGTCTTTAACAGTGCCTCCATCACTCTATTGCTAATGTCTCTAATTTTCACTTCCTTTATTGTAAAAGGTAAAGAAAAAAAGATTGCTTTATTGATATTATAAATCAAGGTAACAGACATGAAGAACTTAGCACAGTGCTTGGCAGAGACCTGTTAAATAGCAGTATTGCTGGAGGTACAGGTTAGAGCTCCTCCCTCCACTCAGTCCACTGGAAGGACTTGCACAGTGTCTACAATGGGGTTGATACCGAATGCTGGTACACTGATTAATTTTAATGTGTCTGTAACTAATTTTTTGAATGTATTGTTAAAAGAAAAAAAAAAACTACCTACTCACTTGTAAAATATATAAAGCTGGCTCTACAAGTGGTTGTCAAGAGATGCAACTTGAGATGCATTAAGAGGTCCAAGGGCCTACTTCCTGGAAGTCTGAAAATTTCTTACTCTGCATTTGTTTCCTGGAAGTGTGAAAATTTCATATTCTTTCAAGATAAGCATTTGCAATCTACTTTTTAAAATACTGATATCATTGAGATGGGTAGCTTATTAATTTATTAACTTTTTCTATAACTTAGTTTATCCAAATATTTGAATTTTTAAAAGTCATTTATGGAATCCCTTGGATACAAAACTATTTTATTCATCTTTGCAAGCAGAGTATGTAGAAGAATATACAGTAGGCACTTAGTATTTATTTAAATAGATAAATCCATGCATGGATAAGAAAGCTCTTTTTTAAGCATGCTAGTATGTAAGTTTCAAGTTTGTGTTGGTGGTGGGTGATTGGTGGGTAAAGGGCTACTGAGTTATTAATGGCATCAGAATTCAAGTGAACGAAGCAGAAAACATTTAAAAATATTTTTCCTGCATTATTTTTTTTTCCCTAGACCTCTCCCTGGTGTTATGACATCAAACAGCCACATGGGTAGACTGTAACTAAGGTTTTTCATGATGTACAGAGAAAAATCATAGCCTTACTTATGTTGGAGATGGGGGAGAATTCCTCTCCTGGTCCAGAGTGGTTCTTTTCCACTAGAGAGACTATTGTGCCATGGAGAAACTACCTAGGAGGCTTCAATTGCTTCTTTCCTCTGGGGAAAAAAAGAGAAACATAAGAATCCAATAGAGGTGAGTTATTAGTCAAGTATAAATATTATCTGAAGGTAAAATTTCAAGCTGTAGAGAATATTTGATCTTAAAATTATTTATCTCAAAACTTTTGAAGGAAATCAAAAGAGCTTTGGTGCTTATTTCTCCATGAAAAATCTGTTTTTTTGTTTTTTTGTGTGTGAGAAGATTACAATCAAAACATTTCCCCCTTTACTAGACTTAGGTGCCTGCTTGAGGTTACTGTATGGTGTTTACCTAGTATCTTCTGAATTGTTCATGAGTTTTCCACCCACTTGTTCTTTATGAGGGAAGTTACCTTTTACAGAAACAAAAGTTTGGATTACAGTTGTATGCTTTTCTCTGCATGGCTGGAGGTAGGCTAAGTAGTGAGGTGAAATGTCTTTGTCTCTAACTATGGAGACAAGAATGCTGAGACAAGGAAGAAGAGCACAATGAGAATCTCTAAGAATTTAAACCATGGTAATTTCTTATGTTACAGCATTCACATAGCAAGAATTTACCACTGACATTTGAATATATCAACTCAGAAGAAAAAATACAACTATCAATATTCTGTCTATTAAAATTTTAGTGTTGCATTGATGAAAGCAAGGACAGAAGGAAGGAAAAAACATTTCTGGATATTAGTTGGTGACTTGGGCCAGAAAATGACTAAGAACATCTGCCAGGATAGAAGCCCAGAAATAAGAAAGGCGTCAACAAGCCAATAAAAGGAAACTCAAGCAATTAGGCAGCAACATCAGACAGCTATAAGTCAACCAATGAGAAAATATTTCAAAATATAAATGGAGAAAATAATTTGGAAAAATTTGGTGAGTGGGGTTAAGTAGACATTTAAATAGATATATAATCAGGACCAGAGAGGTCCACTAGTGGAAAGAGAACCTGGAACCCAACCATGCACTCAATCTTTTGGAAAACACTGATGGCACTTAAGCCATGGGGTTCAAAGTGTGGTCCAAACCTTAAGTGAGTACCAAACAAGGAACACACTGAGTTATTAAAATTGGACATACAATGGGAGTTATTATGAGGCATAAGACAAGGAATCAAGGGCTCAACTGGTGCAGCAGGACTAACAACACACTGATTCAATAATAAGCCACTAGGCTGTGGATCCAGCTATTGGATATGTTATTTTTCTATAGACCAACAAATCCCACTCTCTGCAATGGATTCAGCCTATAGATATGGATTTGAGGTTTTCTGAGGTAGATTTCCATGTGAGTCATGAAAGCACTGATGTCAAAGAGAGATGTCTCACATTAAAATCTTCTGAGAGAGCAGGAATTATGATGTGGTCATCAAACAGGCTCTAAGTGCATGAAGTAATTGGCAAGAAGCTCATGCATGAAAGCCATGACTTTTTGTTTAAAAGTGTTATTCTATATGTAAACTATATATAAATAATAAAAACATTATACACATAATCAATTATATATATATTTATATACATACGTAGTCAAGTTTTTTTATTTTTTTTATTTTTTCGGTACGCGGTCCTCTCACTGTTGTAGCCTCTCCTATTACAAAGCACAGGCTCTGGACGCGCAGGCTCAGCAGCCATGGCTCATGGGCCCAGCCACTCTGCGGAATGTGGGATCTTCCCGGACCGGGGCACGAACCCATGTCCCCTGCATCGGCAGACGGACTCTCAACCACTGTGCCACCAGGGAAGCCCCATAGTCAAGTTTTTCATTCAACTTAAGAATAAACTCACAAAACAAATAGAGTGGCTCTCTGCGAGAAGAGTGAGTGGACAGAAATAAAGGGGATGTTGTTAAAAGATGTGATGACAAATGTGGCAACTGACAGCTATCAAGTGCCCTAGAGAGAAGACTATACTGTTGCAAGAACAATAGTGAACAATGTTGATTTTGTTCTCTTCTGTTCTCTTTGCTTTAAAAAGCAGGGAAGCTTATAAAACTATTTAGAAAGTTTCCTAGACAACATGGTTACATGTTGGGAGATGTCATGTGCAAGCTTCAATTATCTGACAAAGCCACTTGGACACAACACATAATTTGCAGGAGGTTCTGGATATATGAGAGGCAAATAGAGCTCTAGAGATAAATATCACAGTGAATGAGAAATTAGAATTGTTGGGAAAACACAGAAGTAACATACCTTAGCAGTATTCCTCAACATGGCCTTTCTGAACTAAGAATGAATAATAAAAGGGGGTCTGACAATTCCTGATCCTTCTCTCTTCCTTCAGTTTCCAGCTGAATGGTTGAAAGGCTAGAAGTCTCCTACTTTGTAGAGTTTGCTGCTCAACAGAGATTCACTTAAGTCTTAGATACTGGAGGTTTTATCTGCTTATTTGATGATTGGAATTTTCTGCCTATTATTGATCTCTGCCACTCTTACGAACAACTTAAGTGTCTGACACAAGTGAGTTTATAAAGTAGACCATATTTTTTATCCATTAACTAGCACTTTATGTACTCTCCAAAATCTGTAATGAGCTTCACAGCATTTCCTCAGCAGTAGCACTGCCCAGTGAGGGATCATGTATCAAGGTACTTTCAGTCCATCTGCTGTAAAAGAAATTGACTGTTGATTATATTCTCCCCACCTCCAATTATCAGAGAGTTACTGCTTCTCCCTAATTTTGAAAAGTGGGACATAGTTACAGGGTATTTTTCTTTAATACTTCTGTATCTAACAAATAGGTGTGTTTAGTGATTTTTGATACTTGTTAGATTACGCACATTTACCTGCTTGAGGAAACATACTAGGAAAATTGTAAAACTTCATAGAGAAAGCTCATTAAAACTACCCTAAAATCTTCAAGGCATTTTAAAAATCATCCCTGTATCTAAAGTACAGGAAGACAAGATGATCAAAGTTTTCAATGTCAGTGAATTACCAGATGTTTTCCTATGTGCTTATGTACATTATCTCATTTAATACTCCCAGGAAACCCTGTGAGGTGCACATGAGTTTGCTATTTACAGTTGAGGAAGCTGCATTGCACTGGTGTTATATTAATTTGAAGGACCAGGATAAGATGCCAATTCCTGGGTCTCTAAAGCCCAGTATTTTTCAGTTATATTAATTAGCACTTCATGTACTCATAATCATGGCATATATTTGTTTGGAAATGTATAGTAATAATGACAGCAACAATAGTGCAAAAGCCGAACAGCTAACATTTATCAAAATTTAACATGTCATAGGACCTTTTCAAGTATGGCTTCATTTAATCATCAAAACAACTCTGAAAAATATTATTATTATTATATTTTAAAGGAAAAAAATGAAGTGAAGAGAAGGTAAATAATTTGCTCACATTTGCACAAATGCTAGTGATAGGCAGGTATTTAACCCCAAGTCTGATTCCAAAGTTCATGGCCATAATAACTGTGATAAGTGCTTAACTATGGTAAGTGCTTCCAAGTTCATTATTTTATCTGAACCTATAAAACTTTACGAGAGGGGTAGAGTAAGCATCCGTCCACTTTACAGGCAATGAAATGGAAGGTCTGACTTACAGGGAGCCGGTGAGTAGCAGGGCAATGTCTCAAGCTCAGGCCTTCTGATTCCAACCAACACACCTGCTACAGGAAGTCACATGATGCTTGTGTAATGGAGAGAACATGGCATGTGCTTTCTGTGAAAGAAGACAGAGTTCCATGTTCTATCCCACAGCTTGCACACGTGAGTCATACTGAGCATCATCAAAAAAGGTAGAGCAAGACTGAAGTAAGTCTCTTCATCTTCTTGAGCCTGATTTCTCAGCCAGCCAAATCAACCTAAAAAAGCTACCTCACAAATGTATTGCTAAGAGTGAAAGAGCTAAGGTATGTGAATGTCCACCTCCAACCTGGGTTTCACAAATTTTGAGGGCTTAACACTATTTTACAGTAAACAAAATATAGTTCTTGTCTTCAAGCTATTTATAATCTGGTTGTGGGGTAAGAGTAGCCCTCATGCAGTAATAGCAAATAATGAAAAGTGTATGATGTCTGTGCAGAAGTTTAACAAAAATGAATACGAATGAGGGATGGTATCGTCAGGCGGACTTTAGGAAGAGATACTGAACTGATTCTTCAGGGCTCAGCTCTGTAATAAAGTGGGATTCCAGGTGAAGGGAATGATTTGCCTCTCTGTGATCCCTGTGGTTTTCTTAATGGGCTACCTTGGAAAAAGGTCTCCAGACCACATTCTTCTATGACTCTTCAAAAGTGTTTTAGGTGTAGACAGAGTAGCTGGTACCTTCAAACTTTGTGTCTTAATTTTCTGAGTTTATTTTTCAGACCTCTGCTAATCCACTGTAAAAATCCACAGACTTCTGGAAAGAGAAATACTGCAAATTCTTACCTAGCACTAACATCTTTGCATGTATAAATTTCTCATTTTGTTTTTCTGTCTATAAGTTAACTGAAAGCCAAAGACTAAGGGATATAAATGTTTAAAAGGAATAATGAGGGAACACAGCAGAGGGAGATAACACTGGTTGACAGTTCTAGTAAAGTATTAATATTTCTGACAGGTGGGGATTTTAAGAAGGCTTTGGGTATCCACAGGAAAGGAAACCTAAAGGTCTGTTGGTGGCAATGTGGTATCTCATTTCCCAGCTTATTATTTTAGTCCCATCTACTGTGTTTCTTAGGAAACACAGTATTTGCTCAGGAAATACCTAGAATATGAGAGACAAGAAACAACAGATGCAATCCTCATGAGCCCAGGATTCCCGTCCATTTATCAATGTAATTTTCACTTTTCCCAACCCTAGCAATCACCATTTATATAGTCCTTCTTTGACTTGACCTATATAAAGACAAATTACATATGGATGAGATTACTGACACCTTGAAAGCAGAGAGCTCAGTTTCTCCTAAGTGATCACAGCCATAGAGGATGTTGGTACCTAAGGCTCCCATCACCTCCACCCTTGACCTGTTCCAAGCAAGCTGACCAGATGTGAACTAGAAGCACCAGCAGCTATTTGCTTCAGGGTTTTCTCTGCCTGCAAGTGCCCACTCAGTCCTGTGAGAAAGGCATAGGTGAGTTAATGCTTCTTGTGAGATGTCCTAGAGCAAGGACTGATGGGACTACATGGATAAATACCCTGGTTATCACCTTGTGTGGAATACGTCTGATATACACTCTTTTAACTGACTCCCAGTGTTTCCAGTCAGATGAAGAGCCAGCTGCCCAAAGTAATAACATGTTTTTTTTTTGTTTTCTTTTCTTTTTTTGCTTTTTTTAATTGAAGTATAGTTGATTTACAATGTTGTGATAATTTCTACTCTACAGCAAAGTGATTCATTTATATATATGAATATATATATATATATATATATATATATATATATATATATATATATATATATATATATATATATACATCCTCTTTTATATTCTTTTCCATTATGGTTTATCCCAGGATATTGAATATAGTTCCCTGTGCTATACAGTAGGACTGTGTTGTTTATCCATTCTATATGTAATAGTTTGCATCTACTAACCCCAAACTCCCAGTCCATCCCTCAAACATGCTTAATACCACACTGGTTTTCTTCTCTGTTCCTGCCTTACTTCATTCCCTTAACAGTTTCCTGGGATCATCTCCCAAGTAAGCTATTTGCACTGGAATCATCATGTCAGAAAAGAATCCTACTCCTGGTAGAATTTCACATGATGTAGATGAAATGTGTATCACTGGATTCTCTTCAAGACCTGTCAGTTATATTGTAAAACGTAATAACATGACTTCATAGCAATTCATAGTTAAAAAAATCTTTAAAGCCACTTTAAATAAGACTTCATTTCTACCCAAAGAAGCCAAGTAAGAAGCCCATTAATAGTAATGCTTTGCTCTTGTGAATAATTTTGCACTTTCTAAAGCACTTTCCCATATTTAATCATATTTGATCCTCATGACAACCCTGTACAAAATGTAGGGCAGAAGTTAGCTTGAGGGACAATGTGGAGTGGTGGAAAGAGTTCTCTGAACTGGGAGTCTAGAGACCCAATTCTGTCAGTAATTAGCAGCCCATCCACAGGCAAGGCCTTAACTCTCTCTGGGCCTCGGTGTCCTCATCATGGTGCAGGGCTGGCTGGCAGGATTTCTAAGATTACTGCAAGTATTAACATTCTATGACAACCAAAATACAGAGATGGAGGGTAAGGTATGTGAGTGTGGGTTACCTTCCTTAGGGGCCAAGAGTGGTTAGCAGCAGAACCAGGACTAAAAACAAGATCTAATAACTTTAGAGAAAGGGAGCATTAAGTAGCAAATGCTATCAAGTATTGATGAAGAGCCTTTCATATCAGCCACTGAGAGCACATGATGTACTACACATTGTCATAAATCCTGAAGAAAATCCTGCAAGATATGTTTTATTCCCAATATGCAGATTAGGAACCCTAGATTCCAAGTGTTTATGTCACCTGGCCTAGGTCACAAGCTCTCATTGGAGCTCCTGATATTTGAACCCCATTTATATGATTCCAAAAATGTCCTCTTCTGTTAAACAAGTATTTTTGGTTTTGTTTTACCAAAATGCAGGTTTCAAATCACCTGCATCTCTGATTATATTTCCTCATCTTTAAAATGGACATAATTGGGCTTCCGTTGTGGCACAGTGGTTGAGAGTCCACCTACCAATGCAGGGGACATGGGTTCGTGCCCTGGTCCGGGAAGATCTCACATGCTGTGGAGCGGCTGGGCCCGTGAGCCATGGCCACTGAGCCTGCGCGTCCAGAGCCTGTGCTCCGCAACGGGAGAGGCCACAACAGTAAGAGGCCCGCGTATGGCGAAAACATAAAAATAAAACAAATAAATAAATTAATTAAATTAAATGAGCATAGTTATTCCCTTAGGTTATCTGAGAGGATTAAAAGTGATGAAGGTTTCAAAGTCTTCGGAATATGATTTCTGCTGAGTATATGTTACTGTTCTTCCCTAATCCCTATCAATTTTTCCACCAAAACAGCAAACCCAGCTTTCTACAAAGTCCACAATGGCAGCTTCATACAGCTGAAATCTGCCTCTCTCCTGTATTTATACATGGATAAGGCTGGGAGGTTGAGTGCTACATGAGAAACATGAATATCTTGTGATTTGATTTTTTTGTCCTGTCTCTGTTCTGATTCCAGCCATTAGATTTGTGAAAAAGTCAATGTCTATCTATGGTTCCAAGATTCATATTGTATTTAACTGGTCTGCATTGCCTACTCTTCTCAACATTTTACCCATGAGCTTGCGTGTGCCCACACATATGTATGTATGTATAGGAAGTGTGTATGATGAAGATGATTTCACTCCTCAGAAATTTCAGATTCTGCTAGTAAATGCTTCATAATTAGTGGACTATAACTGTACCATAAGGCTAGTAGGACATGTTGCATATGCTAGGGAAATTGCATAATAATTATACTTTAGCTTAAATAACATCAGGAAAAAGTTTAAGACTTTTAATTAATAGTTGAAAGATTAATCAATCAATAATTATAGTAATGGTTATAGGGTAGAACTGAGCTTAATTGGAGGGGGCTGGTTAAAGATTAGAATAAACTTTTCAGATTCCTTGTCTTGAAAATATTTTTAAAATGATGGATTTTATCTCATAGAATTAAAAGGAAATGCCAGGATTGTAAATTATGTGTCCTTGGTAACTCGGCCATGAAAAGGAAAACACATGATTGAAGTAAAAGAAATTATTCTATTGTTCAGCCTGTACATCATTATATTGATAATTTGTACAAGTTTGAGATTAATAGAGGAAAATATATATCTGAGGAAGTCTATAGAAAAAGAAAAAAAAAAGGAATTGCTTGAGACAGCTTTCTTTGGAAGCTAATTTCTCAGGGGTGCTCTTTCCATCTCCAAGGGCAAAATGGTTGTATGAATTCAAATGACATTCTTATCAGAGCATTATAGAAATAGATTCAGTAGAGATCAGACATCTCAAGGAGAAAGTCCCTGTTTATAGGATGGAGATGACCCCTCTCACTTACCTGATCTTTTCTAATCAAATCCAAATGGCAATTGGGACCAATATCAATTCTACCTGAAGATGGTTCATTTCTCTTTGGAGAACAGGTAGATGATCTCATTTCAGGGTCATCTAATTGATGAGGATGAATCCCACAATGCACGGCCCAGATGGAGATTTACATGCTCAGGTTGGCATGAGTGGTGGTTTTTCAGAGTAGACAGCACCACATTATTGATCTTGCACATGATTCTCAGGAAGCACGCCAAATATAGTCTCAAAATCTCAATACAAGCAAGATTAGTCATACAGGAAGACAACCTCACAGAGTATTTTCAAAAGTCTTTCAGCCCACTAGAAAATCTATTTTGGCTACCAATTGGGGATTGGTTACTTCCACACTTGCCAATGACTTATACCCATTTCTTCTTGTTCCTTGTTCAACTTACTGTGTCCTCTCAACTTAAATGCAGTCCCAGTCATGGCAAGGATTTTGTATGTGAAAACATTTAACTAAATAGCTCATGAGCTTAATCAATAAAAATGCTTATATTTATTATTTATTGTATTTGTCCAAACACATACTGGTCATTGTGGTAGAAGCAAGTAAAGGAAAAGATTGTATATCCCCTCCCTTAACTTCTATAAAGCTAAAATACATTATTGACTGAGAGCGTAATGTAGTGATAGAGCAATGGAATTAAAGTCTAGCACTAATTTACCCATATTTTCTGTTTGGTTTTGGGTAAGTTACCTAAACTATCCTGTCTTCAGTTATTGTATGTCTAAGAAAAGCTTATTCTGATTTTTTTTCCATAGTTCATCACTGCATTGCAATTTTGACACTAACTATCTGGAGTTAGTCCAGGCTTCACAAGTTAAGGGCACAGATCCCCAACAAGTCTGGTCACGAGTTCTGGGGTTTCTGGGCCACCCACACTTTTGACCAACTGGTTACAAATTTGGCAGTCCCCACTACCACCTTGGGTTTGATAATTCACTAGACCAACTCATAGAACTCGGCCAAATACTATTACTTATGATAAGAATTCTAATATAAAGGATAAAAATAAGAACCTGTCAAAAGAAGACACCCATACAAGGAGGTATAGGATGGACTTGAATATGGGGCTCTCATGTCCTCTCCCCATGGAATCAGGGCACATCACCCTCCCAGCATATCTCTGTGTTCACAAATCAGGAAGCCCACCTGAGCTTTAGTGTCCAGAGTTTTTATTGATTTTTCCTCACATGGGCATGATTGATTTAATTATTGGCCATGTGATTGAACTCAATATTCAACTATATTTCCCTCTTCAGAGGTTGAAAGTTTGGGTTAATGTCACATAGCTTAAAGCCTCAACCCTCTAATAACATGGCTGGCTTTTCCAGCATGGCCTATCTCCATCCTGAAACTATGTAGGGGCCTATCATGAGTTACCTTTTTTTTTTTTTTTTTGCAGTACGCGGGCCTCTCACCACTGTGGCCTCTCCCGCCGCGGAGCACAGGCTCCAGACGCGCAGGCCCAGCAGCCACGGCCCACGGGCCCAGCCGCTCCGCGGCACGCGGGATCCTCCCAGACCGGGGCACGAACCCCGCTCCCCTGCATCGGCAGGCGGACTCTCAACCACTGCGCCACCAGGGAAGCCCCATGAGTTACCTTTTGAACATAAACTAAGGTGTGGCCACAGAGTCACACCACGGATAGCAAAGATACTACTATCACTTACAAAATTCCAAGGAATTCCTGCCCAGGGACCTGGAAAAATGACCGGATAAATTAAATTATTTATTATACAACACCTATAGATTGTGTTCAGTAAAAAATATAATATATGCAATTATGTTTCTTTTACTTTAAATTACTAAGCAACAGTAACATGTCCTGATTTTACTGTTAGAAAATATGAGAACAATGCAATTTTTAATTTTTTAAAAATAAATTTGTTCATTTTATTTATTTACTTTTGGCTGCACTGGGTCTTTGTTGCTGCGCACAGGCTTTCTCTAGTTGCGGAGAGCAGGGGCTACTCTTCATTGCGGTGCATGGTCTTCTCATTGTGGTGGCTCCTCTTGTTGCAGAGCACGGACTCTAGGCACACGGGCTTCTGTAGTTGTGGTGCACAGGCTTAACTGCTCTGTGGCATGTGGAATCTTCCTGGACCAGGGCTCGAACCCGTGTCCCCTGCATTGGTAGGCAGATTCTTAACCACTGCACCACCAAGGAAGTCCACAATTTTTAGTTTTATTCACTGTGATACTATCACTGTGAAATACCACTTAAAATTTCAGAAGAGAGAAATGTCAATGCTGGCTTCAGCAGTCAGAAGAATTTTCATAGCTGAGATAGAACTTAAGCTGGGTTTTGAAGGATAAGTATAAATTGCTAGAAAGAAATGATCCCTTATATTCCATGTAACCTGTTGATGCAGTCAAAATAATTTAATGAACGATAAATGTAGTCTTGCTGACTGATCTTTTCACATTTTGATTTATTGCTTTAATGTTTTGAGAACACACAGCTCAAGAGAACCCAAGTGTTTTCCTATAGATGCCCATGAAAACCAACTTATAAGGGAAATAGAGGAACAGCAGCCTTTCTACCAAGTGTCCCTTTCCTCCCTCTCCCTCCCACAGAGCACTGATCTCTCTGGTACCTGGATTATGGGGCAAGCCTGGTTCCATTCTAATCTCTATCAATTTCTAGCTTGATAAGTTTATACAAGATATTTGTCCTCTCAGAAACTTGGTTTCTTCACCTGCTAAGTGAAAATAGTACCTGCATGTCTACCTCAAAAGACTATTTTATGATCTAAAAGTGCTTTATAAATTTAACAAACCATCGTATTTTAGAATTGAGTTCAAAGGTAGAAATTAGGAAAAGTTGAAAACAGGCAATTCATCTTTAATAGTATTGCTGTCCCTTTCTGCTACCCCCTCTTTCCTTTCAGCAGATATTCCTTCACCTACCTCATTAGGAGAATTCTATTATTTCAGCTTATATTTCAGGAAGTTCTAAGAATTAGAACTAAGAATTATATTGTTCTACATATGAAGGAGGAGATTAAATATGTATAATTCTATAAACAGGAAACATCACCTGCCAGACAGAGAGTGAGTGACCCTGTACAGATAGGACGACATCTCTATCATTCTGATCTGGAAATCACAGTAGAGAGAGAAGGCAACAGTATAAACAAATAACCATAGTGCATTTCCTACTGTGATAAGTGCTATAAGTGCTATAAGAATGTATACTAAAAGTGCTGTGTACGTTTAAATACAAGAAAAATTAATTCTGACTCAGGGGAGGGTCAGGGCATGATTGGAAAAAGTGATGCTGTGCTTGGTCTTGAAAAACAGGTTGGTTTTGAGAGTCAAAGAAAGGGCTGCAGAAGCATTTAAAATGTAAGTTCTAGCATAAGTGAAGTGCCAGGGGTGGAAGAGCAGGGCACATTCTATGAGTAGTGGGTGGAGTGTCAAAGCCAGAATGTGAGAAATTTGGGATAAAACACTGAGAAGGTCCATCACATGGAGAAATGCACAGCAGGTGTGTGTACAGGGAGGAGGCTGCTGATTACATCTTTGTTTTAGAACTACCACCCTTACTCTGGTGGAAGAGTTGAGAAACTCAAGTTTCTCATGCACAGGAGAAACTCAAGTTATGGAGTCTAAGAAACATTTCAGGGAGTGACTGGTAACATGATTTTTACTGTGGTATTCCTATGTGACACGCTATGCTCAAAACCTACTAAATGTGTTATTACCTTAACTTGCTGAAACAACATTATAAAGTAAATACTCTTGTCATCTGTGTTTCATAGACAAGGAAGATGGGAGCCCAGGGACTTACGTAAATTGAGCAAAGTGGTACCAGGACATCTGGCTCCAGATTTATGTTTCTTAAACACCACAAGTTGACCAGGGTCCAAGCAAACAAAAAAATAGAGAAGGGAGAGATCTGTGCTTGACTGAGAGAAATTTCAGAACTATGATGCTCTGTACTTTTGAGTTCAAGTGAATGGTGATGCTAAAGGAATAGGAGGAGTAGAAGGGAAGATAAAGAGTATGGCTTGGGCTTCCCTGGTGGCACAGTGGTTGAGAGTCCGCCTGCCAGTGCAGAGGACACGGGTTCGTGCCCCGGTCCGGAAGGATCCCACATGCCGGGGAGCGGCTGGGCCCGTGAGCCATGGCCACTGAGCCTGTGCGTCCGGAGCCTGTGCCCCGCAACGGGAGAGGCCACAACAGTGATGAGGCCCGCTTATCGCATTAAAAAAAAAATAAAAAAAAAAAAGAGTATGGCTTTAACTTGGTGAATTTTTGACCTATGTAGAATGTGCATAGATATTTAAGAGTCATTAACTTTCAATGAAAGTTGAAACCATGGAAATTCATGAACTTGCCAAGAAAGAGAATGTATCACAAAAGAAGAGAAGTCAGTTACCTGAAGAATTTTACATCAGTGAGGAATGTGTGGAGCCAATAGTTTGGATATCCCCTCTAATGATGAGTGCAATTTCTTTCCCAATGACTTTGCATTGGTTACAAGTTGATTGACATCTGCTTTCACCACAGTCCAGAGTTTTGACAGCCACTTCTCACAGAACTCACCACTACAAATGAGACTAAGAGTCCATGGCCGAAAGCCTAGGACTGTTGGGAGACACTTAATTACCTTAAAATCTCTACAGCCTGGGGAACATAATGGTTAATGGGGTAATCAGATGGAAGGTGTGGAATTTTAAATAGTAGACTGTGTCACTTAGAGTAGATTGTTTTTCCATTGGAGATGATAAAATGCTAGTGCATAAATGGTGACTGGAGCATAGCTTCAGCATTCATAAATCAATAATTGATAAAATGTACTCATGCATAGCTAAGTAGACTTTGTCTGGTAGGTTAAATAAACTGGTAATTGTATACTGCAGGGCTCAGGGGAATTATAGGTAGGGTTTTATTCACCAAAAAGAACTAGAGCTGGGTATTTCTTTATAAAAACCTGTCTGATTTGTTGGGTATCCCTAAGATTTTTATGGCTGTCAGCTACATATGTTAGGTGTATATTGGAAAGATGCTAAGGCTGCTTCCCAGGTGGAAGTATTAAATAGGCTGAGGAATTTTCCTCAGCTTCCTTAGGATCAAGCAGTTTTTCAAAGTTGAAGGTCTTCTAGTCTTTGGAGAGCACTGTCATATTTTCTGGCAAGAAAAAAAAGGAAAGAGGAGCACTTGGAAGGCTAGTCTAAAGTAGCAGATTGACCAGGAGCAAAGTTGTGATTTTGGAAACCCTGAAATAAAGCAGACTACCAGAATTGTGAACCTAGTAAGGGACTTTCTGATCATACTTCCTGGTACCTTCTCTACCTGGAGGCCTCTGCGGCACCCTGGATAAAATATTGGGTCATTATTGACATGTTGGCAAGTGTCACAATAGAAATGTTACATGGGACAACCATGGGAAGGCTCTGACAGTTCAAGGGAAAGTGTAAAGGTACAGTGTCACCACTTCTAATCTTCTGTAGTGTGTGAAGACCATTTCTAGACTATATTAAAATCACTTTTGAAAAATAAAGTAAGCATGTGACACATTTCCTGATTTATTCTTTCATTGTCTATGTTTATCTTTTATATGAATTCTTCCCCAACTAACCACACCAATGGATAAAAATGTCCCGTGTGCTGAATCCTTGTAATTGCCACAATCTTCATCACAGGGTCCTTGAATATTTGTGTGTACAGAACTCTTAAAGATCATATAAATAAATACCATTTCCCAGGTTCAAAAGCTGAAAACAAGACACTAGAAAGAGATTCCTCCAACTCAAATAATTTGTTAGTCTGAAGATCCAGCTCTGTTACTAACATAGACAAATCAGAAGAATGAAATGGTGTGACCTGGGCAGAGAACAATGGGTGGTGTGAGATGGTTAGGCAGGAGTGCAGGAAGCATGGGAGGACATGGGCTGTAGCAAGCAGAGTCTGAAAGGATTGGCAAGCACACTAAAGAACTGGGCTTAGTAGGTTCGGGAGAACATGCACAAATACTAATTGGGTAAAACTTGGTCAGATACAAATTTCAGAAACATAATTCTGGAGACAGTGGGAAAGATGGGATCAGAGGTCTTAGTTATGAAGGTAATTAAATATTCTTGGTGAGTAATAATAAGTTCTGAACTAAGAGAAATATATCATACTTCTCACTATTGAGTCCCTTAAATTATGTCTACTGTAAATATGTTTGTTTTCTTGAGTTAGATTCTAAATTCATTCAGGATGAGGTCATGGTCTTCCATTTAGCACAAAATTTATCATAGGATGGGATTTAGCAGAAGATCATTCAATGTGTTTTGAATGAAACGTGTGAGCACATGTTAGCTTTGGGGTGGTCATATGATAAAATGTACTCAAATCTTATTCTAACACACATCCATGCTTCAATATATACTAAATTCAAAATATTATGTAAGTCACTTAAATTGAGGGAGTTTCAATTTCTTATATTATAAAATATGAGAACTATATTTGATATACTCTAAATTCCTTTCCAACTTTAATGTTCTATCATTATGGTTTTCACAAACTCAGCAAGTAGTCATATTTACTGTCTCCATACGCCTGCTTAAAAAATTCACACTGGTTCACTCCTGTGATATCATCAACCATGGCTTCTACCCCCTTGCCAATTTTATAATTATGATAAAGGAGATTCATGTCGTTCAGAGGCCTTAAGGTTCAAAGTGATTCATATTTTCTAGATATTTCACTGTACTGTAGAGTCCTAAATGGACTCCTCATATTCTAAAGAAATGCATCTGCACAAAGAACATACTTTTCATCCTTCAATTGCATACACCTTGAGAAGAAAATAATGCAATTATCATTTAATTTTTGTAGTCTTTAAAATTTACATTCAATATATTTTGAGTTTTTCAGACTATCTGCAATGAGGTAAAAGTGAGTTAAAACAAAGTGTCTATTTCTATGCATGATTTGTAGATTTTGTAATTAATGTCATTTGTCAGAATCAACATGTTTCTTCCTGAATACTAGAGTCAAAAGACAGCTAGTAAAAGGGGGACTTCAGAGGAAAAGAAAGAATATTTTCTTGTTACTGTGAATGGGCAAGATTAAAATGTTTTGAACATCTGCTGTTCATAGTTCCTTTTTATTATGCAGTTATAGAAGAAGAATGGATCAATCTAGAAATACCTTTTTTTTTTTCCTGTGGCAAGTTTGCTTTTATGATTGAAAACTGCTCAGGTGGGAGACCAATAGAACTGGGATGTTCTTATTAGTGGGAGGTTGCCCATTTCTGCTGAGAATTGATAAACAGATAACCATTTTTGATAGTCATGTATCTTAGGATCATTCTTTGTAGAATACTCCTGATTTTGACTTACTTTTGAATTACTTTCTATTTTTTTTTGGACATTTTAAAAATTATCAGTGAGAATATCAGGCATTAGACAACATGATAGCTATGTGTTTATAAATGATAGAAATTGAAAAAAAATCATAGCTGCAGTTGGATCTTTGTATATGACAGATGAGATTCTGTTGTTGAAGAGCCTGGAAAATAAACAGTAACTTGAGTGAGAGCTCTCAGGGAAAATATTTAATGGGGGTGGGAGACATCGAGGAGGACAGGATTGGGCAAGTCACTTTCATTCTCTCAGGCTTAGTTTTTTCATAAATAAGAAATTTGGGCAAATTTCTTTCTGGCTTTAAAATGTAAATATATACTTTGATGTATGTTTAATGTTTGTGGTAGGTAGAAAAAGACGTGTCCATATCGTAATCCCTGGAGCCTGAAATTATTATTATTAGATTACATGACAAAGGGGATTACAGTTGCATAGAATTATGTTTGCTAATCAGCTGATTTTGAAATAGGAAGATTTTCCTGGATTATCAGAGTAGGCCCACTGTAATCCCAAGGGTCCTTACAAGAGGAAGGGGAATGCAGGAAAGAGAGCCAGAGGGATGGCACCTTGCAGACCTGACTTGCGGTCACTGACTTTGGAGATGAAGAGAGAGAACCATGAGCCAAGGGATGTGAGCAGCCTTTAGAAGCCAAAAAATGCAAGGAAACATTCTTTTCTAGAGTCTCCAGAAAGAAACACAGCCTTGTTGACACTTTGATTTTACATCAGTGAGACCCATTTCAGACTTCTGACCTCCAAAAACCTAAGATATTAAAACCATGCTGCTTTTAAGTCACGAAATTGGTGGTAATTTGCTACAGAATGACCAGGAAATGAATATAATGTTAAAGGATCCATCATTCCAAATATGTTGAAGCAGGTTATTTCAAAAACTAAATAAAGGAACTTGAAATTGTTAATAACAATTTTGCTTACAAAAATATGTTTTATCACATGATTAGACAATTAATTATATAACTAAATATCATTTTATCTGAAATTTTCTTTTTATTCATCAACATACAAAATTAACAATTCTTAAAAATGTCAACACTGGTATACTGGGGAAAAATAGGCACAAAAATCATCCCCCAAATCAGTGGGCTCACTTCTAAAGAAAATGCAATTAATTAGTTTGTAGATAAGTTAGTTAGCTTTTTTTTTTTTTTTTAATATATTGTTAAACTCCAAACTTTCTACAGGTCACTCAACAACCAAGGAATGATGCAAATAAATTTTTAAAACATACTAAATAAGTCTTTTCTTTCCATGCTTATCATATTTGAGACATAGTTACTATGAATGAAGAGAAATTCATTTTCTCTCACCAAGCCATATCCACTTCTAACAAGTCTTTACAAAATCAATTGTTCATGCCCTTGCTTTCATCCTAATATTGAGATAAACATATATAGTATCAACTGGGTCTGCTGCATGAAATAAAAAATGTCAGGAAGATTGAGAAGGGACAGTAGCCTTGAGACTTTCCAAAGAGCTCCCAAAGGAGTCTCCAAATTTGACATGCTTACCAGATTCATGAAGCTAGGAGTAAAGGAATTCCTGTCTCCATTTCATGGTGGTTAGAGCTCTGGTGCACATGTATGGACCAAGCCTGAAATTAGAATCAGAATCTTACAAATTAGCCCTCAAATTTTACTTGTATATCCTCATCTGTCTTAATATGAGGACAAAAATGACTCCTCACTCACAGAAGTATTGTTTCTAATATCAACTGAAATGCCATAAAAGCAGTTTTTATTTTCATTTATGATAACATCAAAATGAATAAAATACTTAGAAAAAGTTTTAACCAAAGTGGCTAAGCTTGTATACTGAAAACTATAAAATGTCACTGAAAGAAATTAAAACATAAATAAATGGAAAAACATACTGCGTTTATGAATTGGAAGACTTAATAATGTTAAGATGACAATTCTACCCCAAATGACCTACAGATTTAATGCAATCCCTATCAAAATTCTAACAGCCTTTTCTTGTAGGTTAAAAAACAGAAACTGATCCTGAAGTTCATATGGAGTCTCAAGGCCTTGATTCTAAATAGCCAAAACCATCTTGAAAAAGTAGAAAAACTTGGAGACAACACACTTCCTGTATTCAAAGTTACTGCAAAGTTACAGTAATTAAAACAGTGTGGAACTGGCATCAGGACAGACATAGACACTAGTGGAGTAGAATAAAGGGCCCAGAAAGAAACTCAGATGTATGGTCAACTGATTTTTGGCAAGGGTGCCAAAACCTTTCAATGGGGAAAGGACTGCCTTTTCAATTTATGGTGCTGGAATAACTGGATGTTCAAATAAGCAAAAGAATGAAATCGGACCCTCACCTACATCATATACAAAAATTAACTCAAAATGGATTGAAGACCTAAATGTAAGATGTAAAACTGCAAAACTCTTAGGAGAAAACAGGGGAAACAATTCATGACATCGGGTTTGGTAATGATTTTTTGTATAGGATACTAAAGGCACAGACAACAAAAGGGAAAATAGATCATTGGATTTCAATAAAATTTATAATTTGTGCATCAAAGGACATTATCAAGAGTGAAAAGACAACCCACTGAATGGAATAAAATATTTACAAGTCATATATATGATAAAGCATTAACATTGAATATATAAAGAATTTGTACAGCTCAATAGCAATGACAACAACAAACAAACTAATTCAAAAATGGACAAAGACTTAAACAGGCATTTATCCAAAGAAGGTATGCAAATGTCTAGTAAGAACCTGAAAAGATATTCAACTTTTACCGTCATCAGGGAAATGCAAATCAAAACCACAATAAGATATCATTTCATACACATTGGGATGGCTATTATCTTAAAAAGTGGAAAATATTATTTTAAAAATTGTTAATATGGATATGGAAAAATTGGAATACTCCTGTATTGCTGGTGGGGATGTAAAATGAGGTAGCTGCTGTGAAAAATAGTTTGATGGTTCCTCAAAAAGTTAAGCGTAGAATTATTATATGATCTAACAATTCCACTCCTAGGTACATACCCAAAATAATTGAAAGAGTTAAATTGATACCTTATAACAATTTTTCACAAAGCATTTTTTACAAAAGGCAAAAGGTAGAAACAAACTAGGTGTCCATTGTGTACACACAATGAAACATTATTCAGCCATATAAATAAATGAAATGCTGATACATGCTACAACGTGAGTGAATTTTGAAAACGTTATACAAAATAAAGTAAGCCAGACACAAAGGGACAAATATTATATGATATCACTTATATGGGCTACTTAGAATAAGCAAATGCATAGAGACACAAAGTAAAAGAGAGGTTATGTGCTGTTAGTGGAAGGGGAAAATTGGGGGTTACTCTTTAATGGGTATAGCATTTCTGTTTGGGATAATGAAAAAGTTTTGGGAATGTATAGTGGTGACGGTTGCACAAAACTGAATTTACTTAATGTCACTGAATTATACACTTAAAAATGGTGAATTTTATGTTATATATATTTTGCAACAATAAAAAAATGCAAAATAAAACCCAGTTTGAATAATAATATAATAACAGAATTAGCTAAAATTTACTATGCATTTAATTTATACCCTGTATATTCTGACTGCTTTACCTGTATTAATTATTTTACCTTTACAATACCAGTATGTGGAAAATTTTCTTATTATTATACCCATTTTCAAAAAGTTGAAACAGAGGTTTAATAACTTGTCTCAGATCACCTAATAAGTGTGTGCGGTGGGCAGGAGGACTCAGATTTGAATCCACAAAATATGGCTCTAGATCCATGTTCTTAAGTTGCCTCTTGAATCATCCTAATGCTTCCCAAATTATTGCTTAATTGTAAAAAATTTCAAATAACTGTCTCACAATTTATTCTGAATAAAATATTTTCAGAACCAATAGGGTTTTAGCTATATTTAGTAGAGACATTAGGATTTGGGTCTCAATTCAGGAGTAACTGACTAGGAAAATTTGGCTCTGGATCTCCAGCACTAGCTTTTCCCCCTGCTGTCAGGAAAGGTCTTTGTTGGGGGCAGTAAAATAGCACAGGTGAGATAAAGTGGGGAGTAAGGAAATGGATGATTTTCCCTTCCACCTCCCCTTTACTCCTAGCAATCCTGGGGACCTTGTCTGTAGCCCTAGGACCTTCCAAACATGTCTTCTACAAAGGATGTCTCTGTTGAGTTTTCGGATGAATTGGAGACCAAGTTTGTAAGTATTTACAACTAGTCAAGTCAGAGCTTCTAGAAAAATGGTTCCTGAAGGCAACTGTCTACATGACTCTGCATTTGATAAGCAAATCTTGGCAAAGTAACTTTCCTCCTGGGGGAGTCACTTCTTTATCTTGTAGTAAGAAATTTAATTTTAGAAATCAAATTTTTCTAATCCCCAAACCCTTGATTTAGGATTCCTCACAGGACTTCAGAGGGAGGTGACCCTTCTTGAGAACAGACATGTGCCATATCTGTCTTACAGATGGCTCCTGCATCCTGTGTAATTTGATATTTCTTTCTGTTCTGCAGTTAGGTGGCTCAGATTCTTAATTAAAAGATTCATTTCGATGGCAGCTTTTTATAAAGCAAATATCTGCACATGAAGGAAGAGGAGAGAGAACAGAAGGAGGAGGGAACACTGTCTGCTTTCCACCAGATACTGAAACGTTCCACTAATCTTTTTTTTGCACCTTGTGGAGTTTCAATTTTCCCTTTAAAATGTGGATTAAACAAAGTTGCCAAAAAACATATGCTTTTGTGTCAAACATTTCACTTATTTGGGAGGCTGAAAGCAGCTTGAGAATGCTCACTGCCTCTGCCTGAGGAAATGGAGCAGGGTGGTTTGGGCTTTTAATTCGAATCTTCTGGAAGCTGAGGTGTGGACACTGGGGGTGTGACATGGGATGGACCATGGGTGGGCTGCAAGGACATCTCAGGTGGTTGCTCCCAGAGGACAGAGGAATCAGGGCCAGTTGCCAACTTGGATACTGGCCCTACCTCTCTGGGCACTGATCTTATTAAGTTTCACAGCTAATCATGGTTGGGATGAGTCATCACTTGATTAGAGGAGACCTCAAGGCAAATCCATCTGCTGTAGGCAAACTGCTAAGACAGTGGCCAGCTTTCTGCCACGTGCCTGCAGGCCTGACCTTCAGCCTACCTTCCAAGTAAGACCTAAATTATGCAATTTCATGGAGGTAGACTTCTAAATGTGGTGCTTAGGAAGTGGAAGGGCAAAGAGTTGTGGGTCTTGGCACAGATGTTCCAGAAATTTAACTGTTATAGACTGTCCCAACTGGCCAGTAACACCAAGGGTGACTGTCAAATGACTTGGGTTTGTGGGCAAAGTTACAGTTTAACAAAAGATAAGAAAAATAATGGCTTTGACCCATATTGCAGAGACATAAGGTAGTAATTCTTCTCAAACTACTAGTTTTGGGACTTTGAGATGTTAATTTAACCTCCCTGAACCTCAATTGCCTCATTTATCAAATAATATGCCTACCCTACATTTTGACCAGGGATTATTTGGTGATAAAATGTGTATGAATATATGATTACAATCTGACAAATTACATTTTTTTTCTCTTATTTCTTGATTAGGTTAATGTGGATGATAGTAATAGCAGACATTTATAGGAAATTTTATAATTCCTAAGCTATGAGGTATGAGTGAGAGTTTTTAGATAAATCATGTTACATAGACTTCTCTCACCTCTGAATTAGGCAATATTGTTCCCATTTTGGAGATGAATAAATCAAGACTCTCTGAGACTTCAACTAATTTGCTCCACATTATTCCACTAATACTTGGTTAAAAAAAGAAAGAAAGAAAGAAATCAACACTTAGCTGGTTGAATTCCAAGCTAATACTTTCCTCTTTGTTGTCCTCTGTCATTGACAGTGAAGTAATGTTTCACTCAGTCCTTACTGCCTCACTTTATTTATCATGATATATTTGCAAGTTATTTGAATATAGTGAATATTGTAATTTCTTCTCCTGACCCCCCAATGTCAAAATGTCTTTAAGGAATTCATGAACCAAAAGTACAATTATTAAATGATTTTCAAGTCAAGAAACACTGAGTTAGCTCCTCTATCTTTGCTATATAACACTACTTACTTTAGTAAATGATATTAATTCATTCATTTTTAGAAACAATTAGAGACAGAATGTGGAGTTAGACTCTCCAAGATTGAGTTGTAGCTCCTACACTTGCAAATTGTGTCCAACTCAGTTTGGTGTGACTCAGTATCCTCATCTGTAAGTTGGAAAAGTAGACTATCTAAGGGCTTTTGTGATTATGAAATGACTAGAACAGTTTCTAGTATATAGTGAGTACTGTTCACACTCACTAGCTATTCCTCTTATGCATCAGTGATTTGCTCTGTCTTTGCAGTGTAATTATGATGGGCCTATTCCCCGTCCAGATTCCATCCTTGGCTTCCTATAAATAGCAGCTATTATTGTCCACATTAAGCTGCAAGGGAACTAAATTCCTTCATGAAGTTATTTCATTAGAGCTTTATTTTCTTATTTTCTGGAATACTTTTCAATCTTCCAGGGTCCTAAAGGGGAGATAGATAGGGAGCCAAATTATATATGAGCTTTCTAATAATCTTAGTTCAGAAAAAGATGTATTAGGAAGAGTAAGTGGATGGGAGATGGGGTGGGGAGTGGGAATAGGAGTAAGAGGCTAGGGTCAGAAGGAAGCACTGTATGTGGTGGGATTCCACCAAAACACACCCTGCTTTCTCCGGAAATTTATCTCTGATTAGTCTTGGGGCAGAGCCAGTGTCATGGTGATTCAGTGTGTCATCATCTGCATATGGAAGGCACAGATGTCTATCTTTCCAGGCTTGTGCTTTTCCTGAGTTCCAGGTTCTGACATCCAACCTCTTCCTGGAAGCATCTAATGGGCACATCAAAACCCATAAGTTCAAAATGAAGTAATGACATCTATCCTCAAACTTGCCCCTCTTTCTGTGTTTCTCTCCACCACCATTCACTGTAACACAAACTAGTCTCTCAGTACCTTCTGTTTTATAAAATTTTTGTTTTGATAAACTTTTGGCATTTTATCCCCTTATCTCCATTTCATTGATTTAGAAATTCATATTATCTCATTTGGATTGCCGTAAGAGATTGCAAATTCTTCTCCTTTTCTTCTGTGGAGCCCATATCTACTTTAAAGAGTAATCAAAATGGAGGCCACAGTTTGAATATTTCCTTAGACCAAATAATCATAGTTATGTAACCCAAACCTAAAACTATCATGATTTCCCCCAAATGCTGACTCTGATTTTAAAGAAACCTTCAGTTCTCCTCATGTCCGCATGACCTTAGAGCTTCCTGTCCAATAAGCTACTAATAAGTAAGCTTATGCAGTGAAAATAAATATATTTCTAGTAACCAATAACAGTAAAAAAAAAAATGTACACCCTCATTCATGCTTTGTAAACTGAGCTGTAACTGCTGAAGGCTGGACTTAAAACTACTTTCAGGGGCTTCCCTGGTGGCGCAGTGGTTGAGAGTCCTCCTGCCGATGCAGGGGACACGGGTTCGTGCCCAAGTCCGGGAAGATCCCACATGCTGAGGAGCGGCTGGGCCCCTGAGCCATGGCCCCTGAACCATGGCAGCTGAGCCTGCACATCCGGAGCCTGTGCCCTGGAAAGGGAGAGGCCACAACATTGAGAGGCCCGCATACCTCAAAACAAACAAACAAACAAACAAAAAAATACTTTGTTTCAAGTCTCCCTATTTGTGAACAGTTTGTATCTCACTAAATAAAATATTCATATCAGTTAAAGCTCTCTGGATTTTCTTTTGATACTGCCTTCATCTGCACTGACATTAAAATCTTTCTTAATATGAATATAACTATATCACTGCTCTGTTCCCATACTGTATAATTTTAAGGTTAAAATGACATGATATTGACCATAAAGCTTCCCAAGGCCTGTTCCCTGCCTCTCCACTCAATCTTTTCTCCCAGGCTAGTACATGAACTAACTAAATTCACTTCCAAGTTCTCAAACCACTGCTTTCAACCTCTGGCCATTTGCATGTGCTGAGTCCTCTCTGAGGAATGCTAAACCTCCAGTCTCTGCTTCTAGTAATTACTTGGCCCAGGAGACATTACTTCTACTTAAATATCCTTTCCACGATCTTCACAGAAGTCTAGGCATATGATTCACATTTCTCCTTGGCCCACTTCCTACTGGACCACAAATCTTCTTGAGGGCAGAGATGGCTGTCACTTTTGCTTAGTAGCCTACATACCTAACAGAGTATCTGGTTTAAAACAAATTTTGAGTAATCAATAAATGAGTATCATATGAGAGTAAGATGCCTTTGGTTACATTATCAGTTAGAGAGATACTTCAAGCAAAAGTATCCTCTGCTTCCTTACCAGGAAAGTTTAAAACAGGTAAGGATATATATATATCCTAAGGAGTAAATAGACAAATATTGTGTATATATATATATATATATATATATATATATATATATATATAGAATGTAATAGAACATGTATAGGGCAGCCTATAGATAACAGTATGCCATGGAGGCAAGCAGTCAGACATTGGAGTAGGATCCATGAGGGAGACTCAAGGAGCCTGTTTTCTGTTCTAAACTCCATATGTGAACTTAGGGCACCTCACTCTGCATTATGACCTTCACTTTAAAAGAGAGGTGGGTTTAGGGCAGTTGACATCCCACATTCTTTCTAGCTCTACAGTTCTAGTTGGCAAAAATTATATAATCTTATCATGGTTTGAATTTCACCTTGATTTACTATATCTCTATAACTTGAGTCTTTGAGTTTACAACATGTCTTAAAATACAATTTCAAGACATGCTGTGATGCTGGGGAACATAGATTTGGGGATTAAAATATCAGTCAGTTCATTGAACCTTTTATTGGGTACTCAGTAGAAGCACCACAGTGTTTTAGGTATGGTGAGCATTGCAAAAAGTAGGATGAAACCCAAGTCCTCAATGACTCTAAAATCTAAGGAAGTAAAACCAAAAACAAGAAAGAGAAGAGAATGTATTCTAGGGCTCTGACCTTGCTCAGTGGCTATAGTAATAGCCTAAAATACACGAGACATCAGGGTTGTTGAGGAAGGCCTGATAGCAAAATCATGAATTTAGTTGGACCTTCAAATCTTTCAAGAGTGGTGACAAGGGAGAATAATATGTAATCAGGCACAAAGGCAAAAATTGACACTATTGGGTATGTGTAGGGAACTGGAAGGCAAAGGGGAGATGGGATTTGTATCTTGGTGTGGAGTCAGGCCTTACTAGAGGGAGAACTGAGCCCCACAGGGAGACTGGGATGGAAAGAAGAGACTAGACTAGCAGGCAGCTGGGAATTATCAGGGATAGCAAACAACACAACACAGAGACACTCCAGAGTGTGAGCAGATCTGTGTGTGGCAACCAGAATGCTGCCTTAAGAGGAATGGATATAAGGAAGGGACTCCTCAGGGTGGTATCCACAACTTTGTGTGGATTAATTCAGAGTGGTAACCTCCCTCCTTGGAAACCACAAATCTGGATAAAGCAGACATTTAAATCATATGAATCAGCCTTGCATTTATGATCATGTTTGATGCTTCATCTCTCATTAACTCCCTCATTGCCTTGGGTCTATGTTTATACATCAATAAATAGGAGTTCCACCTCTCTGTCCAGTTGTCTGTTTGTTCTAGAACCAATGCCCCTTAAAATACAAACACTGGCATCTTACCCCTCGTATTCATGAGGGCTTCCTATTCCCAAACCGAAGACCCTCTTTTCCTTCTTGCTTTATTCTGGTAGCTACATCATTGAGAAGACACTCTCCACTCAGTGAGGAATGCCTCCTTCCAGGCAGGGGACTATATGGGTGCATATGTTTTGTTTCCTTGCAGTCCAAATATCTGGGTTCTGGCTGAAAAACTCAAAGCAAATGGAGCACTCATCTGTCTATGGTTATAATGATTTACTCACCCAATAAAACTTAGATTTATCTAAATTAGATTCATTTAAATTTGCTTGTCTGTCATCTCTGTTAGAAAACATGAAGGTTTTCTTACTTGTTGATGAAGGAGGTGAGACTTAATTTACAGCCTGTTTATTCTCCTTCTGTCTCTGTCTCTGCCAGTTCTGTACACACTCCTGACACTCATGGATGTTCTCACAGGGAGATGGTCCAGCCTCAGCTGATGCAGAGCTTGGAGGAAGGAATAAGCAGCCTTGGCTTCGGATTAATGAGCTGTTTGACTGGGACATGACGTTGGTTTAACAGCAGTTTTCCTTAAATGTGGCATGATCAAGAATTTGCAGAAGTTTATTCTTAGCTCTTTCTTTTGGCTTCTGCAACATGTTAACAGCTTGTGCATTTTGTAATGCCTTTTTTTCATTGCCATGGCAACCATTAAAACTTAAGGTGTAAATGACTAGAGATCTGGCCAAGCTATTGGTTGCTAGCACGCTGGAAAACAGTGCAAATGAAACCACATCTAGCCGGCGGCAGCTTTTTACATGTGTGCCTCACCTTAATTAAGCTGACATGTGAGATTACATAGCAAAACAACAATTATTAGAATAAATTATTAGGAAATGATTATCCACATCAGAAAGCGCTGACAATAGCATCCCTTTATACAGTGAATTCCTTAGTTGATTTTAAGGTATATGATTATGTTGACCACAAGCCAATTTACAGGAAATTTTTAGGAGTATTTATGCAAACCCTGAGTAACTAAATCTTAGAGAAGAGTCAAGAGTTTGATTTCAGAGCCAAATTAAGTTGGTAGGCATATATTCTACCTAGATCTCACCACATTTTTATTTTTGCTTCTAAACATTATGGTGATCAGCTCTTTCAAAAATGGTATGGTAAGGTTTCCCTGGTGGCGCAGTGGTTGAGAGTCCACCTGCCGATGCAGGGGACAAGGGTTCATGCCCCGGTCCAGGAAGATCCCACATGTTGCAGAGCGGCTGGGCCTGTGAGTCATGGCCGCTGAGCCTGCGCATCCAGAGCCTGCGCTCTGCAACGGGAGAGGCCACAACAGTGAGAGGCCCACATACCGAAAAAAAAAATAAAAATGGTATGGTAATTAATGAACTATTATCAAACTTACTTTGAGTTGCCAATGCTAAGCAAATCCAGGCATGTATGTCAAGCAAAGCAAAAGACAAACAGACAAGTTAATAAATCCAACAAAACAACAACAACAACAACAAAAATAACAAAACTGACAATCTCAATTATAACCAGGTCAATGGCTACAATACATATAATTTATTAATATTATTTTTATTTTATTTTCCAATTCTACAAGTCTTAATTCCATTCAGCTCTATGCTGGGCACTGTAGGAGGTACTAAGAACTTGTGAGGCAAAGTTCCTATTTTCAGTGAATTTGTCAATCTATTTGAGAATAAGATTTACATGAAGAAAACAAATATAAAACAAAAAACGTTTTTTACACGTTAAAACAAATGCTCCTAGAAATACGCTCTGTGAGTTCAGAAAGTGGAAGAATCACCATGAACTTGATAGTCAGGAAACATTTTATATAAAAGGTGAAATCTGAACTTCGTATTGAAAGATCAGGTGAGATTTGGCTAACCAGACAATAGGATTTGGAGGATGGCATTTCTGAAATATTTTTCAGAAGAAATATTTCTCACTACAGTGAAATCAAAATGGTTTCTTGAAAATATGAGGTAGTGTGAATGCTGGATGAGAAAATGGTTCATCCTCAGTTTAAGGTAACATTTTGTTTAAAATATTGGTATTCCTTAGGAAATATGAGAATATTTCTTCATAGCTCAAATGAAGATGACAGCCTTTCCCTGTCTAATATGATGACGAATTCATGCTGAACACATAACAAAGTTTGATGCACTCTTACCTTAAGGCTATGATATATTTTAGGCAGAAGAAAATATATATTTAAGGAAATAACTGGATGAAATTTACAGGCATCTTAACAGTACCACCCAAATCAGAGAAGTATGTTTCTTAATAAGATTTTTAAGTACCATGTTTCTTCTTATTCTCATCCAATTAAACTACAATGATTAAAATGCGGATTGTGATCTTAGTTGAAATAAGAGACACAAACATCCAATGTCCACCTGTTTAATGAAAATACATCTTGAGAAAGTCCATCTTCAATGCTGCCTTCTACAAAGGTAGCCTCTAACATTGTCTACTTCCAATCTCCATCACTGGTAGGTGCTTGTTTAATCAAGAATCTTATTCATTACAGGCAACTAAAGTGAGAGCGTTGTGTGAGAGTCTGTCTTGATGTTGAAACTGGGAGGGTTGCCCTGGATTTTATTACCTTTAGTAAAAGTAGGATAGATTTCAGCATTTTATTTGTAGACCCCAAGATTCTCTTACTAGAGCAAAGTAGTTCCTTCCTGCATTGAGGGTCACTGCCTTTGTAGTTGTTCATAACAATAGAGCCTTAATGAACCGTCCCCCCAAATTGGTAGTTATCCATTAAACAATTATAAGAGCTTGAGGAAATGGAAAACCCCACTGTATGATTAAATGAGCAAGAAAAAGTTTTTACTTTTCCATTTTCATTCATATTCATTAGATAATTGACCCCAAACAGGCAATAATCTACTTTGCTGTTGGAAACAACAGGACAAGTCATTATGCTCACAGGAATGCACAGACACACACTCACACTCTCCCACCTCTCCCTCTGGCTCTCTCTAACATGAGATTCTATCTTAAGAGTACCATTTCTCTTTATAACTCTTGTATTTATTTCTGTGAAAACACTACTACCATTGTAATTAGAAAAAATGCCATCAGTCACTGGCACCTCAGTGTAAGTATATTATCATTCAAAAGAAGCAGTTTTGTTGGGTAAAAATGCATAAAGATCTGGGGGCACTTTGGAATCTATAGAAGCATAAATGCTGTAAAGTGGGCAAAAACCCTGGTGGTGAGTTAAAGGCAAATGTGTAATTTATTTAGGAGCCTGGAGAACTATATTCTCATCCTGGTTTTAAATGACAGAGCCAATTTAGTCACACTAGTTAATTTTGTTGAGTATCGCTTTCTTTAACTGCCACACAAAACTATTGAACAAGATGACCTCTAATTTCCATTCTAAAATTTTATTTATATAGTTATAATTGCAAATTTGCCAAGGATCTGTCCTTCCCTAGTGGACAATTGCTAATAGATATAGCAGAATAGATTAATGACTAGTCCCATCTAATAATTTTTAAAAATCCTTATAGAGTCAGCCAAATTAAGTAGCCCTACACTATTAATATTGATCTTTCCTCTTTTCATTAGAGCCCTGTCTTAGAATTCTAAAATAATCCCTGAATTTCCACTCACTGCTGTACACCCTTTGTGTAATTCCTTCCTCTTGAGGGAGGGAAGAACCTGGGAATATGACAAAATAACTCTCTGCTGGCCAATTACAGAAGGAGGAGAAATCAAAGTGATTACTTCTACTGGCCTGTTTTGAATTGCCTATGCAAGCCATGTAGCAAGGAACCATGGGTGACCTCTAGGAGCTGAGCAGACTCCTCAACCAGCAAACAGCCAGCAAGAAAACAGAGATCTCAATCATACCACTGCAAGGAAATGAATTTTGTAATATCCAGTGAGCTTAGAAGAGGACCACAGGGCTCAGGCAAGAGCCACAGTCCCAGCTGACACCTTGATTTCCACCTGGTGAGACCCTGAGCAGAGCATCCAGTGAGTGATCCACAGAAACAGTGAAATCAAAATTTGTGTTCTTTTCAGCTGCTAAGTGTGTAGTGATTGGTTATACAGGAATAAAAAACTCATACTAGGCCCTTAGACTATCACTTATTTCTGAAGATTGAGTTCACATAAGCAAATGTGAACATCTGATGAGAGAAGATACTGGAAAAATACCCACCAGTACATTTGACAGAGTCAAGAAGAAAAGGATCTATGGACAAAGCAGACTATATGAAAGTGGGTTTCCTTTGGCCCATTATGATCTCATCTAACACTTGGGCATTCAGACCAGCACTCACTTCCCTGCCTATCTAGTTTTTTTATGTGCACATGCTTGTGCATAAGTGTGAGTACATGTTGTATGTTTGTATTTGTTTGGTAATGAACCATATCAGATATTTTAGGACTAGTTGTTAAGCCACTTATAATGGATATAACTATGCAAGTCTGCCATTGGGGAAATTTTCTCCTGACCTCAGCTGGTGATCAGCTTATGTCCTG
The DNA here is from genome assembly GCF_951394435.1 of Stenella coeruleoalba. NCBI lineage: Eukaryota > Metazoa > Chordata > Mammalia > Artiodactyla > Delphinidae > Stenella > Stenella coeruleoalba. Next base: position 34,790,508 of record NC_137160.1, on the reverse strand, counting down.
AAGCATAAGAACTGATAGGCCCTATAATTTTATCCAAACTAATGTAACAGCATCTGCTGTCCTTGGTGCTTGCTATCTGATTAAGTTCCCAAATTAGGGATTGCTTTTGGTAACCTGAATTCTGTCATGGTGATAAAATCTGACAATATCTGCTCTTATTTTTGACTCTCCCATCATGGAGTGTTTCTTCAATAACACATGGACCATCTCAGACCATCACATATTCCTCTGGCACTTTATTAGAATTTGTAATTTTGTAATCCAACTGAAAATGAGATTGCATGCTTTCTAATGTAAGAAAGGAGAGAGGGAGCCCAATTCAGCTTTAAAACTGCAATTGTTTGCCTACCTCCAGGGACACATCTCACAGATTGCCATGAAAATAAATTGGAAGGTCTACAATTCCAAATCACTGCTTACCATGTATTACTTCCCAGATAAAAACAAACACTACCACAACCATCATCACCATCAGGAATATACAAAAACATATCCAAAAACTTTCATCCCTTCATGAGGGAAAATGCATTACAATTAGATTAGACTATAACCATTCAAAAACTGTGTTTGTTTTCTGCTGCTTTAAAAATGATTTATTACTTTTTACTATTTTTTTTCAAGATTATCCTTTCAAGATTTTTCCTTTAGGAAAAGAGCAGTTTGGCTCTCTGTGTCATTACCAAAGGAAAGTGAAAGCCTTCAACTGCGGACGGCTGCAATTTCCACCATAACAGTCAACCCAGCAATTAGAACCGTTTGTTACAGTGACAGCAAAGAGAACCATTTTCAAGCAACAAGGCAGAAGAGTAGGAGCTGGAGGAAGCGAGAGCATGTTCATTCGAAGGGGACTAACGCCACACAGCAGCTAATCCTGGAATAGCAGGCAGTTTGGGGAACTGAGGCTACAAGGGCTGAGATATTCACATAAATTCTTGAACTTTAACGAAAGGTCTAATCTTGCCTTCTCTGACTGAGAATGAAATTGGATCAGAAATGTTGGCCTTTAGGGAGGACAAAGGATTTTTATTCAGTCCACTTTCTAAATTAACTTCTTTTAATATTAAAAATGAAAATAAAAAGATGGACATTTCCATTGTTAATTCTGTATTTGAGATAGTATTTCAGGTTCAGAAAACACCTCACAACAGAAACTTTGCCAATGAAGCCATATTTATTTTACAGCAAAGACATTTGAAATATAACTTCAACATCTTAAATCTGTTGCCACTTAGTCATTTCCCCTGATTTTCATATATTTAAATTATGTTTAAAGTTTCATTGATAGCTTGAGAGAAAATGCTATGTTTGATCTCTTTTTTTCCGCTTCCATCATTCTTCTCCTTTCCTTGTTCTTCTTCTCCTTTATTTAAATATAGTCTTCTTACCTTTGGGTTTGGTTCTCTATTCCCGCAATGACAAACTGCATAACTCTGGGACTTGCCAGCTTCTCTTGGATGTTTATTTCTCCCTGTCTCTAATAAAGCAAGAATGTAACTTGCTCACCTCAAAGAAACCATCTGAGAATTAAAGAAATAATGTGAAATGTTTGATTTTCTCAGGACCAGGTACTTTTCCCTTCTTTGTTCAAGAGCTATTAGTATATAGGGATTCAATAAATAGCCAACCACAGAACAGTCTTAGATGTTGAATAGGCATCTTGCTAGATATTTTAGTGGCAGATATTTGAATATATCAACTTCTCTATCCCACAGTGAAAAGAGCCAGGTTAACACACCTAGGAATTCCCCTCTTTTTAAAGAGGAGGTGGTTTGCCGGGAATGTTTCAGCTACTGTTTTCCAGTCTGCCTTTCAAGAAGCAGGTATTGTTAATGCAGAAAATAAAATGTTGGTAGTTTTTCTCTTCTGCTTTGTTTTAGGGAGGATGAGGATTTGTTTTATCCTTTTATTTGTTTTGCAACAGTGCAACTACTGCTTTGGCACCGAGACAGCTTCTGCTGGAGTCAGAGGTGAGGTTACGCTTGACTGAATAAATCTAAGATCAATTTGTTGTCTCATACTTCAATATTAAATGCAGTTTGAAATATAATTGTTAGTCTGTGCACTCTCTGTTTTAAAGGAAGTGTTCCAGCATCTCAGAACAGGGAGTGTGGTTATCGGTGATAAACCAAGACATGTACACTAAACCAAGGCTAACCAGAAATTTCCAGGCTGAGAGAGAGAGAGAGAGAGAGAGAGAGAGAGAGAGAGAGCGTACAAGGGCAAGGAAAACAGAGAAGGGAGAAGGAAAAGGCAAAAAACAGCAGAGCTTGTAGTAGTCAAAACATTGTGTGCCTTGAAAAATAGTCAAATTTGGAAATCTGCAAAAAAATTTGCAAAGAAGATGTATTATTTAAACATTGTTTTTGGCCTTCCCTGGTGGCACAGTGGTTGCGAATCTGCCTGCCGATGTAGGGGATACGGGTTCGTGCCCCGATCCGGGAAGATCCCACATGCTGCGGAGCGGCTGGGCCCGTGAGCCACAACCGCTGAACCTGCGCGTCCGGAGTCTGTGCTCCGCAACGGGAGAGGCCACAACAGTGAGAGGCCCGCGTACCACAAAAAACAAAAAAAAAAACATTGTTTTCATTATTTTTCCTACGTAAAAGGTCTCTCCTTGTACAGCTTCATAACTCCTGCTTTGGAGGAAAGATGTCACTCTGGGCAAGTGACTCCCCTTTTGGGAGTATTTACATGTTAAAAGGGAGCTTCTGAGAAGACACAGTGCGTGCTGGAGCGGGTGGAGGTGGGCAGGTTGTTCCCAACTAGGTGGGAAGGGCTTTTGAGATACCCTTGGAATCAAGATCTGTAAGGCTTTTCCCCATTATATATTAAATGATATACCTTCATTTTTAAACAAACAAAAAAAAAAATCTCCACTTTTGCCTGCCCCCTCAGACCCTGCTGATCACCGTTCTACTCTCTGTTTCTGTGACATCTGTGAGTTTGCAAACACATTCCTAAATAAACAATGGTGTGAAGAAGAAATAACAAATAAATAGAAAATACCTTGAGATGAATGAAAATGAAAAGAAAACGTACAAGAACTTTTGGGATAAATGTAATGCAGCACAAAGACAGCAACCTATGGCTGGAGATATCTATATTACAAAAGATGATAATAAATCACTAACCTGATAGACATATATGCATGTGTGTGGGTTTATGAAAATTGAAAACTAGTAACACTAAATACAGCAAAATATAAGCAGTGATTATTTTTGGCCGTTTAATAGACATGCTCATTTTCTAACAGCTTTATGTTTTCCCCATTATATGTTAAATGTTATACCTTCATTTAAAAAAAAAAAAAAAAAGAGATCTGTAAGGCTTGATGTTCTGGAATTGCATTCAACAGGACAAAAGAGAAAAAGGAGTGATCACCAAATCCCCGTTTTGAGGCTCCACAAATTGAGATGCACATTGAATCAGGAAGTTGTGTTGTTGATTCCAGGTCTGATGCATTCTGAAGTGGCCTCTCCATCATGCTGGGCTGAGTGACAAGGGCAAACATGTGTGTCATGTCTGACCAGGAGAATAAGACACAGTGTCTTGAACTTACTGGCTGATAAGAAGTGTTTCCCTCCCTGAAAGTCAGCACAGGGTCCTGGAAAGGGCAGGGTTCTATTATCAGACAGGTGAGGGTGTGTGTCCCCACTCCATCATTTACTACTTATGCAATTTTAGGCAATTTACACAAACTCAAGGACCCTTCATTTTCTCATTAGTACAGGGACATGATCATATTTACATAGAAGGATATGGGGAAAATTCAAATAAGGTGATGACCATGATAGTTATCCATTCATGTGTACCTGTTTGTGTCAAACTCAGCAAAAGCTTACATATAACTTTGTATTTAATCTTTGCAGTCTTGAATGATAAGCATTATTACTATTTTGAGGGTAAGGAACCTCAGAGTGTCAATGTAGTTCTCAAGGCCACAGCCATTAAGTGAGAGAAATACATTCAAAGTCAAGTTGGTTTGACTCCAAAGCCTTTCTTCTCCTGTAGAGTCAATGAAATCTGTTTCTCTGTACAATCTGCTTTGCTGACTTGATACATCTTTGGCGACATCCTGCTCTATTTAGGTCCTGTGCCAGTCCATGGGTCACAGCAGAAAATCGGGCTGATGAAGTGAGGCAAGAGAGACTGCTCAAAACAATACCAATATCTGTTCTGTGTTTTGTATTCTTGAATAACACTGACATCCTTTCCTCCATTTGAAACCCATTAAAAATTTGAAGATGACTCTCAGGTTCCCCCAAGACTTCTCTTTTCCTAACTAAACACCTACAATTCCCTGAAGCATTTGTATAAGCATTTGGCTTCTACAATTCTCAAAACCTAGCTATTCTTTAACTATTTCTTTCCTCTATCCACATGAGATAAAACAGTTATACTATTAATAAGAGAAAGAGATAGCATAATCCAGTCTCTTGGGAGAATTTTTAATCAATGCTATTTTTATAAACACTGTTTTAGGTTTATTTTTTTGGAATTTTATTTATTTTATTTATTTTTATACAGCAGGTTCTTATTAGTTATCTATTTTATACAAATTAGTGTATAAATGTCAATCTCAATCTCCCAGTTCACCCCCCACCCCCCCCCCACTTCCACCCCCCTTGGTGTCCATACATTTGTTCTCTACATCTGTCTCTCTATTTCTGCCTTGCAAACCAGTTTATCTGTACCATTTTTCTAGATTCCACATATATGCATTAATATACGATACTTGTTTTTCTCTTTCTGACTTACTTCACTCTGTATGACAGTCTCTAAGTCCATCCATGTCTCTACAAATGACCCAGTTTCATTCCTTTTTATGGCTGAGTAATAGTCCATTGTATACCTGTACTACTTCTTCTTTATCCATTCGTCTGTCGATGGGCATTTAGGTTGCTTCCATGACCTGGCTATTGTAAATAGTGCTGCAGTGAACATTGGGGTGCATGTGTCTCTTTGAATTATGGTTTTGCTGGGTATATGCCCAGTAGTGGGATTGCTGGGTCATATGGTAATTATATTTTTTGTTTTTTAAGGAACCTCCATACTGTTCTCCATAGTGGCTGTATCAATTTACATTCCCACCAACAGTGCAAGAGGGTTCCCTTTTCTCCACACCCTCTCCAGCATTTGTTGTTTGTAGATTGTCTGATGATGCCCATTCTAACCAGTGTGAGGTGATACGTCATTGTACTTTTGATTTGAATTTCTCTAATAGTTAGTGATGTTGAGCAGCTTTTCATGTGCCTCTTGGCCATGCATATGTCTTTGGAGAAATGTCTATTTAGATCTTCAGCCCATTTTTTGATTGGGTTGTTTGCTTTTTTAATATTGAGCTGCATGAGCTGTTTATGTATTTTAGAGATTAATCCTTTGTCTGTTGATTTGTTTGCAAATATTTCTGAGGGTGGTCTTTTCATCTTGTTTATAGTTTCTTTTGCTGTACAAAAGCTTTTGTTTCATTCTGAGGGTGGTCTTTTCATCTTGTTTATAGTTTCTTTTGCTGTACAAAAGCTTTTGTTTCATTAGGTCCCATTTGTTTATTTTTGTTTTTATTTCCATTACTCTTAAAAGTGGTTCAAAAAAGATCTTGCTGTTATTTATGTCAAAGAGTATTCTTCTTATGATTTCCTCAAAGAGTTTTATTGTGTCTGGTCTTACATTTAGGTCTTTAATACATTTTAAGTTTATTTTTGTGTATGGTGTTAGGAAGTGTTCTAATTTCATTCTTTTATGTATAGCTGACCAGTTTTCCCAGTACCACTTATTGAAGAGACTGTCTTTTCTCCATTGTATCTTTGCCTCCTTTGTCATAGATTAGTTGACCATAGGTGTGTGGGTTTACCTCTGGGCTTTCTATCCTGTTACATTGATCTATATTACTGTTTTTGTGCCAATACTATATTGTCTTCATTACTGTAGCTTTGTATAAACTGTTTTAGGTTTATTTTACTCTTCAATTTTTCTCTTTAAAATTCCTCCAGCAAGGATCTGAAAGCCATGCAAGCCTTCACAGATATCAACCTTCACTGTGACCACCAAGGGAAGAATGGCATTGGTCCTGGGTTTCAGCCATCAGTTTGCCATTGTCTAACTGTCCACCCTCACTGAATAGATTGGAATAAAAAGCCCAGAGAGGCTGAGGGCTTTTCCAAGGTCACTGATTTCATGTAGGAGTATTAGAATTAATGCCTATGCTTCCTGCCCTCCTGTTGAGGGTCATCACTTCTGTGATCCTCATCAGACAATTTCTACAAGTGGGATCCAGCATCAAGAGACCCACTTTCCAACACCACAGGCTGCTCACCTTCTAGTGCAATCACCATCTAATCACTGCAACCATCTCCTCCCATTATGACATACACAAATATGTACTCACATGTACACACACTCACATGCACTCATATACATGCATGGAAACACACATCTCACCCAAGTACACACCCAGATATGCACATATGCATACCTTCACATGCAGACATACGCACACTCATACACAGGGACACACAATTCCTATTGGTCAGTGTAGAACAGATTTTTCCATTCTTGGACCTGAAAAACTCATATTCATCCTTAAAAATCTGATTCTGGGGCATCCTCTTCTATGACCATTCCTCCAGAGATGAACCATTCCCCCTCTGTATTACCCAGGAGGGAGTAATATTATGCACTATCCTCCACTATTTTTGTACTATTTTGTCCACTATTTTATTTTTCTGTTGCACTGTGTAGATTGTAACTGCCTTCTGGAAAGAACCATATTTTGCTTTCTTTTGTATTCCCATAACCTACCAGAGAGCTTGTCATAATAAATGTTTCCTGAACAGAAATAAACTTCTGATACTGTAGTTAAAAGTAGTAGAGAAGGAGGTATCCTAGGGGAGGAAGTAATACATAATACTCTGCTGCTCAAGCATTTTCCCCTCACCTTGCATTGATTACTAACTTTGTACTAGAAATACTATGATTCATTCATTCACTTAAAGAATGTTTCAGCCTACTGTGTGATAGACAATGTGCTAAGTGCACTGAAGGTAACAAATCTGGGTGTCAAACACCCTGTCTTCAAAGAAGGTATCATCCAGGTTTGAAACAGCTAGGTGGCATTTTTTGGGGCTCCAAGGATCTCTGGTTCTTTATGTCTCAGTGCAGAAAGAATCCAGTGAGAGGCAAAGTGATAGATAAGAAATTATTTATTAGAATAAGATGCTTGTGAGGCTTACAAGTGGGCAGGCAAATGAGTGTTGTGCTGCCCGAGTACTTAGTGGGTTACATTTTCATCATCAAAGGAAAAGAGGGGAGGGGGAGAAGACCACCTTCTTCCTCATTCTTTGAGTCTTCCATCATTAACTCCTCCTATGTGTCAGGCAAGGAAGTTTTTGACCCTATATGGCTCATCAGGGACTGTCGTGCTGCTACAGAAAAATTATTTCAGATCTCAGTACAATGAGGGTCTTTCTCTTTGAAATGTCACCTTTCCTTAAGTTATTGTTTTTTTATGTGTGCAGAGAGCATGCCCTAGGGGTCATTAACTTGTGGACATCGCTGGGCAGAATGTAGGCTTTATTTTTCTACTATTGTTTTATTGTCTTAAGGTATGACTTGTGCTTCCATTGCATGTTTTTTTGCTAAGCAAGTTAGCTTGGTTTTGTTGTTAGGCAAGCCTGTCTGGCTTTGATGCCAAGCAACTTGCTCTGCTTCATGAGTCAAGCAAGCCCACATGGTTTCAGAATTTTTCCATCATTTTCTTGAGTGATCATTAACTTACTGCAGTCTCCCAAAGCCCCCTAAAGTTCCTTCTCTATCTACAGTCCTCTTGTGGAAACTTTGCACTATTGGATCATCCCACTCTATCCCTATCAGTTTGAGTTGGGGGTGTTGTGGTGGGGCAGAAGAGTACAGACATCTATGAACACTGCCATAATGAGAGAGTACCAAGAAAAGTTAAAAAGAAATGCTATGGAAATTCAGAAAAAAGCAAGAGTAATTTGAGAAAGCTCTATGCCAGCCTCTGGTCTCTGTACCTGGTGCTTGCCAGCTTCCACTCCTGGTATATGGTCTTTAATTCGGTCTTACAGGACAGATGTCTCCCTAAATCCCAAGCCATAGAGAACCTTTCACTTACACAAGATTAACTTTATCTGTCCATTACCACTGGATCCTGATATATGTAATCCCATTTCAATCCTGAGGCAGTTTTACATTACAGCTTACAGATCAGGTTCAAATAAATTCAAACACTGGCTCGCTTGTAAAATATTCCAAGAAAAACCAATGCCAAAAGAAGGACCAAAATGCCAGAGATTTTGGAAAATCCAAGTAGCTCAACTATTTTTTTTTTAAGTTTTAGATGGATTCAAGATTGATAGCCTGGGAGAAAGAGAGGAGAATTCCATGAAGAAATGAAAATAATGCTTTTGACAGGAAGGAATAGAAAATGTGGATTGAGCCAACCTCTATGAAGGCATAGAGGAAAACAAGATCAAAGAAAAACTTTAGAGGATTCTCCCACCACTTCCCCTCTTGTCTTCAGGGCCTGCAGGGGCAGTGGGGGCTGGGTTTGTTTTGTTTCATTTTGTTTTATATCCACAGAATGAGTACTTTCTCCCATCTTCATTCTCTCCGCAGGACTCCCTACCTCCTTAAATACAAGAGTGGCTGCAGTTTAGACAAAGAAAAGCAGGTTTATATGTGTGTAAGACACATGGGAAAAATGTTCATTTCCTCTCCAAGTTCTTCCACCATTTCCTATCCCTTCACACAGACCCAGGCCAACTTCTATTGCCTGATCTATGGTACCATGGATCATGGACAAAAGCTTGTTATTCAAGTTCAAGAAAAGATGCCCACACAAGAAACAAAGGAGAAGGAGCATGGTATTCTAACAACACTATGAAAGGCAAATGCCTGACAGCAAACCTGCCAGGGAGCAGGATTTGGTAAAAGGAAAAAGAGAACTAAAGAAGGACAGGCCACTATGACAGTATTTATTGTGGAGGATTTGGGGGCAATAAAGAACAACCAAGATAGGAGATCAATCTTCTCTGTACCCTGAAAGTTAACTCCCCTTTCCTCCACCAAACTCTTCTCCCCATAATGTCCCTATGTCTCTTCACATTTTCCAATGATTAGAATTCTTTCTTCAGAGGTATTTATGCTACTGAATCCAGAATGGTGACTCTTGTCTTTTTTATGCATTATTATGACTCTTTATTCTCTCCTTGGTGCCTATGTTTATGTGCACACACACACATTTGCCTTGTGGATTGATAATACAAGATAAAGGGAATACTTATTGTTTTGGGGACTTCAAGCATTTTCATGAAAAACATGTTCATGAAAATCTCACAAAAATCCAACAGCCTGGGCATTGTTATTATTGTCACTGTTTCACAGGTAATGAAATGGTGTCATGGAAGAAAGACAAGTTAATCAATAATAATACACCAGCTAGTAAGTGAAAGAGCTTGAATTCAGTCCTTTAATAGTGTATTTTATTAATAGCATATTTTAGTTGTTCCAACACATCAGTTTGCCTTTGCTATCATTATCTTACCTGGTTTCCATGGCCCTAGTTCAAATCTTTTTTTCTCTATGATGTCTTTTTCTGAACACATAAATCTACACAATTATCTTCCTTGAAGTTTGTTATAATAATAATAATAATAATAATTGAAATTATACATTCTGATAGTGTTTTGCAGTATATAGCATGGTGCTATTGTATACCATGCTTGTTATATTATATATTTGTTCTTATTATATATAAGCACAAATGTTATAAAATCTTACCTAAAAATGCTTATTGAGTGTTTACCATGTACAAGTTATGCTTATAAGGAACTCCCCTTATTTTCCAGCTAATCCAAATAAATGTTTTATTTCACTAATTATATTATAAGCTTTGTAAGGCATATGCATCCTTTATATTTTCTCTTTGTTCCCCTAGTGTCTACCACTTCCTCATCCCTGTAGAGCCTGTACACATAGTATGTGTGCAATTAAATCTAACTACACGATTCATAACAAGTAAAATACAAGTTCATAATTTTATTAGTGTCTTCTGTTGTTGCTGCTTTTGTGATTACTGAGTGCCCATTTCAGGGTGTTTCTATGTCTAAAATGCATAGAAAATACCAAACCTTTCTAACTCCAAGGGTTTGGCAGATCTCATTTTTGCCAGCCTTTAAGGGCAGCTGCAAAAGCCTGTTTTGACACATAAAATTTAGTTCTAGGGTTTTTTTTTTTCAGCTGCTAATGTTTCCTGTTGAGCCAAAATATGAACAGCACCCTGCCAGCCATATTGTATTACATTATGAAACTGCAAATTGCATTAACAAGATAATCTAATAACTTTTTCTGAGACAGGAAATATGTGCACCATCATTTTCTAAAGGGCAGGGAGAAAATGGCATCCTTTTGGACATCAGTAGATGTGGAGAAAAGAATTCAGCCCAAGTGAGACTTTGGGCTTCTTTCTGTGACAGACATCACCCTGCCAGTCATTCTGCCAGTCATCCAGCAGCATACAGTATAATCTGGGAGATGTGATTTCTCATCATCGTCTTGGTACCTCTCTGTAGCATGAAAATGAAATTACTAATTGCAGGTAAGTATAAAATCTCCCTAGAAGAGCTTTCCTTTGACATAAGATGACAGCTTTAAATTTTTGTACTTAATAAGATGGACCAAGTTTAAGAAAGTTTCTCTTTCTTAGCATGAGAAGTTGTGGACAGTAAGATATCTTCAACTTTATAAAAGAAAAAAAAAGATTATAATCTCTCAAGCAAACTACTCTAGTATTTCTTGTCTTAAAAATATCCAAATGTTCTAAGAAAGCAGGATTCAGCTTCTAACTCTCCCCCCAGAACCTTACTCAAGTCACCAAAGAGATGGTAGAGTGAGAAAAGATATTTATCAATGCTGAATCTGAATCCTGGTGTGTGTCATGTGATGGAACTAAGTCAAAGGAAGGTGGTGAGGCAGACACAAGAGCCATACAAGAGGCATTCCTGATGAGTGGGCTTTACTACTGAAGAGTAGGAGGTAAGGGCTGATGGTCCAGGTAGACAATGGGAGACATGAGTCTGGCCATTGGGTAACCCACCCACCCTGCATGTACTCTTCCACCTTTTCCATGTCCATGTTGATTAATAACATCTGAAACTTAGTGAAGAGCAAGTTATGAGAAAGCCTAGAACTGCAATAATTGGAGACAATTTCAGCCCTGTATTCCAATAGGAGCAGAGGCACCTCACACAAATTTAAAGGCAGTAGGAATATTTTCAAACTTGACCATTCACCATAATGCATTCCAGCACCAGCTAGAACTCTGTATTCCCCTCACACAGATTAGGAAAAAGAAATTTATTTTTGACATAAGGTCAGAAAATAAGCATATTGCAGAGCAGTTAAATGGGTGGGAATAACAATTATGTTAGGAAAGAAGATATATTTATAAATAGCAACTGCTTTGTTCTTTAAAAACAACAGTTGAAAACTGGGATGATAAAATAATAGACTCATGACAAAGGCAGTGGCTGACTTGAAGAAAGAACTAATGCAAGCACATAATCACAGTGCAGATTCTGAAAAAGCACACTGAGCAGTCACGATCAGAATTGAAATGACAGAAAACCAAGTAAATTATGTGGAGAACAGGCTTAAGGACACTCACATTACAGAATAAATGAACATAAAAGTGAAAGGAAGAAAGAAAAAAAGAAAGAAGGGAAAGAAGGAAGGAAGGAAGGAAGGAAGGGGAAAGAAATAAAGGAAGAAAGTAAGAAAGAAGAAGTGAGAGATGTCAGTGGAGATCATCTTGTGAAAACCTGTGCTCCTAAAGAAGAGAACAAGACCAAAGAAACGAAAAATAATCACAAAGACTGTAGAAGAACTAGTACATTTAACTGACAGAAGACTTGCTCCTGAAGATGGAAGGTCTTCAACGTACACAAGTTAAAATGAACTCATATCTAAACAATATGCTAGTGAAATAATGGAATATAAAGAATAAAAATAAAATTCTAATGTATCTTCACAGAACAAAATATCACATATGCACAATTACAGGAAGATTGGTGATAACTCTGAATATAAACCTGTCTCGCATTTTCCCAACGAAGACTTTGAAAAAATGGAACCACCTTGAAAACATAGTACAAGTTCTAATAAAAATAATTAATTTATTAATTTACTTGCCCAGGCATGTTTAAATTCACATGTTATAAAACTGGTAGTTGAGAATTATATTTTTTTCCTACAACTTAGATCATGAAACACTTTTGTTCAAACTCTTAGCATGGACCTTTGGTGTCAATCTCTTCATCATTATCAGAGTCATTTTAAGATCATTTAACCTCCTAGGTTACACCATTAGAGGCTGCAAAGTTTCAACTTGTTGACTTACAGGAGAACGATTGCCTGTGGCTAGGTCTAAAAGTCTTACCAAGCTCAGTCTCTTCCATATAAGTTTGATGAGTTATGGCTGTTTTGAATATGTGTTAAAATACAACCAATAGAAATTGTATATACAGCTACAAGTTTTCATTTTAATAACATTAGGACAGTTTAAAAATCATAAAGATGTATATTGTCAACAATGTAACTATGTGGCCTACACTTTAAAAAAAAACGTTTTCAATGGTTAATTTACAATGCAGCCCAACACTTGCCATCATGAAGTAGTACCCACAGGAATAATGAAGACAATTCAGTTAAACTCTTTGCCTTCTGGTTCTATTGGATAGTTTTGTGAACCCCTAAAACCCTCACTGATCGAGGTGGTTTCAAGCTAACGTGTCTCTGCAGCCGATTCTGTGTTCCTTGTAAGAGAGATGCTGAAAGGACTAGATAAATCAACTCTCTCTATGCTGAGGCTGGATTCAGATTTCTCTTTTGTATCATGAACAACCAGATTCCAACTGAAGAAAGAGTTAGAGTTCTCAAATTCTATATCTAGCCAAGAAGAAGTGATCCACATGTGAAGACCAAAAGACCACATCAGTCATAAAAGAACTTGAGAAAAGTGGGCTTCCCTGGTGGCGCAGGGGACATGGGTTCGTGCCCTGGTCCAGGAAGATCCCATATGCCACGGAGCGGCTGCGCCCGTGAGCCATGGCCACTGAGCCTGCGCTCCTCGATGGGAGGGGCCACAGCAGTGAGAGGCCCGCGTACTGCAAAAAAAAAAAAAAGAACTTGAGAAAAGTAACACCTATGTACACTTTCTCTTTTTTTGGAGTATATATATATACTTTCTAAAACAAACTTATTAGAAGGCATATACTTTTTTTATAAATTCAGATTATAAATGGTATATTTTTTGGAAATATACTTCATATAAGAATAAAATAATTTAATTATAATAGACTTTAATCAAAAACAGAGGCTCAAACTTGGAGGAAGAAACTGCAGACATTTACCTTTCTTAATTTATTCATAAAAGCTAATATGGTAAAGAACTTAAAAACTGAGTTTAATTAATTTCAATACTTCCTAATTCTGTGAGTCTGTGTTGATTACTACCATCTCTCTGAGTGGGTCTCCTCATGTATAGCACTGGATAATTCCTGAATCTGCCTCATGTGGTTGTCATGAAGATGATACACATTCACACATGTGAAGTACTGACAACATGGTCAGGTCACAGTAAGTCATTAATAAAATGTCACTGTGATTATTGTTACCACTGAACATACTAGGAAATCAACAGATGGTATTCCATTCTCAAAGATTATAATTTAAGGGGACGAGGGGAAGATGGCAGAAGAGTAAGATGCGGAGATCACCTTCCTCCCCACATATACACCAGAAATACATCTACACGTGGAACAACTCCTACAGAACACCTACTGAATGCTGGCAGAAGACCTCAGACCTCCCAAAAGGCAAGAAACTCCCCACGTACCTGGGTAGGGCAAAAGAAAAAAAGAAAAAACAGAGACAAAAGAATAGGGACGGGACCTGCAACAGTAGGAGGGACCTGTGCAGGAGGAAAGGTTTCCACACACTAGGAACCCCTTCGCAGGCGGAGACTGTGGGTGGCGGAGGGGGGAAGCTTCGGAGCCGCGGAGGAGAGTGCAGCAACAGGGGTGCGGAGGGCAAAGCGGGGAGATTCCCGCACAGAGGATTGGTACTGACCGGCACTCACCAGCCCGAGAGGATTGTCTGCTCACGCGCCGGTGCGGGCGGGGCTGCGAGCTGAGGCTCAGGCTTTGGTCGGAGCGCAGAGAGAGGACTGGGGTTGGTGGCGTGAACACAGCCAGAAGGAGTTAGTGCACCATGGCTAGCCGGGAGGGAGTCCAGGAAAAGGTCTGGAGCTGCCGAAGAGGCAAGAGACTTTTTCTTCCATCTTTGTTTCCTGGTGCGCGAGGAGAGGGGATTAAGAGTGCTGCTTAAAGGAGCTCCAGAGACAGACACGAGCCACCGCTAAAAACGTGGACCCCAGAGACGGGCAGGAGATGCTAAGGCTGCTGCTGCCGCTACCAAGAAACTTGTGTGAGAGCACAGGTCACTGTCCACACCCCGCTTCCGGGAAGCCTGTGTAGCTCGCCACTGCCAGGGTCCCAGGATCCAGGGACAACATCCCCGGGAGAACGCATGGCGAGCCTCAGGCTAGTGCAACATCACGCTGGACTCTGCCGCCGCAGGCTAGCCCCGCACTCTGTGCCCCTCCCTCCCCACGGCCTGAGTGAGCCAGAGCCCCCAAATCAGCGGCTTATTTAACCCCGTCCTGTCTGAGCGAAAAACAGACGCCCTCCGGTGACCTACATGCAGAGGCGGGGCGAAATCCAAAGCTGAGCCCCTGGGAGCTGTGAGAACAAAGAAGTGAAAGGGAAATCTCTCCCAGCAGCCTCAGAAGCAGCGGATTAAAGCTCCACAATCAACTTGATGTACCCTGCATCTGTGGAATATATGAATAGACAACGAATCATCCCAAATTGAGGAGGTGGACTTTGAGAGCAAGCTTTATGATTTTTTTTCCCTTTTCCTCTTTTTGTGAGTGTGTATGTGTATGCTTCTGTATGAGATTTTGTCTGTATAGCTTTGTTTCCACCATTTGTCCTAAGGTTCTATCCATCCACTTTTTTTTTTTTAATATTTTTCTTAATAATTATTTTTTAATTTAATAACTTTATTATATTTTATTTTACTTTATCTTCTTTCTTTCTTTCTTTTTTCCTTCCTTCCCTCCTTCCCTCCTTCCTTCATTTCTTCCTTCCTCCCACCATCCCTCCATCCCTCCCTCTCTCCTTTCTTTTTTTCTTTCCTTCTTTCCTTCTTTTATTCTTTCTTTCCTTCTTGCTTCCTTCCTTCCTTCCTTCCATCCTTTTTTTCTTTCTCTCTTTCTTCCTACTTCTACTAATTCTTTCTCTCTACTTTTTCTCCCTTTTATTCTGAGCCATGTGGATGAAAGGCTATTGGTACTGCAGCCAGGAGTCAGTACTGTGCCTCTGAGGTGGGAGAGCCAACTTCAGGACACTGATCAACAAGAGACCTCCCAGCTCCACATAATATCAAATGGTGAAAATCTCCCAGAGATCTCCATCTCAACACAAACACCCAGCTTCACTCAATGACCAGCAAGCTACAGTGCTGGACACCCTATGCCAAACAACTAGCAAAACAGGAACACAACCCCACCCATTAGCAAAGAAGCTGCCTAAAATCATAACAAGTCCACAGACACCGAAAAACACCACCAAACGTGGACCTGCCCACCAGAGACAAGATCCAGCCTCATCCACCAGAACACAGGCATACTACCCCCCACCAGGAAGCCTACACAACACACTGAACCAACCTTAGCCACTGGGGACAGAGGCCAAAAACAATTAGAACTATGAACCTGCAGCCTGCAAAAAGGAGACGCCAAACACAGTAAGATAAGCAAAATGAGAAGACAAAAAAACACACAACAGATGAAGGAGGAAGATAAAAACCCAGCAGACCAAACAAATAAAGAGGAAATAGGCAATCTACCTGAAAAAGAATTCAGAATAATGATAGTAAAGATGATCCAAAATCTTGGAAATAGAATAGACAAAATGCAAGAAACATTTAACAAGGACCTAGAAGAACTAAAGAGGAAACAAACAATGATGAACAACACAATAAATGAAATGAATAATACTCTAGATGGGGTCAATAGCAGAATAACTGAGGAAGAAGAACAGATACGTGACCGGGAAGATAAAATAGTGGAAATAACTACTGCAGAGCAGAATAAAGAAAAAAGAATGAAAAGAACTGAGGACAGTCTCAGAGACCTCTGGGACAACATTAAATGCACCAACATTCGAATTATAGTGGTTCCAGAAGAAGAAGAGAAAAAGAAAGGGACTGAGAAAATATTTGAAGAGATTATAGTTGAAAACTTCTCTAATATGGGAAAGGAAATACTTAATCAAGTCCAGGAAGCACAGAGAGTACCATACAGGATAAATCCAAGGAGAAATACACCAAGACACACATTAATCAAACTGTCAAAAATTAAAAACAAAGAAAGCATATTAAAAGCAGCAAGGGGAAAACAACAAATAACACACAAGGGAATCCCCATAAGGTCAACAGCTGATCTTTCAGCAAAAACTCTGCAAGCCAGAAGGGAGTGGCAGGACATATTTAAAGTGATGAAGGAGAAAAATCTGCAATGAAGATTACTCTACCCATCAAGGATCTCATTCAGATTTGATGGAGAAATTAAAACCTTTACAGACAAGCAAAAGCTGAGAGAGTTCAGTACCACAAAACCAGCTTTACAACAAATGCTAAAGGAACTTCTCTAGGCAGGAAACACAAGAGAAGGAAAATACCTACAATAACGAACCCAAAACAATTTAGAAAATGGGAATAGGAATATACATATCGATAATTACCTTAAATGTAAATGGACTAAATGCTCCCACCAAAAGACACAGATTGGCTGAATGGATACAAAAACAAGACCCATATATATGCTGTCTCCAAGAGACCCACTTCAGACCTAGAGACACATACAGACTGAAAGTAAGGGGATGGAAAAAGATATTCCATGCAAATGGAAACCAAAAGAAAGCTGGAGTAGCAATTCTCATATCAGACAAAATAGTCTTTAAAATAAAGACTATTAGAAGAGACAAAGAAGGACACTACATAAGGATCAATGGATTATTCAAGAAGAAGATATAACAATTGTAAATATTTATGCACCCAACATAGGAGAACCTCAATACATAAGGCAAATACTAACAGCCATAAAAGGGGAAATCGACAGCAATACATTCATAGTAGGGGACTTTAACACGCCACTTTCACCAATGGAGAGATCATCCAAAATGAAAATAAATAAGGAAACACAAGCTAAATGATACATTAAACAAGATGGACTTAATTGATATTTATAGGGCATTCCATTCAAAAACAACAGAATACACATTTTTCTCAAGTGCTCATGGAACATTCTGCAGGAAAGATCATATCTTGGGTCACAAATAAAGCCATGATAAATTTAAGAAAATTGAAATTGTATCAAGTATCTTTTCTGACCACAATGCTATGAGACTAGATATCAATTACAGGAAAAGATCTGTAAAAAATACAAACACATGGAGGCTAAACAATACACAACTTAATAACGAAGTGATCACTGAAGAAATCAAAGAGGAAATTAAAAAAAAAATACCTAGAAACAAATGACAATGGAGTCAGGATGACCCAAAACCTATGGGGTGCAGCAAAAGCAGTTCTAAGAGGGAAGTTTATAGCAATACAAGCCTACCTTAAGAAATGGGAAACATCTCGAATAAATAACCTAACCTTCCACCTAAAGCAATTAGAGAGAGAAGAACAAAAAAAAACCCCAAAGTTATCAGAAGGAAAGAAATCATAAAAGTCAGATCAGAAATAAATGAAAAAGAAATGAAGGAAATGATAGCAGAGATCAATAAAACTAAAAGCTGGTTCTTTGAGAAGATAAACCATTACCCAGACTCATCAAGAAAAAAAGGGAGAAGACTCAAATCAATAGAATTAGAAATGAAAAAGGAGAAGTAACAACTGACACTACAGAAACACAAAAGATCATGAGAGATTACTACAAGCAACTCTATGCCAATAAAATGGACAACCTGGAAGAAATGGACACATTCTTAGAAATGCCCAACCTGCCAATACTGAATCAGGAAGAAATAGAAAATATGAACAGACCAAACACAAGCACTGAAGTTCAAACAGTGATTAAAAATCTTCCAACAAACAAAAGCCCAGGACCAGATGGCTTCACAGGCAAATTCTATCAAACATTTAGAGAAGAGCTAATACCTATCCTTCTCAAACTCTTTCAAAATATAGCAGAGGGAGGAACACTCCCAAATTCATTCTACGAGGCCACCATCACCTTGATACCAAAACCAGACAAGGATGTCACAAAGAGAGAAAACTACAGGCCAATATCACTGATGAACATAGATGCAAAAATCCTCAACAAAATACTAGCAAACAGAATCCAACAGCACATTAAAAGGATCATACACCATGATCAAGTGGTGTTTATTCCAGGAAGGAAGGATTCTTCAATATATGCAAATCAATCAATGTGATAAACCATATTAACAAACTGAAGGAGAAAAAACATATGATCATCTCAATAGATGCAGAGAAAGCTTTCGACAAAATTCAACACCGATTTATGATAAAAACTCTGCAGAAAGTAGGCATAGAGGGAACTTTCCTTAACATAATAAAGGCCATATATGACAAACCCACAGCCAACATCATCCTCAATGGTAAAAAACTGAAACCATTTCCACTAAGATCAGGAACAAGACAAGGTTGCCCACTCTCACCACTCTTATTTAACATATTTTTGGAAGTTTTAGCGACAGCAATCAGAGAAGAATAGGAAATAAAAAGAATCCAAATAGGAAAGGAAGAAGTAAAGCTGTCACTGTTTGCAGATGACATCATATTATACATAGAGAATCCTAAAGATGCTACCAGAAAACTACTAGAGCTAATCAATTAATTTGGTAAAGTTGCAGGATACAAAATTAATGCACAGAAATCTCTCGCATTCCTATATACTAATGATGAAAAATCAGAAAGTGAAATCAAGAAAACACTCTCATTTACCATTGCAACAAAAAGAATAAAATATCTAGGAATAAACCTACCTAAGGAGACAACCTGTATGCAGAAAATTATAAGACACTGAGGAAATTAAAGATGATACAAATACATGAAGAGATATACTATGTTCTTGGATTGGAAGAATCAACATTGTGAAAATGCCTCTACTACCCAAAGCAATCTACAGATTCAGTGCAATCCCTATCAAACTACCACTGTCATTTTTCATAGAAGTAGAACAAAAAAATTCACAATTTGTATGGAAACACAAAAGACCCCGAATAGCCAAAGCAATCTTGAGAACAAAAAATGGAGCTGGAGGAATCAGGCTCCCTGACTTCAAACATTACTACAAAGCTACAGCAATCAAGTCGGTATGGTACTGGCACAAAAACAGAAAGATAGATCAATGGAACAGGATAGAAAGCCCAGAGATAAACCCAGGCACATACGGTCATCTTATCTTTGATAAAGGAGGCAGGAATGTACAGTGGAGAAAGGACAGCCTCTTCAATAAGTGGTGCTGGGAAAACTGGACAGGTACATGCAAAAGTATGAGATTAGATCACTCCCTAACACCATACACAAATATAAGCTGAAACTGGATTAAAGACCTAAATGTAAGGCCAGAAACTATCAAACTCTTAGAGGAAAACATAGGCAGAACACTCTATGACATAAATCACAGCAAGGTCCTTTTTGACGCATCTCCTAGAGAAATGGAAATAAAAATAAACAAATGGGACCTGATGCAACTTAAAAGCTTTTGCACATCAAAGGAAACCATAAACAAGACCAAAAGACAACCCTCAGAATGGGAGAAAATATTTGCAAATGAAGAAACTGACAAAGGATTAATTTCCAAAATTTACAAGCAGCTCATGCAGCTCAATAACAAAAAAACAAACAACCGAATCCAAAAATGGGCAGAAGACCTAAATAGACATTTCTCCAAAGAAGATCTACAGACTGCCAACAAACACATGAAAGAATGCTCAACATCATTAATCATTGGAGAAATGCAAATCAAAACTACAGTGAGATATCATCTCACACCGTCAGGATGGCCATCATCAAAAAATCTAGAAACAATAAATGCTGGAGAGGGTGTGAAGAAAAGGGAACACTTCTGCACTGCTGGTGAGAATGTGAATTGGTACAGCCACTATGGAGAACATTATGGAGGTTCCTTAAAAAACTACAGAGAACTACCATATGACCCAGCAATCCCTCTACTGGGCATATACCCTGAGAAAACCGTAATTCAAAAAGAGTCACGTACCAATATGTTCATTTCAGCTCTATTTACAATAGCCTGGAGATGGAAGCAACCTAAGTGCCCACCATGGGATGAATGGCTAAAGAAGATGTGGCACATATATACAATGGTATATTACTCAGCCATAAAAAGAAACAAAATTGAGCTATTTGTAATGAGGTGGATAGACCTAGAGTCTGTCATACAGAGTGAAGTAAGTCAGAAAGAGAAAGACAAATACCGTATGCTAACACATATATATGGAATTTAAGAAAAAAAGAAATGTCATGAAGAACCTAGTGGTAAGACAGGAATAAAGACACAGACCTCCTAGAGAACGGACTTGAGGATATGGGGGGGGGAAGGGTGAGCTGTGACAAAGTGAGACAGAGGCATGGACATATATACACTAACAAACCTAAGACAGATAGCTAGTGGGAAGCAGCCACATAGGACAGGGAGATCAGCTTGGTGCTTTGTGACTGCCTGGAGGGATGGGATAGGGAGGGTGGGAGGGAGGGAGACGCAAGAGGGAAGAGATATGGGAACATATGTATATGTATAACTGATTCACTTTGTTATAAAGCAGAAACTAACAAACCATTGTAAAGAAATTATACCCCAATAAAGATGTTAAAAAAAAAGATTATAATTTTAAAAATATTGGCTTGGCAGTAGGATTTGGTGTAATTTTTATTTTAAATATTTTTTCTCATCTATATTTTGGTTCATTTCTTTCTGAAATGATTACCTATTTCTTGGACAATTTTAACTATATAATAATTAAAATAAATGACTACAACTATGAAATTCATTTTAAAAATAAATTCAAATTTGTCATAATTCAGTTTGTAATAGAACAGTAAATCAATAGTCTTCATCCCAAGAATTGTGTGTGGCAAAATCGCATAAATGTCCTGAGTTCTAGATTATTGCATGTCAAGAAATTAGAAAAAAAATCCTTCTCCCCATCAACAAGCATATTACATAAAATAAAAGTTAATTAATAAATTATGCAGCTCTCCATTGATTGAAATGTTATAGATTTTATATTTGTTATTTGCCCACTACTCTTTTATTGTAATTTAATGGTAGTGAGGTGGTTTTACTTGGTATGTGGTACATCTATGGAAACAGCATATCTCCATAGGGCAGTAGTGCTAGTTACCACAGAATGCAGGGCACACCTTGCTGCTGCTTTTTTTGATATTCAGTCAGGATGTGGGCATGAGCATGGTAATGTAACTGCCTGCAATAGTAGCATACATTGAGTCTATCCTTCAAATTCTTCATGGAAACATGGTGGAAATTAAATATGTTGTTAGAAAACTTTATTATGTCTTCTGTGCAGGTGGAGATAGCAAGACTTGAGAGACCAAGAGTAAATACCAAAATTAGCTGGAATACTTCAGTGTTCACATCGATCAACAGGGTGAATGCTAGGGGTAAAAATAAAAGAGAGTCTTAACAAAACTTTATATGTTTAATAAAGGTGCCAAAATTTGAAGGTCACATATTAGCGTATCTCCAAGTGTATGAGTAGAATTCCAAGCCTCAAATGAACCTGAATATTATATGTTAAACATCCTAATTAGATCAAAACTGCCTTATAGAATTTGTTTCTCTGTTCTCTACTGAAGAAGCATTTGATAAAGAGTAGCTTTTCTTGATGGTGATGAAAATGACTGTGAAATGTCAAAAGGTATGATGTCACTGTGCCTCTTCTTCACACCATGGTCCTTGCTAGTGGGAAGGAGAGAGTATGAGCAGATATGACACAGGAATGACCTTGGAGAAAACCTAAAATAACCTTAAAGATCTGTAAAGCTGCATTTTGATAAAGTCAGTGGGTAGAGTAATAATGCTATATTTCCAAGCACACTTAAGAGTCAAAATGAATAGATTGAAAGGCAGAGATTCTCCTCCCAGCTGTGTAGGGATCATCAGACCATTATGTTTATCCTCTGCAAAATGGTTTGTGTTGAAATTATTTTTTTAAGGGCATCATTTCTCTTAGAAAAAAAATCACTAATTTCCCAGTTGAATATCCCATAAGATATTGAAAGGCGTTAGTGAATACAGAGTGAGTATTTTAATTTAAAAAACATGAGCATTCCCCGTTGTTCAATAATAATAGGGATGAATAACATCTACTTTAGGTTTTCAGATGTAATTTATGGTGATAAGACTTTAAGACAGAGGATGGATAAGCTGATGGATGATATACATATAGTTGAAACACAGGTAATGATTGTGACAGGTATTGCATTAGGTTATGACAATCTGAAAACAAAGTAGTTTAAAAAAACTGCTGTGAAAGAGAGTGAATTAATAAACTCTGTTAAAACAAGTGCTCGGATTCCTATACTGTACATCTTAATTTCTGGTTTAGGAGGCTCCCTGCCAAACAAAACATGATCAGTCAAATCTTCAGTGGGGAGGGGGAGGGGTGGTTTCTGGAAACTTTTAGGATTTGACATTGAATAACCCATATATCATCTCTATAAAGAGCAATGATGACAAAACACATGAGGAAGGCAGAGAAATTAACTCCTGGTTTATCCACCGATGTATTTCTATTATTCCTTCAAATGAAAAGATACTTCAGCACCGTTCTTTAGTGGTATACTCTCCTAATACCCTTAATTTATTCCTCTTCATAGATTCTCTTTACCACAACCATCATTAATCATTACATACTTATGTGCTTGATAATGTGTAGTTTTTTGTCTGTTTCCCCCACACTTCTGTAGGAAATAATTGTGGTAGCTAACCTATCCCTCCCACCATGGCAAGAAAACATAGACTAAGCTCAGGAAAGATTCTATAAGTCCTTGCAGAGAGCAAGTACCATAGACATGTCATGCACAGTACCTGGTAAGCTCAGAGCATGGTATGGTGTTTCCATCATCATGGCTGTTAGGGAAGATGATCAGGTCACCAACTAAGAAATCCTGCTTCCTAGAATGAGGTCAAAGTGAGAAGAAACTGGCCCAGCTAGGTGTTGTTCTAGATAGCAATCAGGTAGCCAAGGGCACAGTGTTCAAAAGGTATACTTATCTAAGGTATGCTTCTGGCTATGTTTGTTCCAAATGATTCCAACTGGCGGAGAGCACATAAGAGCTGAAATGGAGAATTCAGTCATAAGAGGAAGGGCCAGAGAGTCTTAGCATGGTACCAGTGGTCCCATATTCCAAGTAGAGTTCAGGGCCTGGCTTTCGCTCTAGCAGTAGTTTAGACAGGGAATCAGATGGAATGTAAAAACGAGAGTTCTTAGTGGTTGTTGAGTGCTACACACTGGAAAAGCAGTGTGTAGAGAAACATGGGTTGGAGAGAAGCTTCTATTTATTAAAACTCCTCTCTGTGCTTTTCATATGAGAAGGTAGGAGTCTAATGTGATCACTGAACCCTCCTGTCTCAATGAAGCCTTGAGTCTAGGTAGTACTTTTGTCTTTATTAGGGGAAGAATTGTCCCACACCATGACCTTTCAAAGCCTAAGCAATATTTCCTTCTAGCACTGACATGCTTAGGGTCACATAAGAAAATGCTCCATAGAGTTCTACTGTTTTCCAGCAATGCTGCAGTCACTGGCTCAAAATTGGGCATAGTAATTGTCCTTCTCCTGCAAATACCATCTTTGGAATGTGGAGAGAAAAGAATGCTCATTAACATTCTTTGATTGTAGTCCCCTTGACTGTGGATGTTTGGTAAAGGATAATGTTTTGAAAAAGTTGATATCAAAATGTTCTTTTCCATGAAACAACCACCACTATATTAATTTATAAATGTTAATCAGTAATGAGTTGGATAGTAGTTCAACTTTATTATTGATACAGTGAGTTCATGGGGTTGCTAGGAATCTAACCTCCTTGAGGTTTTCAATGGAAACATGAGTTCTGTGTTCCAAACATGTGACTTCAAAAGAGTCTTGCAGTATTATTTGTGTTTATGTCAGTGTTACTTTTACTAATGTTAGTTTCTGGTTTTTATTAGGCTTAATATGATAGTCCTCACAATAGCTCATTAAACAGCTAAAACAAAGGAAAAAAAAAACCTCTCCTACCTCACACTTATTTTTCCAAAGACCTCCGCAAGACCTGTTAGTCCGCTGAAAAAAAGCAAAAGTCCAAGGGCACATGCTGTCAACCACTGTCATTCCCACATACTTGTACCTTAGAGTCAGCAAAAGCAGGCTCTCCTCTCTCACTCTTAAACTCATGAGACTAAAAAGAAAAGGGAAAGCAAGGCATCAAGTCTGAGATATTTTATTCAACCCTATGACCTATGATAACATAAAGAATCCATTTTCTGTTTAGTAAGACCTCATTTCCTAAAAGATAAGCCTCCTAAATATTGAAATGTCCTCTATCCCCCCAGGGCATAGAGACACCAAACTTGAGAGTGTTATTGCTCTTTCCTTAGTATATGCTCTCCAGAAAGTCTCTTAACATTTCTACGCCTGCCTTTGCCCTTCTGCAAATTAATCTTGTAATACCCATTTCAAAAGAATGATAGGGAGCTTTTGACATGTGTAACAACGACTTTGAGATCCTCAGATGAAAGAAGCTTCGGATATACAAAAGCATTATCCTTGTTGGTTGTGCATTTTTTGCTATGGTCTAACTGAGGGGAGGGATTAAGGGAGATTAATTGTGCATATGATCTGTCTAATCAGTTAAGGAGAGCGCAGAATGCTCATGACCTTCAAGAATATCAAATAAAACAATGTGCCAAGGCAGTTTCCTGAGTTTAGTTTATTGTTTCAGCAGAGGTTGAGCTAGGAGAGAAATGGAAGTGCTTGGGTTTTGAGACAATACAACTGAGAAGGAGTATAAAGGCAGAAATACATGCATATAATGTGAGTAAATATTGTGAGCAAAAATGTTGGGCCTTAAAACAAAGATTTTTAAATCCCATTTTTTCTCCTTATATATCTCCTTATATTAGTGTGCTTTGTGGTGTAGGAAATGTGATAGTTCTCATTTCACTGCCTAAAAAATGGGTTGAGGAGAGAAACCACATGACTTAATCTCCTCAATCCTCTGTATTCCTCAGTAATACATAAGATTCAATAATAGGTGCTCAGTTCCTCTAATCTATTGAGAGGGAAGTATTAACCAAATAGAAAGAATGTCCCTTGGAGAGAAAGCCATGATTATTGTTACAAAGGTCAATAAAGTTCAAAATTGTTAATCACAAAGACTCTGAATTACATTGTGAGTCCTGCCCTTCAGCTTTACAAGCTCTTTTTAAGTCCATCAACCAATCCTAAGGAGGGAAATCTGGTACTTTCTTTGGCTTGGTAAGTATCGCAAATGTAATTGCTTTCCTCTGTCATCTAATAACCTCATTGTCCTTTTAACTTTTTCTTTTCTTTTTGAAGAATTTATTATTTTAATTTTATTTATTTATTTATTTTTTATTTTCAATTAACTGTAGATTCACAAGAAGTTGCAAAGATACAGTATTATGGAGAGCTCCCCTGCTCCCTTCATACATTTTCCCCCAATAGGTACATCTTACATTACTATAATATGATATCAGAACCAAGAATTATATAGGCACTATGTGTGTTTAAAGTTCTATTCCAATTTATCTCATGATTGTGTAAATGCCACTGCAATCAGGATTTAAAAATATTCTGTCCCCACAAAGATCTCCCTGATGCTCTTTTTACCTTGCAACATATGCACAAACCATATCCTTTAACTTTATGTTAAGTTAAAGTTAAACCATATCCATGTCATAAATTCTATATGATATATAAAATTGTACATACAGCTTATAGTTACAAAGTGCTTTTACATATTGTATATAACACTTCCAAGAAGTGGAAAAGCAAAAATCCTTAGTTTATGGATAAGTTTTAAGAAATTACAGAACTACTAAATACAGAAGCTGAACTTACAACCTCATGCTGTTTCTCAATTGTGACGCTAACAATGTAATAGAATTTTCTGGAAAAATGGAAACTGAATACAGACAATCACCTAGGGTTTTTTAGGCTCCAAATTGTCCTTGTGTAATGGAGTTAGGGACTGCCACTGTTCCTGAAATTAAGGGGAGCCAAGAACAAATCCTTCTCCTCCCCCTAAATTACCAGAGTTATAGAGACCTAGACATGTGGTGAAGATCTAAAGAGATAACGACAATGGAAGCATATTCATAAGCTTTCACCTATAAATAAAAATATGGGGTCATTATCACAATTACAATATTAACTAGATTATAAAATGGATATAACCATACTACTGACTCTAGAGAGGTGCTGTGAGGATTAACACAGATAAGACACATCAAATTCTCATCACACTCTCTGACTCGTAATCTCTGAATACACGTTCTATCCCAGCAGCATCACCAGCTTCATCATTGTTTTACTTGAGGATTTCTAAAATTTAAAGTGTAAGGACATAGACATCAAACATTATTTTTAAAGGCTTATTCTGGATCAGAGGTGCTCATCTAGAAATAAGAGAAACAATGATGCCATATTATTGAGTAAGCTCAGAAATATTGAAAATCCAGGGCCCTAGAGAAAAAAAAAAAATGTTAAGACTAAGACTGAGGTAATAAGGCCCTGAAAGAAGTCCATAGGGTATAACTCAATCTGATTTATGGATTAACTACAACTTGCCCAACTAGCAAATACCCTCATTGGGTGTTACTATATTTATCAGCATAAAGTCAGAATGATGGTTTTAAGGATGAGGAATTCTGACTGTACTTTCATCAGATTGGACATTTTAACAGTTCTCATCTAGTTTGCTCTCTATGTCTAGGAGACAGAAGAATTTTCTAGTATGGCTGTCTGCTATGGCATCTCTCTCATACCTCATAGACACCAGAAGAACAGTGGAGAGGAGATTGCCCCTCGTCCAGGGTGGTCAATGCCGAGGCATTGCAGTGATTTTTCTGCTCAGTATGAGCTGATTATTATTGTCATAGCAGCCTTCCAGCCGGAAAACATCTCTACTCTATGCTTGCAGTCTCACTATTAATGTTTTATTTATCTGTGTTAAGTGTTGCCATCTCCCCACTGTCTTCAGTAGAATGTAAATTATACTGAAACAAATATTACATTAAATAAGCCCAAATACATTTATCAGAGCAATTTCTCTGTGAGAGAAAACAGGCAAAAGAGAATGCTTAGTGCCTAGGATAGAAGGAAGACATCGAACTGGGGTCAAGGGCTTAAAAGAGGGGTTTGCTTAACCTTGATGCCAGAGCAAAGGTAATTTTAAAAAGTTGGCATAATCATCCTAAGCCACTGTGTCTGTGGCTCAGTTTTTGTGTTTTATACCTCTGGGCATCAGAGGGTCTTATTTCATTCCTTAATGCTACAGATCCATTTCAGAGTCCAATGAATAAATGTCACACTCTTTATTTCTGGTTATAGAACTGACTCCAGTGCCCTCTGAAGGTACAATAATCAGTTAGGTCCCAGCATTTATAGGAACGAAATATGTATTAATGAATATTAAATAATAAGATAAATTGGCAAGTACTAAGGTGTTTTGATTCATGCAAGCTATAATGTTTTATATATACATGTATATGTTTATATTTTAAGGTACATGAATCAGAATGCATAAGAATGTTTGTAATTTATCTTTATTCTCAATATTTATTAATGTATAATACTAATAAATTTTAGTGCATACACTTGTAAATTTTTAATATATATATGTTCTGAGGGTGAGTAAAATGAGTAAATATTAGAAATAAAAAGAGCAGAATGATAAATGCAACTTCTTCTACACACTAGCTAAAGTTTGTTTTCTGAATGTAACAACTTTGCTGTGTCAAAGTAGCTTTTAAACTCTTTTATCTTTCCATTCCTGTCCTGTTTTTCTGTTGAAGTCATGGAAACCACCATTTTTCCAATAGAGAGGCAGAGACTGAGGGGTAAATTAATCCACACCTTGATATTTTAGGAGCAGCTCTCTACGGGTTTGCAGTTTGGTTTATGTACAAAGGAACAGAAGGCAAATCATGTTGTGATCATAGGCTTGGTGTCCTACTTTTCTACCTCGTTCTTCCAATGGTCCTCTCACTGAACCCAAGTCTCACAAAGAGTCTGAAGAAGGTTATTACCACTATTGGACAGATAAAAGAGAGAAGTACCAAGGATATTTATGTTTTATTCAGGGACAAAGAGATGAGAGGACATTGGGTAGACTTTTAGCCCGACTGGGTTGTATGTGTTTGGAGGAGTAGGTGTATCTGAAGCAGGAAAGGAAGTGAAGGGCTCAGGATTAGAGATGCCATATTGCGGCACCAGTGTGACAAATAAATGATGCTCTCCACGCCGCATTGTAGACAGAATTTGGTAAAGTTAGCTCCTAAATCTAAACTTACTGTACATAAGAAAAACTGGAGTAAGTGTTTTAAAATGCAGGTTTAGATCTCACTCCCGGAAATTAGCTATGTTCGGTACCTTGGGTGAAGTTCAGAATACTGCATTCTGCTGATTGTTATGTGGTGATCCACCAGAGGCTCTGAGGTACACCTTCCTTGAAGGCAGGGAATCTGTCCTGTTCACCTTTGTATCTCTAGTCAGTGGCAGAGAAGCCAACACACATTGGTGCTGAATAAAGGATGTGCTGAATGATTACTAATGGATAACTTTTTGATTGCCCATTATGAGTCATGTTCTTTGCAAAGACTTTTTATATACATGATATCATTTCATCTTCCCAGCACTAATATAACCTCCATTTCCTACTATTATTGTTAGAGATGAGAAAATGCATTTAGAGAGGGTAAGTGATTGAGTGAGTACATGAACTCAAGTACATTAATTCCCAGATCTGCTTTTAGGTTTGTCAGGTAAGTGGACAGATGGATGAACGGATGTCAGAGTGGAAATCAAGATGACAACTATAAGGTAAATTATAAGAGGATTAAACTATCTGGGTTCAAATTTGAAAATCACATATGTGTGGAATATATATTAACAACTATATTTATGATTAAACATTATATTGATAGTTTCATGCTATACATAGGGATATATCATACTTGACTATATCAACATACACTGACTCATTAAACAATTCAGCATTCATTATGTGTCTACTTTGGGCCACTCATTTCACTAGACATGGGACATAGAACAATTAACATACAAACATGGTGCGCACCCTCATGTTAGTAATTATAATAATAACAGACACAACAACATCAACAGCAATATGCACTTCCCATTCTAGATCCCAAAATGCTTTCACATGCCTTGTCATATTTGATCCTCATGGCAACTAAATAGAGAGAAGGTCATTATCACCTCTGTTTTACATGTAAGAAAACAAGAGACACTTTACCAAAGCTTAAGATATAAGTAAGCCATAGAACTTAAGAATACTCAAGGTATTTAAATGTTTATCTTGATTATCATCACCAGGCCACTCCTCATTTCTATATCAATAGCTGTAGAATTCTATGTTGATCAAAAGGAAAAAAAACATAAAAGGAAAAGTAAACCACATTTAACTGATTCATTGATCTGTCTAAACTAATTCTTTAAACTCTTTTTTCTAGTTTTGCTTTGAATGATTAACTGATATTATATTCTTTATCATCAAAATGATAACTTATTCTATAAGATTGATAGAGGATGAGGCTTTGATGGATATCTAAGATGCTCAAATATGTACATATTTGTAAATTTTAGCTCTGATCTCTTTGCATAGGAAGAAACATAATTCGAGAAAGGGCATACATTTTAAAAGCCAAATAGTATCTCTCATTTTTATAGATATTGGCCAGAATACACACACATGTACAGACACAAGCATATAACCACACATATGTGTACACATATATACACAATCTTAAAATGCATGGAGGAGCCTATAGTTTTTATAACTCTCATAGAACTACCTTCTCATTTGTTTGCAGACTGGAATCCCCTAGAAGGTGACAAAAGAGTTGCTGTATAGTTATTCTAGTTTGAACATATAGCTTGGAATTGCTTAGAGTGACCTCGTGCTAGCTCTTAACTAGCTTTTCCTGGCCAGCCAGCCAGCCATTCTAGACTTCAGTATGGTCATAAGGGTCTAATGCCTCCTTAATGATAACCTTCTCTCATTCCTGGCATGTTACTGGCCTCACCTCAGGATTCTGCTTCACATCGTGCCTGAAACACAAGCTCCCTTAGCTTAAAAGATTAACCAGAAGCCTGTGGCTAACAATAAACTGCCCATCCCACTCCCATTTTTGTGCCTGGAAATTAGAACAGGTTGATACGTGTTATTATTGAGTCATAGACTTGGCATCATCCTCCGAAGGTCATTTATCTCCCCACCATCCTCCAAGCATGGCTGCAGATAAGCCACCCCTATAACTAACCATTTATTCACAGTTGATTTTGAATGTCTCTGTGTCCTAGCTAGTCACCATTGCTTTCCTTTTGCCACAAACCAAAGGAGAAGGAAGAAACAAGGTTATAGAAGTATGAATGGTAGTGATACCTTTGTGTTTCCTTTCTTCTTTACAGGCATTTTAATAGCAAAAAGGGTACCTATTGGCCTTGACTGCAGAAGGCTTATGGGTAAATACCAATTCTCTGAGAATAGAACTATGAGTCTTGAGAGCTGCAAGTGGTATATTATCAAATATCTTCCCCTCAACTTATACATGAACAAAGAAAGGCAGAAATGCAGCCACAGTCTCAGAGACGAGGAATTTTAACATATAATTCTGAAGTTTCACAGGAAAGAATCTACAAATAAGAATAAGTATGTATTAAAAAGTTAAGTCTTCTTGATCTTAAACAAAACCAAATGTAAGCAACAAAATATGTTGAGATATAATTTTGTTGTAAGGGTGAAAATAGAGTGGACTTAGCTTAAGTTGATGTCAACTTCTCTAACTGCTCTTATACCTGCCTGGAAATAATAATAGCCAGAAAATCAATCACATGTATATAATAAAATATTTCTCTTTCATTGTTCATAGCTATTCATGTAGGTGTATTACATCCTTATGTGGTGGTAGTGGTGGGAGGTAGATGGGGATCCATTCTGTTCTCTTTAAGTATAAAAGTGGGAAGGCAACAAAAGATCCATTCTCTTTCTCAGAGATTTCCATTGAGGGCAGAGTAAATTGTCCCGAAACAGAAATTCTTAGATTCATTAAACATATATAACCTTTTGCTCTTGTGTGGCAATGAAGATATCTGATCTTCTCAGCAAACGTCAGAGTTCAACAACTCCCCTACTACCCTATCTTTGAATTGTAGAATATGTCACTAACCGCCCCTGAACTCAGTTCTATAATGGAATGGAATTAAAAACAATATAGTAAAATGAAACACCTCAGAGCACTTCATTAACTCTAAAATATGACAATATTTGTAGTTAATATTAATATTTGTTATGAGTTGTTATGAGTGTCTCCTCAAAATTCATATTTTGGAGTTCTAACCTGCAGTACCTCATAGTATGACCTTATTTGGAACTGGGTCTTTACAAAGGAAATCAAGTAAAAACAAGGTTATTATGGTGGACCTTAATCCAATATGACTGGTGGTATCCTTATAAAAAGGGGAAATCTGGATACATAGACACGCATAGAGGGAAGACATTGTGAAGAGACATAGGGAGAAGGTGGCCATATATGAGCCAAATAGATAGGCCTGGAACAGAACCTTTCCTCACAGCCCTCAGACAGAACCAACCCTACTGATGTCTTGATTTTGGATTTCTAGTGAGACAATAAATATCTTTTATTTAAGCCACTTTGTGGTGCTTTGTTATAGTAAACTTAGAAAGCTAATACAATATGCTTGTCATTTTAAAAAAATATTCCAGAATGAATAAGTATCAGTGCCAATCCAAACACAGGAGTATTTTCCATTTTTCATTATCACTAATTTCACTAGGTCCTAAGTCTGTCTAATAGGGACATGGGGCCAGGAGTTCTGACTGACTTTTTCATGCATCTAATCATATGTCCCGCATTACCCATCCCACAAGTGTGATTAGATACAAAACCATAGTTCCATGCTTCTCTTTATATGACAAAGGCAAAGTTTCACTCACTCTTTTATTCCACATACACTTAGTCAGGAGATTCCCCAAGGAAGGAATAAATAGAGTCTACAAGGAGAGGCCAGAATGCATACTGTACCTTGAACAATGGAGATTAAAGGAACATAGACAAACTCATCTTTAGTAGGACTATCTGTTTCTCCTCTGTGTATTTTACATTAGACTTTAAAATGTTATTATGGGATTGTTATTTGAAACATTTACATCTAAAACTCTGTTGAATCCTTATAAATCATCATACAGAGAGTAGGAGCTAACAGTTGTCATTGCTCTAGATTTACCCCAGAAAACATTGCCTGTTAAGAGCAAAGCCAAGCTTATTTTATTTTTATTTATTTTTATTTTATTTATTTATTTATTTATTTTTGCGGTATGCGGGCCTCTCACTGTTGTGGCCTCTCCCGTTGTGGAGCACAGGCTCCGGACATGCAGGATCAGCGGCCATGGCTCACGGGCCTAGCCGCTCCGTGGCATGTGGGATCTTCCCGGACCGGGGCACAAACCCGTGTCCCCTGCATCGGCAGGAGGACTCTCAACCACTGTGCCACCAGGGAAGGCCGAGCCAAGCTTCTTTTAAACTAAACCCAAGTAATGGTCTTCTAAGAAAAAGAAAAGACACAGTTGAACTCTGGCATATCAACAACCTCATGGGTGTGTTAGTTTGGGTGTACTCTGAGAAGAGGGTTAGTGTCTAAGGGATTTCTGTAGAGAGTAGAAGAGTGAAGTTAGGGCATGGGAAGAAGCCCAGTAGAGGTAAAACCACATCCTTAGGCTGAACACGTATGGGAGCTCCTGAGTTTATATCCTAAGTGAAGGCAGGGGTGCTGAAGTTTCATAGCCCAGCAACAGTCAGACATTAGCTTAAGGGCCTTGCAATGGAGACGCTTCCTGCTTGCATGCAAAGTGGCTTCCTCACAATAAGAGGCAACCTTGCAAATATTGTCACAGATGTGGGCCATTAGAAAATGAGCTATGGTTGGGGGTGAGGGGAAGCTGTAGGCTCCTAGAAATAGAAAAAAGTGAACTGAGGGGATGGGATGGAATGGCAATAGCTACAATGGCTACCACAGTGGGTTATATTTTTCAGAATATCTCTATCCATTTCCTGCTGAGATAAATAGTGACTACCAATAAATAGGGACCAATACATGGCAGTCTTTGAGATTTCTATCCAGAAATTCCATAGGCAATGGATTCCTACTTGTTTCACCTAACAATTCTTTTCATTTGAGGGTTTGTTTTCATTTTATTTTCATTAGTTATCATGCTTACAGAGAAGTAAATAAAATATGTTTACTGCTTTAAAGACAATTATCAAACAAAATGCTTGTGTATTTACAACTCAGATTAAGAAACAGATCATTGTCAGTAGCTTAGTCACCGTGTCTTTCTTTGATTATACCCTGCTCCTTCTCAGGAGAGAATCTGCTAGGCTGACTTTCTTGTTCATTAGCCTATCATTTTCTTTAGTGTTTTTATCTTTGTTTGTATTCCAAAATGATACATTGTTTCATTTGACTTTTTTTTCCTTTTAATAATTTCATTTTGTCTGCCTGGTTAATGTAGTATCAGTCAGTGATTTTTTCCGCTCTAAAGTTACTATTTTCCCCTTGTTAATTTGCTGGGAGTAGATGGTAAGTAATTTGTGGGGAGATACTGAGAAGCTATGGAATATCCTGTATCTCATCCATATATTAGGGGTGAATGTTCCATCACTATATTTTGGCCTCAACTTTGTTTTTTATTTTATATTTTATTGAACTATAATTGGCATTCGACTCCTTTTTGAAACTGATATAATTTTTAATTAGACACTGTATATTCTCCCAGAACATACTTCTTTGAATGTTGTGTTTTTAAGATCCACTTATGTTGACAACAGTAAATCTGTTTAATTCTACAGCTGATGTGCACATGGATTGTTTCTGACTTTTGCCATTACCAAAAGTATCCTGTTCTGAATATCCTTATGCCCTTCTCTGGGTACAGCTATGCAAGGTGATATCTATGGAAACATAGATGTCCATGATGGTCCCATCAATTCATGTCTCTGCAAATACTTGATATGGCCAGACTTTGTCCTATCAGCCATTCTGTTGGGTTTAAATCTGCATTTTCCTGATATTAATTAGGTGGAGCATACTTTTATGTTTATTGGCCCTTTAGATTTCCTCTTCCCTGAAGTGCCTGTTCCAGGTTTTTTGACAATATCTGTTAAGGTTGTTTTCTAGGAGTTCTTTATATATTTGAAAACTTACACTTGGTCAGTTTTATGTGCTTCAAATATCTTCTCCCAGTTGGAAACTTGTTTGTTTACCCTCTTTATGGTGTTTTTTGTTGTTGTTATTGTTATTTTAAAAAGAAAGTTCTTTATTGTACTGTAGCTGACTTTATCTTTTCCTCTATGATCTCTTTTTGGGTAAGTCTAGAAAATTATTTTCTTTCCTGAGCTCATAGAAGTAGTCTCTATATCATCTTTTAAGAATGTTATGGTTTCATTTTTCACATTTAGTTCTTCAATTGACCTGTAAATAATTTTTTTAAATGACTCATTTCTTTAAATAGTTAAAGAAGACCTGATGGTTTGTAAACTTAAATTGTATAATATACCAAGATCTTCATTACACTAAATCTCACAAAATGAAGCTACGTTTAAAATACCTTACCCTTCCAAAATGATGAATTATACCTCTGTTTACTTACCTTAAAAGAACAGAAATGCCAATGCTTGTCTGCATTTTGTGTATTTAGTAAGTTAGGCAGTCCGTTAATTATTCTCTCCTCTAACCAGAGAGCATTTATGGAGGATTTTCTCTAGTTGTATTCTTGGTAGAAAAGCAAATGGAGGTTTCTATAAGGTGAAGGAGATTTAGAAGTGAGGAAAGTTATTAAGGGCAATATATAATCTAATATATATCTTCATAGAGATGAATGACTTTCAGAAGCCATTTTGGCTTTTCTTTTATAAGCATGCACACATACACACACACAACCAAAAAAGGATAGTCCATTTTTATGTTATATAAGTTTCCAAGAGTCCAGTGGATATGGGTAAAGTAATGAGAAAGAATTATTTTCCCTCCATTATGGACTTCTTTAGTAATTGGTATCATACATATTAACTGACTGCTGCTTACCTTTTTGGAAACGAGTAGAATTGATATAATGAATAGTTCCCAGTTGATATTAGTGCATTCCAAAGTATTAATCAGTAATATAATTGAGAACTAAAGTCACTGAATTCAGTTTTAGAGACTTAAACCATGCCAAATCTTTGTCCCTCAAAAGTATTAAATGAATGATAATGAATGAATAAATGAATGAAAGGATGAATACTAAATACCTATATAAAAGTGGGTCAACAGTTTTATGAAATAAAATGTGTCTGTGAAAAAGATGGTTTACCTGATAAAAATGTTACTACTACTACTAAATATTCAAGTGATAGAACTTTGCTTTTCAAAGCTCTTGTTGTGGCATTTTTATCAGTAAAGACTACATTTTTTAAAAGTAATTTATAGTGAGCCTTGGTATTTTGAAACAGAAGTTTTATTTGATCCTAGAGATGAAAAATAAGGTTTTTCATAGAAAGATGGAAAAGAGAACATCTTAACCCAGTGCCTCTTCATTTCTTTTTGTTTCTTTAGATCCCAGAGTATCGAAATGCTTATTATTATTATTACTTGTTTCATCTACAGTATGCTTATCAAAGTAAGTTTCTCTGTCACAGCTGGAACAATCAAGGTTTCTTTTGTTGCTTATAATAAATAAATACTCAATTGTGAGAATGTCCTCAGGGAAAGTTCATTAAAGAAGAAATGAAAATGCTGAGAAATAAATGGTTATTGTGACTGCACTTGTCTTGATATAATATGCAAAAATGTAATTTGGCTCTGTAATGTCTGGAATGTAACAGAAAAGTTTAAGATGGAGAAATGGAAAAGATGTTGCATTTATTACATTATTTCAATTATCATTTGTTTCTGAGAGTGGGAGAATTTAGATTTAAAACAGTATTTTGGAATAAAATGTGAATGTAGCTAACAGGGAAAAAGGGCAAAGTACACAAATGGGAATATTAAGTAATAACTAGATAAAATGTGGCACATCTCTAGCATTTCTTGACAGATGCTATTTTAGATTTAATGCCTAGATGTTTGGATTTTTTTCTTCATTTTGTTTAAAGTCTCTACTGACAGCCTTATTCAGCAGTTTCCCAGATTATTTTGCCTTCTCCTTGTTTTGGCTCAATGACAAGTAACAATTAACCAGTCAGGGAACATTGTAATAGAGATGTGAATGGCTTGAGGTAAATGTCTGATATCAGAAAACAGTTCTCTAGGTAAAACAATCCCTTTCAGGGATTCAGGATAAGGGAATGAAAATTAACTTTGCTTTTCTTCAGATTTAATTCTCCTTACTTGTCCTTATTCCTCAAGTTATTTTATTTTTTATGTCTCCAATGTGGATTTGCATGGTAGTTTTGTTTTTCTCAAATGTAAGGGAGGATAGAATTAAACAAAGAAAACAATTAAGACAAATAGATGACATGAGCCAATGTGCTAGAGAGTAGAGGAAGAGGAAGGAGAGAAGGCAGAGAAAAGGTAAGGTGGATCATTGCATTCAGAGGCAATAGAGGTTACTAAAAGGCAGGCAGCTAGAAGAGGAATGGAAATTAAGGCCATTGTTGTTGTCCCTGTCCTAAGCTCTCTAAGATTCCTTCACCATTTGCATTTAGCTATCATAGTCAGCCACTTGGTGAAATTTCTTAAATCTGACCCTTATTCATTGTCACCAAATTTCCAGTTCAGTGTAATATGTATATGCAGGCAGTACTCATTGACAGGATGATACTACATTTTAAAAACTTCACACACACACACACACACACACACACACACACACACACACACACACACTAAAAATGCTAAGAATACCTCAGTGAGAGGGAATTGGAGAAATATGTGATTATCTAGTGACTCTGGGAGCAATTTTGACCAGTAGTTTGAAATCTTTAAAATATTTCCTGGAGACATATAGTCTTAAAAAATATACAAAGAGCCACCCAAGGTGAAGGAATAGAAGGGGGCAACTTGATGAAAATGACAGGGATTAAAGAGAGAGGATGAAATGAAACTAGAGCAAATGGGTATATAAAATACCTATTCTGTATTTAATACTGAATAAGGCACAGGATATGTTGACGCTGCAGAAGAGAATTCTTTACATTCTCTGGTCCCCAGGAGATCATACATTGTAATGTAATTTACTCCATTAATAATGAAAAGTTATCAACTCTAGAGAGCAAAAGTAATTGAGAGGAACTACAGGGAGATTAGAGGAGGAGATTCTTGAGTAGATAAAGAAGGGAGAGAAGATGAAATATTCTGGGGGTGGGTAATGAGAAAATGGAACAATGGGAAAGTAAAAAAAAAAATGTAATGTACATTGTTCTGGAAATAATGCAAGCAAAAATTTGGATAGGTACAGGATCTGATTTGAACCTTCCAAAGGTGGGATATAAGTAGAACACATCTATGTCAGAGAGGACAGCTGTATTGGAAAATTGTTAGCATGAAAGTTGAAAATTGTTGATGGGAATCAACTATAAAATTTTAAGTAACTAATGAATTGCTTTGTGTACAACATTATCTCATTGAAAACGAGATGGATCATAAAAACTGTCCATCACTGATGCTCAATAAATGAGTGATTAAATCAAATAAATCAATGAATTAATAAAAAAACAAGTAAATGAACATAGTGCATTAAAGGAAAATTAGCTTGGTGACAGTATGAAAGTACAGAAGTGGCCTGGAGACAAGGAGGAGGCCATTTCAGGAAACAAGATGAGAGGAAAGTATGGTGACAAGGGAGAAAAGAAGAAGGAGCTGAAAAGGAATGCAAGGGTCAAATGATACTCCCTAGGGAGTAGTATAACACCTGACTATTGGGAGAAAGAACTGGTTTAAAAGGAATTGTAGGGCTTCCCTGGTGGTGCAGTGGTTGCGAGTCTGCCTGCCGATGCAGGGGACACGGGTTCCTGCCCCAGTCCGGGAAGATCCCACATGCCGTAGAGCGGCTAAGCCTGTGAGCCATGGCCGCTGAGCCTGTGCATCTGGAGCCTGTGCTCCACAACAGGAGAGGCCACAACAGTGAGAGGCCCATGTACTGCAAAAATAAATAAATAAATAAATAAATAAAATAAAATAAAGGAATTGTAAGTTTGGTACCAGAGACATCAACATTTGCTGACACTGAAAATGTGTAGGTGGCAGTTTGAGATACAGGACTGCACCTTTGTACAAACTCTAACATGGGATATCATAGTAAGCACAAATCTAGAAGTTGATGGAGACCATGAGAATGCATGATGTCTTATTGAAAAGAAAATAGAGAAAGAAGAACTGAGGCTTAGGAATATACTTACAACTTGTTAAACATACACTGATATGCCCTGATCTAAAAGATGGAAACCCTCTGTTGACTAGGCAAAACAAGCTGGCATGGATTTTTTGTTTGCTCTGTTTGAGTGTTGAGGTGTCTGAAAATGAAACAATTTCAAAATTGATATTGATCAATAAAGGTCAGTCCTACCATCTGCATTTGAGTAAATTCAGGGTAGCTAAGTTGGTTACTCATTTTACATTGTAGAGAGATCCCTGACACCACTGTAAACATTCCCTTTGGGATTCCTTGATGTGGCTCAACTGTTTTCATTTAGCTGTCTGTATTTCTGTTCTTGGTATAATCTCTCCTCACATTTCTAAAGCAAATGAATCAACTTCCATTTCTTAAGCACACATACAACTAGAGGAAGGGCAATTTATTTTATTTTTTGGAAATATTTTTTTTAAAAGTCCAAATAAACAGAGTTACTTTTTATTTTGTTGAAGAATTTCCTATACAAAGTTCTTCAAACTTAAATCTACAGTGAAAACCTGTATCGGTAGTCAAATTAACTATTTAGAATTATAAACAAAAGGAAGTCAAGA
The DNA here is from genome assembly GCF_951394435.1 of Stenella coeruleoalba. Lineage (NCBI taxonomy): Eukaryota > Metazoa > Chordata > Mammalia > Artiodactyla > Delphinidae > Stenella > Stenella coeruleoalba. The sequence goes on along the minus strand of NC_137160.1, from coordinate 34,751,085 downwards.
CAGTATCATTTTTATAATCTGAAGTAGTAGGGCAGTGGCAGTAGGATGGAGTGTAGGATAAAATTCTAAGAGTTCAATAGTTATTTTAAAATTTGCAAATATAACTAAAAACAAGCAATGGAAGAGATAATATTTAAGTTTGAGTAATCACAAAATTTAGGGATTAACAGTAGTATTGTCAAGTATTTTTGAAGCCTCACTTTTCCTTATTAATTCCCCTTCCAAAGTTTCTCTTCGTCATATGTTACTACTGAATAAAATGGTTTAGGTGGTACTCCACTATGTAACTTAATCATGTGTGCCAATTAAACAGAACTGTCTGTTAATTACTAGGAGAGCTACATAGAAAAAAAATTGCCTGGAGGTTTTGGATTGTTTGTTTCCTTTTTTCCATTTTATATTTAGCTGTCTGTACTAAGTATATTTAGTTGGGGCTTATTATTATAAATCAGAAAGTCACCATGAGCTAATTATTTTCAGTTCATTTATGTGATTAATGTTGAAAACTTGGAAACTTGTGCATACCTTGAGTTGGCTTCAATTAATCAATCTGAAAAAAAGAAATTCAAGGTGCCCCCAGTCCTACTGAAAGCAGTGAAGTGTTGCTGGATTTCAAACATGTTATTAGTTATTCTGGCTGGAATAAGCATGTTGACACTGCAGACCCCTCTCATCCCTCTCATCTGACTCACAACGGAATGCAGAGGCACTTCAAATGTAGAGAATAGATATTTTTAGTAGATTATTCTCAGATGTACAACTCGGATGTGTAACTCAGACTTTACAATGAGAAGCAGAATTGATAGAATGTCTACATGGTCAGGAAGGCACATTTCTTCAATCACAGGATCCAAAGACATTGACTTCATCGGGACTTCCCTCATGGCACAGTGATTAAGAATCCACCTGGCAATGCAGGAGGCACAGGTTCGAGCCCTGGTCCAGGAAGATCCCACATACCACAGAACAACTAAGCCCGTGTATCACAACTACTGAGCCTGTGCTCTAGAGTCCATGAGCCACAACTACTGAGCCCATGTGCCACAACTACTGAGCCCACATGCCACAGCTCCTGAAATCTGCATGCCTAGAGCCCGTGCTCCGCAACAAAAGAAGCCACCACAATAAGAGGCCCACACACCTCAATGAAGGGAAGCCCATGTTCGCCGCAAATAAAGAAAGCCCACGTGCAGCAAGGAAGACCCAATGCAGCCAAAAATTAATTAATTAATTAAAAAAGATAAAACTCTAAAAAAAAAAATTGACTTCATTACTGTTACTAAATTCTGGCTTGGGCCAAGACTTTCAGAATCCTTACCTTTCGACAGCTGTTTGGTGGTTTATTTAAGACTTCCATGGGCAGTCTCAGCACAGTTCCTTCTGGACAAGTGTCAGCATCTCCTCCAAATCTCTGTCATCCTTTGCCTTAATTGGCTCCATTAACAGGTGTTCTAAGGCCAAAGATGAGGATTCAACTGATTCATCACTTCCTAAGGCCTAATGTAAAAGATATCATTTGAAGCACACTGGACGTGAAGCAGAAGCTTGGAAATACGATCTCACAGCACATTTGTCTTTAGCTGGTAAAATGTAGTAATGGGATGGATTGATTTAAATTTGAACTCTAGCCTTGATCCTCATGCCAGTATAAGCTGGAATCTCAGTTATTGTAACTTCCTTGTCCTCTATTTGGAATGATGCCAATGAATATATTACTGTTAATACTCCTTCTAATTTTTTGTACTCTCATTATATCAAACATTTACTTTGCTTTTCATAGTACCTTATCATTACCCCTTTTTAAAGTTGAATAAACTGAAGGTCAATGAAATTAAAAGGCTGGCCAAAAATTTTGTATACCCAGAAAATAGACTAATGGTTGCATGGGTCTATAGGAGGGAAGGGTAATTACCTGTAAATGGGCATAAGGAATCTTGTTGGGGTGATGAAAATGTTCTATAAGTGATTTATGGTGATACTATTTGTATATTTACCAAAAAAATTTACATTGTACACTTGAATGGGGTGAAGTTTATGCTTTTTAAAATATACCTCAAATAAAGATCCTTAAGAAGAAAAAATCTTACCAAAAGTCACATCATTTTACTCTACCCTTGGTTCTTGCTTGTGTACTGCAATGTAACAAGCTCTGGGAAAACACTGAAGATCTGGTTCCCCTCTAGTTTTCTATAGAATGTTGGGCAATTTATGTACATTTTCTGGGTAGTAGTTTCTTTAACTGTAAGTGAGATCACTAAACTAGTTACGTGTCTTGAAGATCTTGAATTAATTCCAAGAATATCTAATTCTAAATGAGTAAGCTCTCCATGAATTGGTATGCAATGGTATAATATGAGTCAAAAAATTGCATATCAAAAATGATGATTCTGGAAAGGAAAGGCATGAAAGTACTTATTATCACTTGATAATGGGGCTATGGGAATTTAATTTATTCCATTATTATCTCTTTATTTTTAAAGTATTCTAAAATAATGTGTTTCAAAAAGGAAGTGACTTTTATTTAAAGAAAAATAGTTCTGTAAGAATATTTGATGAAAACAATTTCATATGGAAACTAAAATGGAAAATCCTGGAGAGACCTTCAAGATGGCAGAGGAATAAGACGTGGAGATCATCTTCCTCCCCACAAATACATCAGAAATACAACTCCTACAGAACACCTACTGAATGCTGACAGACCTCAGATTTCCCAAAAGGCAAGAAAAACCCCACCCCACATGTGGGTAGGGCAAAAGAAAAAAGAAAAAACAGAGACAAAAGAATAAGGACAAGACCTGCACCTCTGGGAGGGAGCTGTGAAGGAGGAAAAGTTTCCACACACTAGGAAGGTGCTTCACTGGTGGAGACGGGGAGTGGTGGAGGGGAAGCTTCAGAGCCATGGAGCAGAGCACAGCATTAGGGGGTGCAGAGGGCAAAGTGGAGAGATTCCCACACAGGGGAGCAGTTCTGCCAGGCACTCACCAGCCTGAGAGGCTTCTCTTCTCACCTGTTGGGGCAGGTGGGGGAAGGGATATGAGGCTCAGGCTTCGAAGTTCAGATCCCAGGAAGAGGACTGGGGTTGGGTGCATGAACACAGCCTGAAGGGGGCTAGTATGACACAGCTAGCTGGGAAAGGGTATGGGAAAAAGTCTGGAACGGCCTAAGAGGCAAGAGACCATAGTTTTGGGGTACGTGAGGAGACGGGATTCAGAGCACCACATAAATGACATCCAGAGATGGGTGCAAGCCATGGCTATCAGCGCGGATGCCAGAGACGGGCATGAAATGCTAAGATTGCTCCTGTAGTCAACAAGAAGCTTGTGTGCAAGCACAGGTCCCTATCCATACTGTCCCTCCCAGGAGCCTGTGCAGCCGTCACTGCCAGGGTCCCGTGATCCAAGAACAACATCCCAGGGAGAGCACACGGCATGCCTCAAGCTGTTGCAACGTCATGCCAGCCTCTGCTGTCACAGGCTCACCCCGTGTTCCATACCCCTCCTTCTCCCCGGCCTGAGTGAGCCAGAGCCCCCTAATCAGCTGCTACTTTAACCCTGTCCTGTCTGAGCAAAAAACAGATGCCCTCAGGTGATCTAGAAGCAGAGGTGGGGCCAAATCTAAAGCTGAACCCCAGGAGCTGTGGGAACAAAGAAGAGAAAGGGAAATTTCTCCCAGCAGCCTCAAGAGCAGTGGATTAAATTCCCACAATGAACTTGATGTACCCTGCATCTCTGGAATAACTGAATAGATAATGAATCATCCCCAAATTGAGGCAGCGGACATTAGGAGCAACTGTAGACTTGGGGTTTGCATTCTGCATCTAATTTGTTTTTGGCTTTATGTTTATCTTAGTCTAGTATTTAGAGTTTATTATCATTGGTAGATTTGTTTATTGATTTGGTTGTTCTCTTGCTTTTTTAATATAAAGATATATATGTATTTTTTTTTCCTTTTCTTCTTTTTGTGAGTGTGTATATATATGCTTCTTTGTGAGATTTTGTCTGTATAGCTTTGTTTTACCATTTGTCCTAGAATTCTGGCAGTCCTCTTATTGTTTTTTTAACATGGTTTTTAGCACTGGTTATCATTGGTGTATTAGTTTTTTGCTTTGGTTGGTCTCTTCTTTGTTTTCTTCTTTCTTTTTTTATTACTTTTTATTTTTTTTTAAATTTTCAATAATATTTTTAAATTTTTATTTTATTTATTTTTTTCTTTCATTCTTTTGTTCTCCCTTTCCTTCTGATCTGTGTGGATGACAGCGTCTTGGTGCTATAACTGGGTGTCAGGTCTCTGCCTCTGAGGTGGGAGAGCCAAGTTCAGTACAGTAGTCCACAAGAGACCTCTTGGCTCCATGTAATATCAAATGGCAAAAGTTCTCCCAGAGATCTCCATATCAATGCTAAGGCCCAGCTCCACTCAGTGACCAGCAAGCTACAGTGCTGGGCATCCTATGCCAAACAACTAGCAAAACAGGAACACAGCCCCACCCATTAACAGGGAGGCTGCCTAAAATCATAAGTCACAGACACCCCAAAACACACCACTGAACGTGGTCCTGCCCACCAGAAAGACAAGATCCAGCCTCATCCACCAGAACATAGGCACCACTCCCCTCCACTAGGAAGGCTACACAACATACTGAACCAACCTTAGCCACTGGTGGTAGACATAAAAAACAATGGGAACCTGGAGCCTGTGAAAAGGAGACCCCAAACACAGTTTGGTAAGCAACATGAGAAGACAGAGAAACACACAGCAGATGAAGGAGCAAGGTAAAAACTCATGAGATCAGACAAATGAAGAGGAAATAGGCAGCCTACTTGAAAAAGAATTCAGAGCAATGATAGTAAAGATGATCCAAAATCTTGGAAGTAGAAAAGAGATAATATAAGAAATGTTTAACAAGGAATTAGAAGAACTAAAGAGCAAAAAAACTAATGATGAACAACACAATAAATGAAATTAAAAATTCTCTAGAAGGAATCAAGGGCAGAGTAACTGAGGCAGAAAAACGGATAAGTGACCTGGAAGATAAAATAGTGGAAATAACTACCACAGAGCAGAATAAAGAAAAAAAGAATGAAAAGTATTTAGGACAGTCTCAGAGACCACTGGGACAAGATTAAACACACCAATATTTGATTTACAGGTGTCCCAGAAGAAGAGAAAAAGAAAGGGACTGAGAAAATATTTCAAAAGATTATAGTTGAAAATTCCGTCATATGGAAAAGGAAATAGTCAATCAAGTCCAGAAGCACAGAGAGTCCCATACAGTATTAAATCTAAGGAGAAACATGCCAAGACACATATTAATCAAACCATCAAAAATTAAATACAAAGAAAATATATTAAAAACAGCAAGGGAAAAGAAACAAATAACATACAAGGGAATTTCCATAAGGTTAACAGCTGATCTTTCAGCAGAAACTCTGCAAGTCAGAAGGGAGTGGCAGGACATATTTAAAGTGATGAAAGGGAAAAACCTACAACAAATATTACTCTATCTATCAAGAATCTTATTCAGATTCGACAAAGAAATTAAAACCTTTACAGACAAAAAAAAAAGCTAAGAGAATTTAGCACCAGCAAACCAGCTTTACAACAAATGCTAAAGGAACTTCTCTAGGCAGGAAACACAGGAGAAGGAAAAGACCTACAAAAACAAAACAATTAAGAAAATGGTAATATGAACATACATATCAATATCTACCTTAAATGTAAATGGATTAAATACTCCAACTAAAAGACATAGATTGGCTCGGTGGATACAAAAACAAGGCCTATATATATGCTGTCTACAAGAGAACCATTTCAGACCTAGGTACACATACAGAAAGAAAGTGAGGGAATGGAAAAAGATATTCCATGCAAATGGAAATCAAAAGAAAGCTGGAATAGCAATTCTCACATCAGAAAAAAATAGACTTTAAAATAATGACTATTACAAGAGACAAAGAGGACACTACATAATGATCAAGGGATCAATCCAAGAAGAAAATATAACAATTGTAAATATTTATGCACCCAATATAGGAGCATGTCAATACATAGGCAAATGCTAACAGCCATTAAAGGGAAAATCAACAGTAACACAATCATAGTAGAGGATTTAACATACCACTTTCACCAATGGACAGATCATCCAAAATGAAAATAAATAAGGAAACACAAGCTTTAAATGATACATTAAACAAGATGGACATAATTGATATTTATAAGACATTCCATCCAAAATCAACAGAAGACACTTTCTTCTCAAGTGCTGGAGCATTCTTCAGGATAGATCACATATTAGGTCACAAATCAATCCTTGGCAAATTTAGGAAACTTGAAATTGTATCAGGTATATTTTCCAACCACAACATTATGAGATAAGATATCAATTACAGGAAAAAACTCTGTAAAACATACAAACACATGGAGGCGAAAACATACTAAACTACTAAAAAAAACCAAGAGATCACTGAAGAAATCAAAGAGGAAATCAAAAAGTACTTAGAAACAAATGACAATGAAATCACAATGACTCAAAAGCTATGGGATGCAGCAAACCAGGTCGAAGAGGGAAGGTTATAACAATACAATCCTACCTCAAGAAACATGAAACACCTCAAATAAAATACCTAACCTTACACCTAAAGCAATTAGAGAAGAAGAACAAAAAAAAATCTCAAAGTTAGCAGAAGGAAAGAAATCATAAAAATCAGATCAGAAAAAAAAGAAAAAGAAATGAGGAAACAATAGAAAAGATCAATAAAACTAAAAGCTGGTTCCTTCAGAAGATAAAAAATTTCATAAACCTTTAGCCAGACTCATCAAGAAAAAAAGGGAGAAGACTCAAATCAATAGAATTAGAAATGAAAGAGGAGAAGTAACAACTGACACTGCAGAAATACAGTGGATCATGCGTGATTACTACAAGCAACTATATGCCAATAAAATGGACAACCTGGAAGAAATGGACACATTCTTAGGAGAGCACAACCTTCTGAGACTGAACCAGGAAGAAATATAAAATATAAACAGACTAATCACAAACACTAAAATTGAGACTGCGATTAAAAATCTTCCAACAAGAAAAAGCCCAGGATCAGATGGCTTCACAGGCAAATTCTATCAAACATTTAAAGACGAGATAACACCTACCCTTCTCAAACGCTTCCAAAATATAACAGAGGGAGGAACACTCCCAAAGTCATTCTACGAGGCCACCATCCCCCTGATACCAAAACCAGACACAGATGTCACAAAGAAAGAAAACTACAGGCCAATATCACTGATGAACATAGATGCAAAAATCCTCAACAAAATATTAGCAGACAGAATCCATAGCCCATTAAAAGGATTGTACAACATGATCAAGTGGGGTTTATTCCAGGAATGCAAGTATTCTTCAATATATGCAAGTCAATCAACATGATACACCATATTAACAAATTGAAGGAGAAAAACCATATGATCATCTCAACAGATGCAGAAATCAAAAAATTTCAACAAAATTCAACACCAATTTATGATAAAAAAATAAAAAAAAACCCTCCACAAAGTAGGCATAGAGGGAACTTACCTCAACATAATAAAGGCCATATATGACAAACCCATAGCCAATATCGTTCTCAACGGAGAAAAAATGAAACCATATCCTCTAATATCAGGAACAAGACAATTTTTCCCTCTCTCACCACTATTATTCAACATAGTTTTGGAAGTTTTAGCCACAGCAATCAGAGAAGAAAAAGAAATAAATGAAATCCAAATCAGAAAGAAGAGGTAAAGCTGTCAATCTTTGCACATGACATGACACTATACTTAGAGAATACTAAAGATGCTACCAGAAAACTAGCAAAGCTAATCAATGAATTGGGTAAAGTAGCAGGATACAAAGTTAATGTACAGAAATCTCTTGCATTCCTATACACTAATGAAGAAAAATCTGAAAGAGAATTTAAGGAAACACTCCCATTTACCACTGCAACAAAAAGAATAAAATATCCAGGAAAAAACATATCTAAGGACACAAAAGATCTGTATGCAGAAAATTATAAGACACTGATGAAAGAAATTAAAGATGATACAAACAGATGGAGAAATATACCATGTTCTTGGATTGGAAGAATCAGCATTATGAAAATGACTATAATGCCCAAAGCAATCTACAGATTCAATGCAATCCCTATCAAACTACCAATGGCATTTTTCACAGAACTAGAACAAAAATTTCACAATTTGTATGGAAACACAAAAGACCCTGAATAGCCAAAGCAATCTTGAGAAAGAAAAACAGAGCTGGAGGAATCAGGCTCCCAGACTTCAGACTATACTACAAAGCTACAGTAATCAAGACACTATGGTACTGGCACAAAAACAGAAATATAGATCACTGGAACAGGATAGAAAGCCCAGAGATAAACCCATGCCCATATGGTCATATTAGTTTTGATAAAGGAAGCAAGAATATACAAGGGAGAAAAGAGAGCCTCTTAAATAAGTGGTTCTGGGAAAACTGGACAGCTACATGTAAAAGAATGAAATTAAAACACTCCCTAACACATACACAAAAATAAACTCAAAATGGATTAAAGACCTAAATATAAGGCCAACACTATAAAACTCTTAGAGGAAATCATGAGCAGAACACTCTATGACACAAATCACAGCAAGATCCTTTTTGACCCACCTCCTAAGGAAAGAGAAATAAAAACAAATAAAAACAAACGGTACCTAATGAATCTTAAAACCTTTGCACAGCAATGGAAAACCTAAGCAAGATGAAAAGATAACCCTCATAATGGAAGAAAATATTTGCAAATGAAGCAATTTACAGAGGATTAATCTCAAAAATTTACCAGCAGCTCATGCAGCTCAATAGCAAAAAAAAACAAACAACCCAATCTAAAAATGGGCAGAAGATCTAAATGGAGATTTCTACAAAGAAGATATACAGATTGCCAACAAACACATGAATGGACGCTCAACATCACTAATCATTAGAGAAATGCACATCAAAACTACAATTAGGTATTACCTCACACCAGTCAGAATGGCCATCATCAAAAATCTGCAAACAATAATTGTCGGAGAGGGTGTGGAGAACAGGAAACCCTCTTGCACTGTTGGTAGAAATGTAAACTGATACAGCCACTATGGAGAACAGTATGGAGGTTCCATATAACACTAAAAGTAGAATTACCATATGACCCAGCAATCCCACTACTGGGCATATACTCTGAGAAAACCATAATTCAAAAAGAGCCATATACCACAATGTTTATTGCAGCTCTATTTACAATAGCCAGGACATGAAAGCAATCTAAGTGTCCATCGAAAGATGAATGAATAAAGATGTGGCACATTATACAATGGAATATTACTCAGCCATAAAAAGAAGTGAAACTGAGTTATTTGTAGTGAGATGGATGGACCTAGAGTCTCTCATACAGAGTGAAATAAGTCAGAAAGAGAAAAACAAATACAATATGGTAACACGTATATATGGAATTAAAAACAAAATGGTTCTGAAGAACCTAGCAGCAGGATAGCAATAAAGATGCAGATGAAGAGAATGGACTTGAGGACACGGGGAGGGGGAAGTGTAAGCTGGGACCGAAGTGAGAGAGTATAATTGACATATATACACTACCAAATGCAAAATAGCTAGCTAGTGGGAAGCAGCTCCATAGCATAGGGAGATCAGCTCGGTGCTTTGTGACCACCTAGAGGTGTGGGATAGAGAGGGTGGGAGGGAGATGTTAGAGGGAGGGGATATGGGGATATATGTATACATATAGCTAATTCACTTTGTTATACAGCAGAAACTAACACAAAATTGTAAAGCAATTATACTCTGATAAAGATGTTAAATTAAAAAAAAAAAACTTGGAATATGTGTCACCTCTGATATAGTAATACAATCAGTGGTATTAAATATAATTTGATTTAATAATAGTCAATTACTTAGAAATATTTCCCAGTATTGATTATCTAACATATACTTGAGTATTTTTAATGATACACCTCCAAAGTGGTATATTTATCTTTAGGCTAGTTTGATGAATTAAAAGTTATTTCTTCCATGATTAAAGAAAAAAGAAAAAAGAAAAGAAAATGAACTCACCATCTCTGAGGAGGTCACACCCATTTTATTTTTTTTATTTTTTAGAAAATTGTTCCTCCCTTGAAAAACAAAATATATTTTGTTAACAAGATAAGGTTTTATTACTAATAGCTAAGATTAAACAGAATTCTACTCACTTTTTTCCAAAGTGGCAGATCCTTGAATATTTGAAGACAGTGACTATTTTCCATGCTACATGTTTCTTGAATAATCTACCTCTTCTCTCACACTATTTTTTTAATCATAGAATTGTTATGCAAGCTATTTTTTATGAATGTGTGTGTGTCTTTGGTGAAGTGTAGAGGGAAAAGGCAGACGCCTACATGTCTTTATATGTATACTAAGAGAAGCATCATTTGGGCAATGGAAAATTAATCTATTGTGTATTATATTACATTATCTCATATACTCAAGATTTTGTTCATTCAGTAATATGAGTTGCTTGTAGGAATGTCTACATACAAGGCCACATGTATGCTACTGTGATAGACACAGCAAAAGGCAACTGACGATGCTTGTGTACCAGCAACATACTAGGTTTTACAGTAAGCACTTTACCCATATTACCTGTTTACATCATGTCACAAAACATGATTTAGAGGGCATGTGATATAATGGGAAGCCGAAAATATCTTACTGAAATGAGGTGATGGGGCTGAGGAGCTTCTTGCCAACTTTACCAGGAGAGAAAATGATCTGGGCCTTGAAGAAAAATGAAACACACACAGAAGGTGGGGGCTTGTGGACATCATCATTACATGTAAAGAGCATTTTATATGCAAAGGCATAGAAGTAGGAAATCTTATAGGAGCTGGTAGAAGATGATTTTGGAGCAAAGAGAATATTGAGAGATATCCTTGGAAATGAAATTAGAATGGTATGCTGAAACCAGACCATGGTGGTGGTGGTGCAGGGCAGGGGATGATCATGAATGCCAATCAGAACAATCTGGCCTTGTTTTGTGGATATTTAATGTCACTGAATGCTTTTGACCAGAGGTGTGATGTGATCGCAGTCGAACTCAAAGCATTTTACTCTAAGTACATGGAGATGCATGATCCCTTTAGGGCACTTATGCTTGGAAATTCTCAGGGCTCACTCCAAGGTCCCCTTCAGTCCTTCTTCCTGTTTTCTTTATTGCTAAGAAGTCTCACCCAGTTTTAGGTTTTGTTCACCAGACATGTGACAGTGATGTTTCTCACAGTTTCATGTTTTCTGTCCATCATCCATCCATTATCTCTGTCAATCCAAATTTATAATCCAGAAACCAACAGTCCTTCTAGATACCTTCCCTCTCTCACTAGTAATATCCAATTCATTACCAAGTCAGTTTCTGGACATGGTTATTTTATTAATTCCTACTCTTTACTGCCTGTGTGACCTACAAAAGCTTCTTCTGCTAGGCTTTAGATGGTTTCTAAACCTGTGCTCTCAGAATTTCATTGCCCTCCATGTAGCCTCAAATTCTCAGTGCTACAGAACATAGAGAAGATTACAATCAGTGGAAGTAATTTATAGAAGTGAGAGATCTTTGTTTTCAAAAATTAATGGAGTATTTTTTTCAAACTGAACATCTGTCTTTTTGAGTAATCAAAATATGCATGGCCTAATGATTTACCTACTGCGGCAGGAGCTATACAATGTCAATATTGTTCAAAGAGGATTCTAACTCACCTTTTAGAGATGGAGAAATAATAGATCACAGAGACCTAATTTTTCTTCTTTCTTTTCTACTGTGTCAAAAGCCACTTAGTGTATTATGGAAAAGATTCTTAAAAATATCACTAGCCGTGATGAATATCTTTAAACCTGATTTTATCAGAAAACATGTCTTCACATAGCATGGAAAAAGAGCTGTGCTGTCTCTCCCCTGGAAAATAATTGTCTGTAGTTGCCAAAACCACATCTGCCCTGGAGTTGATCAGGTGACCTCATTTTACTTTCTGACAGGAAGAAAGTTCTGTGATCAATGAATGAGTAGGTGTTTACCCAACCCTATGGAACTGGCTTTTCTCTCTCTCTTAATAGAACAGTATAATTCCACTCATAATTAATTGGGTTTTCAGAATGCAATTAAATTGAAAGAGGTTCAAAACCTCTTACAGTGTTGATCTGTAGAGGTATGTTATTCAGTATTTTTCTGTGAATGGGAAATAAAATGAATTCATGATTATCTGTGTTCAGAATGGGAAAATTAGTTAACATTTGAAGGAAAGTTCCACGCCTTGCATGAAATAACCTGGTTTATTGTCACACTAAATGTCTGTCTTGTTGAAATGAGCTCTCTGAATAGGTATCACAGGAGCTCTTTGAATTGCCAGAACTGAATCTCATAAACATTCATTAATATAATACTTTGGGAAATATTTTCCCTTTTCCAAAACATTGCAGTTTATGAAAAAAACATTTTGCCATATTGGAAAAATAAATCCTAATGCTGGAAGCAATTAAAAAGAAAAGACAAACAAAAGTTTTTAAATGTTATCTCTATATACCAACTGATGGAGAAGGAGTAGAGGAGCTCTGTGAGGGATTTGTAGCATTTTTAGTCTCTTCAGGACAAAGATGAGCAGGTAGGCAATTGTTTCTCCTTTACCATTTGCATTCTACTTTCACCTTTCTGATGAGAACTAAATCTAGATCTGTCCATTTTTAAACATTAGACACGTTGACCTAAGACTTGACCACATCAGTGAAGAGAGACACTGCTCATGCTTTGTAACTCTTTAAAGCTTTCAAAATAATTGTAGAGTTTCAGAAGAGATGCATTTGACAATGAAAAATAGGTTTAGTTATTTGTGGTGTAACATTGGCCTTTTATAAATCTTCCAAGTACATAGGAAATTCTGAGACAGACAGACTGAGTGTGGTTCTATAGTCTAGTTCAGCGCTTCCCAGACCGTGTTCACATAATGGGAGATAATCTGCAAAACAGAACTTTCATGGGATTAAGATACTCACTACAGAGCAAATGCTTTACCAGCAGTAGAGCTAGGGTAGAACCTGCTCTTATTAACCACAATTCTCAAGGTTTCCTACTATTTCTTGTAAACAGACATGGCTCATTCTTTCATTCAGCAATAGTAATTAGCACCACTGTGTGGCACTCTTTTAAACGCAGGGCATATGGCATTGAACAAATCTAATAAAACCTCTAACCTCCTGACACTTTCATCCTGAAAAAGGGAGACACATAAGCAAAATAGGTAGTGTGAAATCTGTAATGTAAATACACAAAAGTAGTGTAAGTGGTATGTCCTATGGAGAAAAATCTAATTAATCGGAAAGGGGGATTGAGAGTTTGGGGCAGCAAAATTTTAAATAGAGTATTCATAGCAGGCCTCAGAGAAAACAGGATATTTAAATAAAGACTTCTAGGAGAGGATGGAACAAGCCTTGAGAATAATTGAAAAATAATCTAGGCAGAGGGGGAAGCAAATACAGAGGTTCTGAGAGAGTGAAGTACCTGTTAAATATCAGGATGGTAAAGAAGGCCTATGTAGCTTGGAGATCTAGTCAGAGAGATAAGTGGGAGAAAATTCTCATAGAATTTTGTAACAGGACATTGATTGTGCTCAGAAAGAGGGAAATACTACAGGAGTACTCTGAACAGAGAATAACATCATCTGAATTTGTTTTAAAGTGATGGTTTTATGTTCTGTGTATGTTTTTGAGAATAGACTCAAGAGGGGCAAGGGGGAAAACAGGACAACTCATTTTTGAGCAATCACAAGAAATTGGTTTGATTAGCTTGATGGGATTTGGAATAGAAGTGGCAAGGAGAAATTGGACTCTGGATGCATTTTTAAATCATCAGAATTTGTTGAATAATTAGTTGTGGGGTATGAAATAAAGAAACGAGAAAGAATGTCTTCAAGGTTTTTGAATGAGTACCTGGAAGGATGGAGTTGCTGTGAATTGAGGTGGAGAAACTGTAGTAAGAATAGATTTAGGATTGCAGAACAGTGGTCCAGTTTTCTATATGTTAAACCTGAAATATCTGTTAACTAGAGCTAAGAATGTAAATTTGGATACACATGTTTGGAGTTCACAAGAGAGATGTAGGTTGAATAGAGTCTCCATTAAATTCATGTTCTTCCTGGAATCTCAGAATGGGACTTTATTTAGAAATATGATTATTGCAGATGTAATTATTTAAAATAAGATGGATCATACTGGAGCAGAGTAGGGTGGATTCTTCATCAATATAACTGTGTTCTTATGAAAAGAGGGGAAGACACAGACATGCAAGGAGAATGTCATGTTACGATGGGGGCAGAGGTTGAGTGAAGCATCTATAAGGTATAATGAACACCCAGGATTTCCAGCAACACAAGGATTGAAGAGAAAAGCATAGAAGAGAGTCTCCCCTAGAGCATTCAGATAGAGTATGGCTTTGACAACACTGTGATTTCAAACTTCTAACTACAAGAACTGTGAGAAATAAATTTCTGTTGTTTCAAGTTACCCAGTTTATGGTACTTTGTTACAGCAGCCCTGGAAACTAATACATAACTCACCAGCATACAACAGTTACTTAAAGTCAAGAGACTAGATGAAAGTCCCCGAGATAATAAGTATAGTTAGAAAAAAAGATGAAGTCCAATGTCTGAAACTTGGGTAATGGTAGCTTTTCAAGGTCAGGGAGATGAGAAGAAACCAGAAAAAGAGACTAAGAGGTAGCCAGTGAATTAGGAGAAGAAAAAGGAGAACGTGGGATCCTGGAACCCAATGGAGAAAGCGTATCAAGAAGAAAGGAATGTAGTACATGCTGCAAATAGGTAACATAAGATGAAAGTTGAGAATTGACCCTTGGTTTTAGTAATGTAGCAGTCACTGGTAACCTTGACATTGAATTAAGTTACCATATTGAAAATTGCCTTGACAAAATTTTTTTAATCTTCAAAGATAATTATTTATACAATCTAATATAGTTTTCAGGAAGATAGCTGACAGAAATGATAAGATAAGAAAAGCAGGATGTGGTGATATTTTCATGAAAAAGACTTAAGTCAGGTAAAGATGAGAAATCCATGACTATCATTCTCACAAAAAGAAGTAGATTTGTGAATTCACAATGCAAAACTTCCCCCATTGCATAAGCTTATATTTTAGAGGGCATTGATCTGTACTTTGGCTGTTACACTTCTCCTTTGTGTTGTTAAACAGAGGAGAAAAAAAAATCCCTAAAAAAACGAGAAAAGACAAAGAAAGCCACAAACACAAAAGGCTAGAAAGTGAGACTCATATGGGACCATCCTCTTTGTTGTCCCCAGGTGAGAATTGTTGATGACAGAATGCAGAACACCAGGAGAAGTCTTTGTCAACAGCATTGATGTTTCCCACTGTAATTCTTTGCTTTGAAACAAAATTGCAATTCTCCTGACATCAGTTTTCAATTCATTACCCCAGGTTGGTTGGTCTCTGAGGAAGGCCAACTTATATATGCAGCAGCTGAAATAACTAGTTGGGGCTAATGAGACTGAGAATGTCATGGACTGGTTAATATTCATATATTTGAAGGGAGCATCTCTGTTTAACCTGAGGGCTGTATTTCATTAGATTTATGCACTGTAATGCAATACCTGAAACTGAATGAAACTGGTATTGTTTTCTTAAATACCAGAAGTTTTCATTTATGCTTCAGATGAAAGTCTGCCCAACTTTGGAATATGTAAACCTGTTTTCTCTCAGCTACTAAAAATTTCTTATTGTGGTCACTGTGTTCTAATGTTACACACAGGTAATTCCCTTAGATATTAGAATAAGACTTTTTTTTTTCCTCCACACCAGGTATCGCAGCTCTTCGTCAAAAGTCTTAGGCAGTTGTAATAACTAAAGTAGCAATCACAGTCTGGAGATATATATTCCTGCCAGTGCCATGCAGGATAATAGGGACAGTCCAATGTCCAGGAAAGAAAGATTAGATTCCCAGAGGATGAAACACATGTAAAGGTAAAGGTAAATGAGGAATGCTGTCCTTGTGTTTTTGTTAGACAGAGAGATATTGAATATCATGGTAAACAAGAAGAGTCCAGAAGGGTGGATCTCAAAATCAGACTGCATTAGAATCAAGTGAGGATCCTATCTATGAAAAAACACTAATGCCTAAAGCCCTCCAAGCCTCTAGGCTTACTGAATTAGAATATATGGCCCTGGATCATAGGTATCTGTACAGGAAGTACAGACAAGAATAGCCTGCAGGAAACAATTAGCAGTGAAGACAGTTCCAGACATAAACTCTAGTAAAGTTCTCTATTATGTTTAATAGACGTATTATTATGCCTATTGTTTCATCTTTCTTGTTGAAAATTGGAATGATTACAGAGTCCTTCATGTGAATCCTATTATTTTTAAGGTAGAGAAAAACACAGGGGACTTAAAGAATGGTTCAAGAAATAGTCATTCCAGAAGATACTGCATGCACACACATATGTGAAGTTTCCATTACAAAATGCACATATGAAACACTGAACACATACAGACCTGAAGATACCTTGATGACCCAAATTACACATTAACCCATTTCAGATTATGTGGAATACTACAATTGAAAAACAGCTTATCGTTTCACTTTTTAAACGAGTGTTTCCCATATTTTTTGGCCCTTGGAATCTTTATTTTCTCTGCATATCCTCAACACAGTTTGGAAAATGCTGCCTTTGGTGGAATATTTTTTCTATTTACTTAAGTTTTACTTTTGATTCATGCGTTTGCATGTAATATATTTTATTTTAATGAAACTTTTTCTTTGTTAGTTTTTTTAGAGTGTAATTACCCAGTTGAATATACCAAACCAGGAGCCTCAAACTTAAATGCACACAGAGTTCAAGAAGGTAATAAAATGTGTGAACTGGCTTGGCTGCAAGTCAATTGGTAGTGGTGGTATCTGTGGGTATTTGGGGAATTTATGGTTTGCCTACAGTTAGAAAGGATCCTGTTCTCTATCCTATGCCCAGCAATGCAAATGCACTTTTCTCTCTTTCATATCTATATATTTGCACATCTATCATCATCCATCTATCATCTATGTATGTATGTATGTACCTATCTATCATCATCTATCTATCTTGAAAGCAGGAGACTTTGCTAACACAATTCAGACTTTGGATATTCATTTACAAGCTCTATTCTAAATCAATCTTGCCTTTAAGGCTAAGAATTCCAATATGTTTTTCTTGATAGCATTCAATTACCTGTTCATTAGCAACTTTCATGAAAGAAGAAAGAAGACAAATATTGTAAATAATGAATAAGTCATAAAGATCCATCCTAATTACATTACATGGCAAAATCATTTTTGTATTTTATATTTACCTAGGTCATAACAGAACACTAATATATTCAAAATGTCTATTCCCAGTGGGAAAACAGAGAACAAGTAAGGTAGAGGAAAAAAATTCAAAATCTGAAGCTATGAGGCAATGGACAAAGACCCTCACGTAGTTAAAATGAGCTTGCCTGATCCCCATAGTCACTAAGTGCAACAAACTCAGATAATAAAATGTCCCTAAAGCTTACACAGATATAAAGAAAGATCTGCTTTAATTACTTCCAATGTTTAAATGTCTAAACAGCAGGTCTTACCCAGAAAGGGAGTAATGTTAACCAAAGATCCAGAGAGAGTCAGTGGCTCCACATTCCTAGATGTCATAGGACAAGGAAACAGTGGACACTTGATAGGAAGTAAGAGAGTATATAGATACTGGGTTTAGTGGGTAGAGAGGGAGGGAAAGTTGTAGAGGAAATAAAAGGAAGCACCTGAGACAAGCCTTCCCACATGGTAAAAATACTTCAGGCTCTGGGAGCTAAAGAGTCACAGAAATAACAAGGAGTAAACAAGAAGTTTTCTTCTGTGCGATGGGGCATTTCCAGCCCTTTCTGGCCCAGTGGAAGCAAGAGAAGTCAATCTACCTGCACTCATTTTATTTTTCAGAATTTTTGGTATTTTCTTTTGAAAATGTAACACTCCGTGAGCACGTACCTTTGAGAAAGAAGTAGGACCGTTGAGAAGGAACTTTGCCTCAGAAATGTGGCCATTCCTGTATTTCCATTCTTGAGCCTCTAACTGTGGCATCTCAGAGGGCAAAGTTTAACTGCTTTAGCCTAAACTGTTTTGTCCAGTGGGTAACACAGCATGCTGAAAGGAAGCACTTAACTTAAAAAATGGTAACAAGAGTGGATATCCTTAGAAATATATTGATTTAAAAATGCTTTCCCTTCTCGGTCCAATTTTGTCAAAGCACTTGTAAATTTTAAAAATATTTTTAGAGAAATTTTAGGTTTATTGCAAAATCAAGAGAATGGTAGAGAAATTTCTCATATATTCCCTGGCCCAACAAAAGCACAGTCTCCCCTATTAACATTCCCTACCAGAATGGTACATTTTTTTCACAAAAGATAAATTTACATTGACACATCATAATCACCCAAAGTTCATAGTTTACATTAGGGTTCACTGTTGGTGTTATACATTCTATTAATTTAGACAAAGGTACAATGGCATTTATCCATCACTATAGCATGCAGAGTATCTTCACTGCCCTAAAAATCCTCTGAGCTCCATATATTCATTCCTCTCCCACCTCAACCCCTGACAACCACTGATCTTGTTACTGTCTCCATAGTTTTGCCTTTTACAAGAATGTCATATACAGTAGTTGGAATCATATGGTATGTAGTTTTTTCAGGTGGGCTTCTTTCATTTAGTAATACACATTTAAGTTTCCTCCATGTCTTTTCATAGTTTCTTAGTTTTGTAAGAAACTGCCAAACTGTCTTCAACAATGGCTCTACCATTTTGCATTCCCACCAGCAATGAATGAGAATTCCTGTTGATATACATCCTCATCAACATTTGGTGTTGTAGATTTTGGCTGTTCTAATAGGTGTGTAGTGGTATCTCACTATTGTTTTAATTTGCATTTCCCTGATGGCATATGCGTGCAACATCTTGTCACATGCTTATTTGACATCTCTATATCTGCTTTGGTACTATGTTTGTTCAGGTCTTTGACCCA
The DNA here is from genome assembly GCF_951394435.1 of Stenella coeruleoalba. Classification (NCBI taxonomy): domain Eukaryota; kingdom Metazoa; phylum Chordata; class Mammalia; order Artiodactyla; family Delphinidae; genus Stenella; species Stenella coeruleoalba. The sequence goes on along the minus strand of NC_137160.1, from coordinate 34,731,954 downwards.
TTTTGTAATTAGGTTATATATATTTTTATCATTGAATTTTAAGAGTTCTTTTCATATTTTGGGTAATATTCTTTTAGAAGATGTGTTTTTTTGCAAATATTTTCTCTCAGTCTAGGGTTTGTCTGCTCATTCTCTTGACATTGTCCTTGACATAGCAGAAGTTTTTAATTTTGATGAAGTCCAGTTCACCTGTATTCCTTTCACAGATCATGCTTTTGGTGTTGTATCTAAAAACATCATTGTGACACCCAAGGTCATCTAGGTTCTCTCTTATGTTATCTTCCAGGAGTTTTATAGTTTTGCATTTTACATTTATGTCTGTGTTCCAATTTTAGCTATTTTTGTGAAGAATATAATGCCTGTGTCTAGATTTATCATTTTAATTGTGAATATTCAGTTGTTCCAGAACAATTTGTTAAAAAAGATTATCTTTGGTTTATTGTTTTATTGTACTACCTTTTCTACTTTGTCAAAAATCAGATAATTTGTATATAATGTGGGTCTATCACTGGGCTCTCTATTCAGTTCCATTAATCTATTTGTCTATTTTTTACCAAAAGCACAAAGTTTTGGTTACTGTGGCTATAAAGTAAGTTTTGAAGTCTAGTAGTGTCAGTTCTCCAAATTTATTCTTCTCTTTCAATATTGTGTTGGCTATTTTGGATCTTTTGTTTCTCCATAAAATCTTTAGAATAAGTTTGTGAATATCCACAAAATAGCTTGCTGGGACTTTGATTGGGATTGACTTGAATCTAGAGATCAATTTGGAAAGAACTGACATCTTGACAATAGTGAGTCTTCTTATTCATGAACATGGAATATCTCTCCATTTTAGTTATTTGATTTTGTTCATCAGAGTTTGGTAGATTTCTTTATATAGATCTTATTATATATTTACACCTAAGCATTTCATTTGGGGGGCTCTCAACATAAATGTATTGTGTTTTTAATTTCAAATTCCATTTGTTCATTGCTGGTATATAGGAAAGTAATTAACTTTTGTATATTAACCTTGTATCCTGAAACCTTGCTATTACTTGTTTATTACTTCCAGGAGATTTTTTGTTGTTGTTTATTCATTTAGATTTTCTACATAGATGAGTATGTCATCTATGAACAAAAAGAGTTCTATTTCTTCCATCCTGATATGTATACATTTTAGTTCCTTTTATTGTCTTATTGCATGAGCTAGATCTTCCAGTAGGATGTTAAAAAGGAGTTGTGAGAAGAGAAACATTCTATAGTCCAATGATTAAGTCTGAGTATTTTACTGAGTCTATGCCTTCAGACTGTGCACTTAACACATGTTTCTCAGTTTTTTTTCTCCCCTTAAGGTAGGACAGGATGGCTAGAGTGGGCTGGAGTTCCGTGTTTTCCTTCCCCTCCATGGAAGGTTAGAGGGGCCAGGAGTTGGGTATTTCGTTTTACCTAGGTGGAACACTACAGCTAACTAGTGTTGGTTACTTTCCTCCCCACCAGGTTTCAGGTAGACTCAGAAAATAACCCAGCAGGTTAGGGTCTGATTAACTAGTTTCTCCTAAGGGTTGGTCTTTTTAAGAACAAAGTATTCTGATATGTTTCAAAATGATTCCTTCCCCCCCGCCCCCGCCAGCTTAAAGGCTAAGCAAAATTTTTTTCTGTTATTTACTTTGGGAACCTAGTATAGTTCCTGAGGGAAATCTCACAATACTGTGGTGGCCTCCTATAACTGGGTCTCCCTAGATTTTTTAACTCTCAAAGCTATCTACACTGACTCTCCAGCAGTTTGTCAATTACAGGTCAGGTTTTCCTACTTGGTACTAGTTTCTGTGGTGGATAGTAATTGTGACTCACTGTATTCACTTATATATCTCTCCAATCTTGGAGGCAGTGATTTGCTCTGTGTCCTCCCCTCTTTTATGGATCCAAGAAGAGTTATTGATTTTTCCATCTGTTCATTTTTTTACTTGTTTTTAGGAAAAGGTGTCGACTTCCAACCTCCTTACTCGTGGAACTGGAAACCCAAGCCCATTCATTTTTTTTTTTTTCATTAGGCATACATGATAATAGATCCTTTGCAACATGACAACTTTTTCTGGATGGGAAGAAGAATCTTGAGGCATTTGAAGAGGCATATCAAGCATACAGTAATAAGGTTGTGAAGAGATGAGCAAAGTGCCATGTAGAAGAGACATTGAGCTACAGTTAAACATATGGCATCACTGGTATTCTGCAATGAGATAATGGTATACAAATAAGCATGATGAGCCTGTTTTGGTAACTCCTGATATTGTTTAAGTAAAATGGACATAATTGAATCCACAGTCTCATTTTGCCTGTATATCCCAAATTCCTCTCTTTTCTTCTTGGTTTCCTTCTTCTAGGAAGTTCTGAAAGCCAAAGTATCTGACATCCAGGTTATTTTAATGCTTGACAATTAAATCATGAGATACAATTCTACAAAAGGATATATTTTGATGATTATAAAGGAAGCTGCTCTGATTATTGAAGAGTACTTAGTCTTCTGCCCCTGATCTATCTCTTTAACACCAAAAGGGAGATTATTTGGTTCAATCGGGAAAAGCACATGGATAGAGTAGATATATAATAAAAACTGGCACTTTGGGATAGCTCTATAAATGTTCAAGAAGTGAGAAGTGAAATTACCCAATTCCTCCTCTGCTCAAGAGTATGTCTTCAGAATTATTGTACCAGTGTCTTAGTCCAGTTGGGCTTCTATAACAAATTGCCATAAACTGGATGATTTATAAACAACGGAATTTTATTTCTCACAGGTCTGGAGGCTAGAAGTCTAAAACCAGTGTGCTAGCATGGCTGGCTTCTGTGGAGAGCCCTCTTTTGGGTTGAAGATTGCTGAGTTCTGAGTTCTTCATATAGTAGAGAGAAAGCAAGCTAGTTTTTTGTTTTCTTCTTATAAGGACACTAATACCACTCATTAGGGTTCCATCCTCATGACCTAATTACATCACAAAATCCATTCTCTAGATAACATCATATAAGTGATTAGGAATTCAACATATGAATTTTGGTGGGACATGGACATGCAATTTATAACACCCAAGTATCTTCGGATAAAACTATATGAATAAGATAACCGTGCTTATATTGAGAAAGTAGTTGTATTTGTTTGGGAATCTTTAGTAGTTCTTTTCAATATTTTTATTATTTTATTAAGGATTTTTCCTCTTTTTGTTTATTTCTAGCACAGTAGGCTCTGGACACTCCCATAAACAATGCCCTGGAAGCATGAGGTACCACAGATAATAAAAGTCAGACACCTTCTTTTAGGTCTGATATTATTTATTTCGATCTTACAATTGAAACTGCAGACTTATTTTCTGAGTTAATATAAATTTTGATTATTATTGCAAATATTTGATTGTCAAATTTTGTCTCTGAAAATAGAGCTTTAACACATCAAAAAGTATGTAGGAAGGATAACTTTAATAACAGAAATTGTTGGGCCTTGTGAATTAGAAATAAGTATATATTATAATTTAGGTCTCTCTTGCATATAATATGTAAGGAAGATCTGTAAATCTTTGTCTGATAACAGTCTGATTTTCATTTTACTTTGCTCCTTCTCTTTTTCCTTTTGTTAATAAACTCGTTGAAAAGCAAACAATGGGATAGGAAAAGATAAGAGAAACTGCAGCTCCATCAATTTTCTCATTGTATCTCATTAGCTAAGAAACTAATGTTAGTACCTTTGTGATTTTTGTAGTATTGACTTTAGGCTATTTTCAATTTGTGAAAATAAATGACTTCCTCCATTTCTCTTTGTTTCTTCTGAATAAGAGAATCCTATGGGTTCAAGTGTGATAATAGGCTAACAGTATTTAAGATGCCTCTTAATGATACCCATAATAATGTTAAAAGTTGGAATACCAGTATTAAAATCAATTTGCAATCTGTCAATTTTACTTTTTTATACTTTGTCTTATGTTTTTAATTACATACATGTTCAAAATTACTGCTTCATAGAAAAACATTACTTTTAACTTTAGATAATGACCCTCATCTTCCTTACTACTATTTTTAACTTAAAGTATACTTTAACTGCTATAGATAAACAGCTCTTTTTAGCTAGAACTATACCAGGTACTACTTACTTCATCCTTTCACTCTGTGTTCTTCTGATACATTACGTTCTAGTTTTGTTTCTTTCTTATAGCAGATAGCCAGATATTTTTACTCTAATCTGAGAATAACTGTAATTTGATGAGCAGCTATTAACTTTGATTGCATTTGCTGATGTACTTAGACTTCAAACCAACTCATTTTGTAGCCTTCAATTTTTTTGTTCCATTTTTCTCTTTTACCTTTTATTTGCTATTTATTTATTTATTTATTTATTTATTTATTTTGTGGTACGCGGGCCTCTCACTGTTGTGGGCTCTCCCATTGCGGAGCAACAGGCTCCGGACGCACAGGCTCAGAGGCCATGGCTCATGGACACAGCCACTCCGCAGCATGTGGGATCTTCCTGGACCGGGACACGAACCCGTGTCCCCTGCATCGGCAGGCAGACTCTCAACCACTGAGCCACCAGGGAAGCCTGCTATTTTATTTTTATTTTCCATTAATATATAATTTTATATTATATTTATTTTATTTTAATGGCTGCCTTAAGTTTTTAAAACACTTGCTATACTTAAGAATGTTGATTCCCTGCTGTATTTCACTATAAAAAAAGTTACAGATAGATGTATTTTCTTGAAGCAGCTACTGGATTCAGCCAACTTAGTTAGGTTTTCTGTTTCAGCTGAAACCATTTCTAAAGAGTTCACATTCTATTTTCCATAGAACATGCTACATATGTCTAGTATTGAAAATTATTTTTTTCTAATCCAATATTAATCATTATTATTTTTACATGGTCAATGTTAATTTAGATTCGCCACTAGGTTTAGCAATCTAGTTGTTCAATATTTCATATAGCATTTCATTACCTCTGTGTTATTGTTCTTCTTGAAGTTCAATCATAGTTAGTTCTTTTTAATAAGGGATTTATAAAAGGTAAATCTTCACAGTTTTTTTCCTTTTTCCTCAAAATTATTATTAGGAATTTCACATCTGACAGGGATGTATAAGCTTCTAACAAATTAATTATCTTTTTAATTATAAACTATATATGAGGGTTAAAATATGCTAGCTGACATCTCTACATCTCTAGAGAATAACTAAAAGCCAGGAAACATTGGAGGAGAGTTGAACCTTGGAAGAAACTGGTTGGCATGGGTGAGTTAAGGATGCATATTGTAATCACTAGAGCAATAAATTAAAAAAATGCAAAAATTATAGATAAAAAATAATTAGTTAAAATGGAGTTCTAAAAAGAAAAATACTCAAATAATCAAAAAGGGTGGGAAAGGTAAAAGAGGTTAACAATAGAGGAAATAAACAAAAAAATAAATAATAAAATAGTGATGTAAAATTGTCCATATCAATACTTGCATTAAATATTAATATAATAAACACTTCTATTAAGAAGTGCCTATTAAGAGGCAATGATGATCAGAAAGGATATTAAAGTAAGATTAAGCTATATACTGTCTACAAAAAACAATATTTTAAGTATAAGGACAAAAATATAAAGTAAATGAATGTAAATCTGCATGCAGATAGAAAACACAAAAAATTTGATGTGAATAAAATAAAATCAGATAAAATAGACTTTTAACAAGGCATTTCACCAAAGATAGAACTTTTATAATAATAAATGAACAATTCATCAAGAAGATATAACAATTATTAACATACATGGATAAAGCAGAATATCAACATACATGAAGCAAAAATTGACAGAAAGAAGAAACTTACAATTTCAATAATAGGACATTTTTCAATAGTAAAATATTTTATCATTGTTTCCTCAGCAACTGATAGAAAAACTAGGCCTTGATGCCATATCAATAAACACATAGAGTAGCTGAACAACATTATTTACTATCTTATCTAATTGTGTGTCAAAAAAATGATATCAGACAGAAGATAACCTCTAAGGTCAATGGAATTAACTAATAAATCAATTATAATATGCTATGTAAGAACACTCAAATATTTTTAAATTAATCATTAATCATCATAGTTTTAAAAATATTATAAGTCAAAAGTAATCACAAAGAAATTAGAACATATTTCAAATGAAACAAAATAGGTGGAAAATTGTGAGATGCAGCCAAAGCTATTGGATAAAAATCCATAGTTTAAACATTTATAGACATGAAGAAAGGTTTAAAGTCAATTACCTAGGTTTTCACTTCCAAAATCTAGAAAAAGGAGAACAAAGTAAACCTAACGTAAGTAGAAAGACATAAATAAAGATAAGAGCCTAAATCAGTGAAATTGAAAAAAGATATACAATAGAGAAGCTTAAGAAAACAATGAGCTGGGAAATGTCTAACAATCCTAAGTAAAACTAAAAATAATATCAGGAATAGGAGAGGGTGGTTACTACAGATGCTACATATATTAAAAGGAAAATATTGAAATATTATGAACATATACATGACAACTTAGTGGAAATAGACAAACTTTTTAAAAATACCATTTGCAAAAGTTTACACAAAGTGAAACAAAGAGTATAAATAGCCCTATACTTATTAAAGTGTGTAAATTAAGTATCAAAACTTTCCCACCGATTAAATTCTAGACCCAGAAGTTTTGTCAGCGAATTATATCAAACATTCAAAAAAGAATTAACACCAACTCTACACAGTGTCCTTCAGAAAGATAAAATACTTTCCAAATTGTTTTGTAAGCCATACATAACACTGAAAGCAAAATCTAAAAAAAACCTTACAAAAACAAGAGAAAAAAAATTGCAGAAAAATGCTCCTCATTAAAAGAAGTTGCAAATATGCTTAACAATACATAAAACAATTTAATACAATAATAGATAAAAGGATAATGCAGCATGAGAGTTAATGAAGGATAACTTTACATGCAAAATCATTCAATGTAATTTAGCTTATTTTAGTAATGAAGAAAACAATTGATGCAGAAAACACATTTGAAAAAATTTAATACCCACTTCTGTTAAAGTGTTTAACACTAGGTATAAGTGTATAAAAGAGAATCTCCTCAGTCTGATCCAGGGTATCTAGGAAAAACAGAAACAAACAAAACCCTACAATTAACTAAATTCATACTTAATAGTGAAATAGGGAAAAATTTCCTCCTAAAAGAAGAAACATAGTAAGGATGTTCATTAACATTTCCATTCAACATTGTGCTGGAGAACCTAGCTATTGCAATAATGCAAAATAAAGAAACAAGTTATAAGGAGTAAAAGAATTATGGTATTGTTATTTTCTGCTGACTCATTTATAGTAGGTATGCTCTTGTGTGTTATGAAATTTTTACATTTAAGTTCATCTTCAGTGAAGATTCAGGATTTCCTGGGCTTTGACTCTTTCTCTACATAGGTTTTATTTGCTTATGTCAGGGAACCTAGATAATCCCCTGCCAGACTCAACTTATTTTATTTCTTGTCTCAGGGACAGAGGTCCAAGACTTGATTCTTTCAAGGGAGAGACAAAACCAGCCAGTGGCAAGTTTCCTGGTGGTCTTCTATGGCAATGGACACATATTTTCTCTCACTCTTTCCTTATTTGGTTTCATCCAGGTCCCCAGTTCCAAGTTCTTGACACTTTTGGGTCTAAAGCTTTGACTTGTGTCACTATACAGGTATTTAAATGTTCCCAACACATCTCAGGTCATTAAAATTATTATCTCTAGGTCTTACTGGCTTTGATTCTACCATCTGAGAATTTCTTGTTGTTGATATATTTTGTTTGTTTGTTTTCCATACAATCTTTGCAATGCATTTTTTAAAAATTAATTTATTAATTAATTTATTTTTGCTGTGTTGGGTCTTTGTTTCTGTGCGAGGGCTTTCTCTAGTTGCGGCGAGTGGGGACCACTCTTCATTGTGGTGTGGGGACTTCTCACTATCGCAGCCTCCCTTGTTGTGGAGCACAGGCTCCAGAGGCACAGGCTCAGTAGTTGTGGCTCATGGGCCCAGTTGCTCTGTGGCATGTGGAATTCTCCCAGACCAGGGCTTGAACCCATGTCCCCTGCATTGGCAGGCAGATTCTAAACCACTGCACCACCATGGAAACCATTGCAATGCATTTTAATTTTTGTTTTTGTTACTATAATCTATGAGTGTTTTAGATGTTTGTAGAGAGGATTTTTAAGTTACTTTTCTGTGTCATCTTGCAAGAGCCAGAAATACTTTTGTTATAATAAAAATATTTTTAACATTTTAATTTTTACTAACACATGGAAAATGGTCACAATATATTGAGTTAAAAATAATAAAATTGTTTTATAATATATATATTTGTAATATAGTCATGTAGTATAGTAACAAAAGTAAAAGTGATCATTTTTATTGCTCTCTTCAAGCATTATATATTGAGTATATTCTACATTTACAGTTGAATAAGGAAAAGTTATTGAAATTAAAATAAAGAAAAGGAAAGAAAAAACTAGCACATACATAATGAATACATTGGAAAATACAAACAGCTCCCCTAATACATTGAAGAGTCATTCTGTGAAACATAAGGTGAGTGGAGAAGATTCTTTAAGAAACTCTAGAATTCATCTGAAAATTATTTCATGGGATTCCCAAACTAGAAATTGTGGGTCTAATTCTCCCTATATATTGATGAAATGATGAACCTGGCAACTCACAGCTGGGCAAATACCAACCCTAATGTAGTGAAAAATAACCTAAGAGTTATTGGTCAAGTTATTAATTCCTTTTTGCATCAAAATAGTCACAACACAGACCCTACCTTGTGGGAATGTGACTGTTAGAGATGATTGTGGTCTTTGCCTTTGTCATTATCTTCCTTAATTTCTTAACTGTCTGAGAATGACTGGTCCAGCAGACTCAGCTCTGATGCAGTAAAATTTGAAGTCACTCAGGAAAGGATTAACTTTACATTTAACTGATCATAAGATGAATTTGGTGAGTGATGAGAAGTTACAGAGAATACATGTACATTAGATGACAGGAAATTGAAAATATTACTGTAACTTATTAAGTATTGATTTTCATAGATTTCTTGATATTGCTTGACACAAATAAATGATAGAGGCAAAGAAACTTGATAAAGATAAGAAGGATGGGGCCACAGTGGTCAGAGTGAAGAAATACAGATTTGGACTCAGGTGTTATAATTACCTGTCTGGAGAAGAAAGCAAAAGCAACAAAATGACTGTAGACAGGAAGTATGGCAAGATGGATGAGAACATAAAATTAATTTTCAAAATGAGTGTGATTTCAAAGTTACAGAATTGTTTCTTTTGATGAGTCACTGTATTATTTTCTTTCATTTCTTCCATCTACAGTTTAAATACAATATTCTCAATATCTAATTTTTGACAAGTTCTTGCTGTGGAAAGAATATCATAATCAGCATAAGCTGAAAAAAGTCTTTCTTTATAAAGACTATGATACTGTATACTATTACTTTCTAACTTACATATGTAAAATTCACTGTTGCAAGACCCCACTGCTCCAGGCCAGTTATCCTAGAGGAGAAGGACATATGCTTCCTTTTACCCAAACTCTTTATTTTTTTGTTATCTGTAACTTGAATCTTAAGCTCTCAGTACACAAGTTTTACATCTTGCAGTAAATCTATTTTCTCCTTTGGCTGTCACTTACATTCTGTCTGTAATTAGAATTAGTTGATTGTTTCTATTTATTATTTTTCTAATTAGTTTACTTCAGTTACTACTTCTTTAAACTAGACCATGATTAATTTTGGATTCTACTCTGGCAGTGGCTTTATAATTAGTCTTTATTTGAATCTCAAGATCAGGTCCATCTTGAGCACTGCAGTCTTTCTGACATTCTTAGTATATCTGTGTATAACATAACAGCTCTCATTATTCACCTATAATTCTGAGATTGTGTGTTTCTATTTCTTTGCTCTTGTTGTTTCCTCCATGAAGGCACTACTTTTTTCTATTTCCATCCATCAACTTATACTCACATCCTTCAAGACCCAGAGGCAAACGTCATATATTTCATGGCAAACTCATTTTACTCTACAATTAAACTCCTACATTTTGCTTAAAAAATGTTTAAATCTAAGACCTGTTGAGATCAAGATGCTTGAGATAATGTTTAGAAAGAAAATGTAGCCACATATCTGGAATTTTTCACCTCAGGAATAAGTCTACATTGAAGACAAGATTTTGGAGGCAATTAGCGTACACATACTTGTTGGAAATTGTGTGAAGCAATAGATCCCTCAGGGAGACATTAGAGTGTTCAATAGTGTCAGAGTTTTCACATTGTTTATAATCAAAAATCCAGGTTCTTGAGTTGCCCGTGCAACATTTCTGGTCCCAATTTAATTTCCAAACTTTCTCACTATCCTTTTTTTTTCATTGAATGTCTTCATTGGTCAGTAGGTTTTTGTTTCTAGAATCTTCTATATTACTAAGAGTGTGCATTTTTTATGATACTCTTTTCTTCAGGAAGTTCATCCAACTCCTCTCTGTTTACATTAATTCTACTCAATTTTTAAGGAATAGTTTACATATTACTTGCTCTGTGAGGTCTTTCCTAACTTCACTATGATTTCTTCCAAAAGAAAATAGCAATATAATTATTATATCATAGAATCAATCATTTGGAGGCATAGAATCACACAATTAACTAGATGAGGGACTAGTCCAAGCTCACACAGCTTGTACAGAATTTTTGACACCGGTGTATGTCAGAAACTACACCAGAGATAAGATCTCTTCCACTTCCATTTCATTTTTAGGTTTACTGAACTTGCCACTTTCCATTACTAATTAACCTTTTAAGTGCATAGCTTTGTTTTTTTTCCCTCTATCTTAGCTTTCACATTTGAAACTCCTTTGTATTTAGCAAAGTACTAGGCAGAATAAGCACTTAGAATACATTTTTCATAGTATATGTTCAATGAACTTTATTTTTTTTGTCAGAGACCCCAAGGATCAATATTAAATTGTAGGTTATATTGTAGTTGCCCCCAAGTATCCCTTGCACCATCATTTCCTGATCTGTTAAACAGTAGAAAAATCTGGATCCTCCTACTTGTTTTCCTTGTAGGCTACTTATTTTTACTGTAGTAATTACAGTTTGGGAAGCTTTTGAAATCTTGGCCAAACCATCTTAGGAAGGTAAATTATTTTTAGCTAAAAAGTAGAAAATAGATTTCAAATCTCATCTCTGTGTCAGCATATGGTATTTTAAAGCTAATCTATTTGGTTTTATTTTTTCTCACTTTGTGAAACATCAAAGACAACTCAGTGAAAGTCCATTCTTTCCATATTTTTTTTTAAAATTTATGGTTTGCTAAATAGAGAAAAATAATTTTTAACTCAGTTTATGTCAATGCCATGAGAATCCTATAGATTTATTACTTATATTAACAGTGATGATAATAGGACTTTATGAAGTACTTCATTATATATTACTTTAAATATATTGTATAAAATAGGTAAGGCAGGTATCATTAGCTCTATCTTACTGGTGAAAAAACAGGCTAAATGAAATTCAGTAACTTGTTCAGAAATTCACAAGCTAATAAGGAGAGCTGGATTAGAATTCAGTTCTCTTGTCTCCCTTCCCAATCATTCCTATTACTTCATGGCCTGTCCCCTGTTGGCGAAGCAAGTCCCAGTTTGGCTGTGAAATGGAGATTGCTTGTAATTGCTGCCAAGGAGGCATATTGAGTGGGAGGAACTGAATCTTTCGGTCGCATCAGGTTCTGCTGTGCATGTATGAATTTTGCCAGAATCAGCTTCTTTCATCAAGATGTTCATTTTCCAGAGATGAAATTTAATGGGATGAAATTTCATATAGTCCATGGTTAGTGGATAGGAAATAAAAAATGAATATTCTGTGCTGGATAACATCGACAAAAAAAATATCGAGAAAATTCTTATGGTCACAACAGGAAAACTTCAATTTGGCAGAACTCAATTCTCAAGAAATCTTGATTAATGGAAAAAATTGGGGAGAATAGGAATATTACAGGAAAATAAGTGAGCAGTGCTGTGTGTGTGTGTGTGTGTGTGTATAACTTGAATTCTAATCTTATCTTTAATTATTTGCCTCCTCACAAAAGTTTCCCACTGATCTTAGGTATCTCATATCTTGGTTGGTTAGATTTATTGAACATTACTGGAAGTATTTAGGCAGGAATAGGAAGTGCTTAATAATGACTTTCATGTTTTCTGTCTTGGGACCCTGGGAGGATGGTGGTGGCATTCATTAGCTTTTTTGTTTGTTTGTTTTAATTTAGTTGGTATGACAGGTGTTCACAGCACAATTTTACAGGAAATAAAGTAGGAATGGAAGCTATAAGAAACATTATAAATGAGTGAATAGCTCAATTCACACATAGGACTGGAAATGAGAAATTTGGGGATATCTTTCCTGATCTTTTCATTTTGCAAACTAAGGCATCCTCTGTCACAGAGTAGGAAAAACTGAGCTGGTATTGTGTCATATTACCTTTTCTAATTTCTCTGATAAAATCTCTTCTAGCTCTCTATTTGCCTTTTTTTCAGCTGTCCCAGAAGACTGTATAACTTTCCTAGCTTCTGCGTTTTAATCCTGAGAAGTTTAGTGACTGCTGTTCCTTCAAGGAACAAATATAGCAGGGCATCAAATGCTGAATTAGAGCTCACATCATAGGCTGCCAACAGCAGCAACTTAATACACAGATTCTTAGGTCCTGTGGTTTCCGTCTTTATCAAAAGTCATGTTTTGTAGGCCTTGACTTCATTATTCAATGACCAAAGGAAGAGTGGTCAGATGGACGAAAACTTTCCTTTCTCTTCTCTTCCATCAAGTCTTCCCAAGTAGGTCAATGAGGTGCTGAAAACATTGTCTCTGGCTTTTCTCCTTCCTTTCCTCCATTTTACTCTTCTGAAAATGTGCTTTCTCCAAACATGCTCTTCATATGTCACCCTCATCTATTTATGGCCTCATCTCTCTCACACTATGTGTAAGGCTTTTATCTGTGACAAAAATGTAACACCAAGCTGGGGTGGCCTCTGTGGTCAATTGATGTTTACTCATCTAATACAAACTGATTTCATTGTTTGTCCAAGAAAAACATCACCAGAAAGGTAAAGCTATAACTAAAGCCTTTTCTCAGGGATTAAAAGTTGAAGAGACATTAATAACAGAAAATATATTGTTATCACAACCATCTTCTCTCCTTACTAGAACAATGATTAGGGCACCCTGGTTCTTCTTCTTTATGATGTCTCAACTACTCCAAATATTGTCTAAAACGAAGAACTAATTGAACATGGAATTTTATATTTTGACAATTGCTCTTATGTGCTACTCTTGTCATTTGGGCATAATATATAACTGTAACATAGTGTATTAAACCATGCCCATATAATACATATGATAAGATGAAAGTGAGAACTTTAAACCAAATTCTTAAGTAACTAAGTGTTTAATCCACAAAACAGCCAAGAGCATTATTTAATTTTTATTATACTAAAGGTTATTCTTCCAGCTCGAAGGAACCCTCCTATTCTGTCCATTTTGCCTTGAATTTGGAGAACAGCACTAAGGAGTGAAGATCAAGGAGCAGAGAAATGGAACAGAGAGAGAGAGAGGTTCTGACTGGGAGAGAGGCTGAGTTGGAGTCTTTGGAGGACAGTGCTTACCTCTGACTGTGCTATAAAACTTTATTTGGACTTCAATGTCACTTAACCCCTAAGAGTCTCAAGGGCTAAATGATAACCAAAATCTCTTCCAGCTATACTGACCATGGTTATTAAGACCACACAAACAAAGACTGTCACTGTCTCTGTGTTGTAAACAAATTAAAAATGTTTAAGAACTAGCAGCACCAGCTGTCCTATATGGTCAAAACGGTTTTCCCTGGTGAAGTTTAGGGTTGCTGGCTCCCAGGGCTTGGGCTGCAGTTCAAATGGGCTTTTTAGAAGTCAGCAGACTACATTTCTATATGGATATAACCTTAATCTCCATAAATTGTATTGCAAACATTAATAAATTCTTTAGTAGTACTTTTCAGAAAACAGATAAATAGAGGGTCTCAGAAAATAATTTCTCTTTCAAAAATAAATGATATAATGAAGATACTTTCTAAAATCACCAGCAAAGTATACCCAAATCTAAGGAAGCTACCTTATTTGCTTACATGGCTCCTGGACTATAAATGATGAACTCATTATATTTAAAGCTCTTTGAGGAAACTTAAGCATGAAACATTCTCCATAAAATCAAATTCTATTCTAGGCCATTCAACCTCAAAGTTTGTGGCTGAGGCTTCCTTTCCCATAATCACTGCTATCCAGAATAACACACCAGCTCCACGATACAAGGCACAGATTTTTGAAAAACAACTGGATAATAATTCTAATATTCATAAATGCTTCCTTATGACAACACCCTGCCACCAGAGGCACAGGCAACAGAGATAACCCAGCTGGTATGACTTACTTTCCAAAGCCATAACCCTAATGCATCCCAGTGGGGGAAATTCAAAGAGATTTATTATTAGTTCTGAGCTAATGCTGATCAACGAGCAAAATGCCACGAGGCTGTGGCCAAAGCCATATATGATGTCCAAGAAAAAATAAAAGGGAAGGATAAGGGGGAAAAATGCCTGAAATATGCAAGAGAAATACAGGGGAGATTAAAACCACTTTTGTTAGGAAACTATCCCTCATGACCAAGAGTGGTACTCCACCATCTGCTCTCTGCTCTGCGGTCTCACAGTGCAAATGCCTGTCATGTACAACAAGCAAAAGAAACGTTAGGAAAAGAGAACATTTCCAAGGTAATTTTCCTAATATCAAGTAAGTTGATCAACAATCTGCTGGCCTCTGTTTTACTACATATCCTTAAGTCTCAGATCTATAAGGGCAGACTCCAAAAGAGCAGCACCTTACTGCTGAGAGTGGAAAGGACAGAGAATTTTACCCTCAGGGAAGGTGGTGAGACAATACAAAGTGACAGAAAGAGATGCAGAGAAAAATGGACTTGGACACTTGGAAACCAAGTGGAAATATGTTTAATATATAGCATTCCCATCCACCTTGCTGTGAGTTGGAGTTTGCATCTTAATTACCAGCTGACATTCCCAAAATATCCTTGCACCCATGGGGGAAAAGTTGTGGAAGATTTTTAGCACTGGCAATGCAAATGACAAAAGCAAATATCTTGAGGAACAGGAAATGTGACTGTCATGTGCAAGTGCATGCAGCAGAGGTGGAATGGACAGGAGAAAAATTAGAACAAGAGAAGAAATGGTTTGTTCCCAAGTCCAAAGGACAGGACTGTAGGATGGCCAAGTCTGAGAAGACAGGTAGAACTAGGAAGATGCTAGAACCAGATTTAGACAAAAGGTCAGTTGCCAGTGGAAACCCAGGGCTAAAAGGCAAAGACTCCTAGGAAGCAAAAGTCAGAAAATGCAGCAGATCCCAGATCTGAGAATGCAGAGAGAGTACTCTAAAGACAGGCAAGGACATAGTTACTAACAAAGGCCTTGGTAGCTAGAGTGGGTCTATCCACTTTCACCTTTATTTCCCAGCTACCCTGTTGAGCGGCTACTTTAAACAACACAGGTCAAGATGTTGGTAGTGGATGTCAACTCAAAACAGCTGACTTGTTAGCAAACATGGGTACAGGAAACAGATGAGAAAAACTGAGTGTCCATCAGCAAAGGCAGTCATATAGTGCATTATTTTAAAACATGGAAGCCACTCGATAATGTCAGACTTTAATATACAAGAGACAAACTTGCCTAGTGTTTAAGCTTATGCACTAAAATGGACAGGATGTTGAATTTCCTTTCACTTGTGTCTCTTAGGAAGACTGTGACCTTGGGCAAGTCACTGAATCTGGATTTATAATCTATACTCTGTATCATAGAGATATTTTAAGAATTAGATGAAATACTCTGCATAAAATTCCTAGCACAATACCAATATTTCTTTGCTCAAATATCTTAACTATTGTGTGCATTGTGTGGCAGGTATTGCCCTAGGCACCAAAGATTTGGAAATGGACACACAAATTCCCCTTCCCTTACAGAGCTTACATTCTGAGGTGAACATGCATTTACACTAAATAAACATTAGCTATTATTACTATCATTTAATGTATTGCTTAAATTAGTATTATTGTTGTTATTGTTACTATTCAAATTACTTTTTTTCTACAGCTATGATGGAAACCAACATGCCCAATTCTATCCAAACAATTAAAGATGTGATTCAAATAGTAAATAAAATTACATGTTGACTTGGTAGAAAGGCAAAAAGGAGGAAGAGGAAAAGGAAGAAAGGAAGGAAGGGAAGGAGGGAGGAGGAAGAAAGAAGGAAGGAAGGAAGGAAGAAAAGAAGGAAAGAAGGAAGGAAAGAAGGTAGGAAGGAAGGGAGAGAGGGAAGGAGAGAGAGAGGAAGGAAGGGGAGAAAGAGAAAAAAAGAGAAGAGGGAGGTGAGAAAAAAATGTGAAAATGTTAAAAAACCTGGGTGAAGAATGGAATTTTGTAAACCTGAATTCGGGAGATACGCCATCAGAAAGCTGGAGGTATAAGGCATGGGAAGCACTTGGTAGAGTGCTGGAACATGGAGATAGAGAGTATAATAATGGACCAGCCCCACATTATTTCTTAACTTTGGGTAGGCCAGTAAACTTCTAAGTTCTCTAATCCACCAAAACAAGTATAAGATTTCAATGAGTCTGTTAGGTATCAAATAAAATAATAGATATATAATGCTCATCAACACAGAACTACAAGTAATATGCTGGGAAACTTTTGGGTCATAGAACATTTTAATAGCACAAGATGACTTGGAGAGCTCAGGGAAAACCACTTTATTCTGACCCTATTGTTGGGCCCACCTGTTCCATTGAATTGATTCCTTCTTGGACCCTGGCTGAAATTTCAGATAGGCCCAAATCTCTTCCTCTCAGATAATCATATATTATTCCATACATGAGAACAATATTTTTTAATACCATGATTACAAATATCATTTTGATGGTCCTGAGTTTTACCTGGGTATTTCAAACATTTTACTATTCATTTTAATTGGTCATCTTGCAAAATAAATGTTCTTTAACATATTCTGTCTTCTACATTTTTCTATTTTTGTGTGTTTATTATGGGTAAGCACATATTTTATCAACATCTTTGTGGTATCAGCTGGAAGGAAGTATGGCACATACTTTGCAAGCACAGACTGGGGAGTAGGGTGCAGTCATTTGTACATTCAGAAGGAAGAGTTATATCCCCTCTTTAAGTTTCTGTTTCTTCTTCTGTAAAATGGGCATAATCATAGTAATCACTTCACAGGACTGTTTTAAAGAATAACTGAATCTGTTTAAAATACTTACCACACTTAATGACACTTACTACAGTGGAAAATCAGTGATATGACCATGCTATTAAAGCATTTTTTGTTTTAGTGCATTATATAACAGAGTTATTTTACTTCTTTTCTGAGATAAATACTATGTAATCCAACTGGGTCATTATTGGTATATCATTCAGTGTATTTTCTATTAAGTGGTTTTTTTTTTAATATTTGTTTTCTAAAATGAGATTGATACATTGTTTTTGTTTTGGGGAGAGCTTTGTCAAGTTTTAGGACTGGCCTTATTTGCTTTCGAGAATAAATTTAAACATTTCCATTATTTAATGTGATGAATAGTTTATATACCATATGTACTACCTGCTCATTACAGTTTAACATAATTTGTCAGTAAAATCATTGGAACTTAGAAGTTTTGATTTGAATAGCACTTTAAAATTTAATTTCTTGCTCAGTCATTTGACTGAGAAATGAGTACAAATTAGCATATAATACACATATTTGTTTTTTCATGAAAAGTTTATCTGTTATGCTTATTTCTAATTAATTGTATAAAATTTATAGTAGATTAAACTCGAGTTTAGTTGATTTTTTTAAAAAACTAACATTTTGAAAAATGTTACAGTTCTGAACTCTAATTTTTCTAATTTTTATTTTCTCTTAAAATATTTCAATTTTATTAACAATTTTTTGATTTATTAAAGAGAAACAACCAATAATAATTACATAAAATATTTTTTATTTTATTTTAATAATGCAAATTAAGAGCATTTCCTTCTAGAACTTTGGCTGTATTGTATAAATTTGGTTACATAGATTTATTTTTTAAATGTTTTACCTAATAATGTAGAATTATATTGCTTTCTTCATAACTTTTGTTGTGTATTTACTCCAGAGTTTTGAGGGATTTTCTTTGTTTGTGGTTTTAAATATGACCATCAATTTTTAATTTTAAGCATCATGATTATTACCTGATTTATACTCTTGAACAAATGGGTGCTTACAACTTTTCAGGGAGGCTAGGGTTTAGGGACCTGATGTTGGGTGTAGGAATTAAGCAGTATTTACCTGCAGGCTTTAGATACTGGGTCAAAAAAAGTTTCCAAACAAAGCAATGATGGCTGAACTTGGATCCAAAATCCAATTTGAGATAAGCAAAAATGACAATTTTTGCTTGTTTTTAATGAGAACATAGCAGTATTTTCTATATATTGTTATATACAATAAAATAATACAATGTTTAAAAGATATCTGCTATCAATGTTTAATTCTACCTCCCTAAAGAACTGGTACTTACCTTTAATTAGTGTGGCTACTGGAAGAGGTCTTGTACTTTTCCAATTCCTCTTAATGATTTTTTTTTTTTTTTTTTTTTTTTTTTTTTGCGGTACGCGGGCCTCTTACTGTTGTGGCCTCTCCCGTTGCAGAGCACAGGCTCCGGATGCACAGGCTCAGCAGCCATGGCTCACGGGCCCAGCTGCTTCGCGGCATATGGGATCTTCCCGGACCGGGACACGAACCCGTATCCCCTGCATTGGCAGGCGGACTCTCAACCACTGAGTCACCAGCGAAGCCCAATGTGTTTGTGTTTTTTAAGGTTTTTTTCTTGTAATTGATTTATAATCTCATAGCATTGTGGTTGGAAATGATGCTTGCTATGACTTCAGTTTTATTAAATTTACCAAGGCTTGCTTTGTGGCACAAGATGTGATCAATTCTGGAGAATGTTTCATATGCACTTGAGAAGAATGTGTAGTCTGCTAATTTTGGATGGAATGCTCTATAAATATCAATTAAGTCCATCTGTTCTAATATATCATTTAAGGCCTGTGTTTCCTTATTGATTTTCTGTCTGGCTGATAAGGCTATTGATGAAAGTGGGGTGTTAAAGTCTCCTACTATTATTGTGGTACAGCTGATATCTCCTTTTATGACTGTTAATATTTTCCATATATACTGAGGTGATCTTAGTTAGGTGTGTATATATTTTCAATTGTTATATCTTCTTCTTAGATTGATCCCTTGATGATTAGGTAGTGCTCTTCTTTGTCTCTTGTCTATACTGTTTGATATGAGTATTGCTACTCCACAACAAGGTGGTAGGAGGGGTGAAATCATGATAAAATCAAATCCCATACCCAGTGGGTGGGTGACCCACAAAATGGGAAATAATTATACCACAGAAGTCCTCCCACAGGAGTGAAATTTCTGAGCCCCACATCAGGCTTCCCAGCCTGGGGGTCTGGCATAAGAAGGAGTGTTTTCCTATGGGCACAGAGAAGTCTAATTTGTTTCTAAAGTCACAATAAACTCTATTAGTTTATCATTCACCTTTCTTTCTCCTCTCCACTGATCTTCCCTAGTTCTCCTTTCTCTTTCCCTTTCTCTTTCACTACTCTCTTTATTAATTACACTAATTTTTTTTCTTTATAAACTTCCACAATGTAGGATTAGAGTAAATAGGTCAATCTGATTGTAGTAGTATATTGTATTTCTACAGCATGGAAGAGAGCCTCCTAAAACACCTAGATAAATGGGAATGGATGGTGAGAGTAAAAAATGGGATTTTGAGGGTGCATTTTTATGCATTACTCTTTAAAAATTATCTTACCTGTTTCTGACAAAAATAATGTGAGTTATTTTATTCAATTTGGAATATAAAGGAAAGCATAAAGATAATGGAAAAATTACTTGTAATCTCACCACTTTGAAATAACCATTGCGAAAATATAAGCATATTCTCTATAGTGGTTTTTTTTTTTTTCACTCTTTGTGAGTTTAAAATGAAATTGAGGCCACTGGTGATATACTTATGAATAACCTTCTTTTTTACACTTAACACATTTTGCAACCTTTTTCTATTTATTTTTACATTTTGCAAACATAGTTTTAGTTCTCTCCTATGAATGTTAATTTAAAACTAATCCTCTCTTATCAAGCTTTCAGGTTCTTTCAATTTTTTACTATTATAAATAATTCTGTGATACAATTTTGTATATATTTTTGCTTGGCACTGATTGTTTTCTTATGTAAAATAATGGAATGCAGTCTTTTAACAGAACCTGTCTTTCAATAATTTTATTTTTCCTTTAAAATAGAATATATGCTAAGACATCAGGGTCTTAATGGACCTAAAATTAATAATTTCCCCAAATTAAGTAAGACATGTAAACTGTTACTATTTTTTAAAACTTTTGTTTCACATTTAAAAATTCTAAAGGAGCACAAATAAACTGACATAAAAGCCAAGAAGTTTCTGATGTCTAACTTTACTTTTTAGATGAAAGTTAAATCACTAAGCCTGTGTCTGGAAAGATCCTGCCAATAATTCCATCCTGAATATTCTCTATATATGGTCTTTTCTCTGACCTGATTTATAGTCCTTATATTGTCCTGCTTGTAATTTGTCTCTGTTTTCCATTTCAAATAGTAAAAAAATCTCAGACTCATCTCTCTTCACAAACTTGCACTATTTTTACTCATGTGACCAACATTTTAATGAGTTTAATACAAATGGAGTATTTTATGCTCTAGACTTACAATGGTCTTCATAATTTAATGAGCAATGATAATAACAAGCATTTTTTTGATCATCTTTACTGTAGAGAGGATGCACTTGCTTCCTAATATAAGGCCATGAGAATGCCTTTGAAAGAATCTACAATTTACTTGATAGCTAGAAGCAAATATTTTTATGATCTGAAGCTTAACAAAATTTTCACATGAGAAAGTCATACTAGTACATAACATCAAACTGTCTGCAAAGGCATTTAGAAAAAATATAGGACTGTACTTTTCTAGCCATAGTTTTTATTGAGATAAAAATTCAATCCACATGTAACTTAAAATTGAGTAACTGGAAATCAAGGTCTTGGGACAGTGGGAAATTGAATACTTTCATTCAAATGAAAGAACAAAAAAATTAAAGTCTAATAAGCAAGCATATTCTACTTACAATTCCTCGTACTATAGTTGCAACAAATGTTTGAGGAAGAAAAGAGAAATAGAAAAGAAAAGAAAAAAGAAGAAAGAAAAGTCAGATCAATGGCAGAAAGGAAAAAAAGGGAAGGAATAAAGAAGAAGGAACAAAGAATGTGAGATTGGGTTGAACTGTTGTTTGCTGGTACATGAAGTAATGAGTAAATTGATAGTTTATCTCTCAGTATTACAACTCATGCCTTCTGCTTCTTCACTTTATTTATTTTTTCTTTTTATTTTGACATGTCATGTATCTGAGGTAAAGAATGGAAAGAAGTTAGCACCTGGATACAAGGGGATTATTAAGATGTTTGTATTTTTTTTAAATATATCAGTTAATAATAATCTTTGTTCCTCACCACATGATTTATTTATGTCACATTTAGCATAAATTAATTGAATACTCTCTAGTAATAATGGTTATTATACTACAAATAATACTCCAAAAGTATCCAAATACTTGGATAGCAATAATGATCATTATACTCCAAATACTCCAAAGAATCTGGAGTCCATCAAACAAAGGTATACAAAGGATGGTTTGGGAAAATTTCACTTCAGTGACATTGATGGTCAACTACTCAACAGAATTCACTGAGAGGCAGCATAAGTACTTTTCTGTTAGTCTTAAAATTACATATCAATGTGTGTCTCTTTGGTCCACTTCATTTCCAATATACCTCTGTGCTTAAGAATAGACTTAGGCTCTTGTGATTTTATTTATCTAAACAAAATAAATAAACTTATACTGAAAAAAAAGGAGAAAAGGAGAAAACAAATTGATATTCTTTCCTCTTGATTTTTCACAAAAGGTTGTTTTTATAAAATAAAATATTTAGTTTAAATATTTTCTGAATGATTGCTATATTTCATGCATGAGCTAAAAGGTAGAAGTATTAATTAATTATCTTTTGGCAAATTTGTGTAAGATCTTTCTGCAAAAATTTTGTTTGATCAAAATTTCTCCAAATAACTTGAATTTTTAAAAAATTGAAGTATAACCTAAAATGGAAAGAATCAAATTGAATTGAATTTTTAAAAGCAGAATGTAAGCACACATAATTAAGGTGTCTGTGTGTGTATATATGTGGGTGTGTATATATGTGTGTGTGTTTCAAGATACATGCTATCTCTGTGTATAAAATATCTTGATAGTTTTATTCTACCTCTTTTTACACTGTAATTGTGTGTTTGAGATAATAGAAACTGGAGTTTTTGCAAAGTTTTACAACTTACTATGAGCTGTCAGATCAACTCAGTGAAACACCACATTCAATTTACTACTTGTCATCACAAACTTTAGAAAAGTCATATGGGAGTTCAGGTACATTGTCAACCTCTGTCTTGACCTCACATATTTCAAGGTCCTATCAGTGTGATATGAACTTGACTATTTTTTTTCTAAGATGACAGACAGTTCCTGTAATATTTAAGTCCCCTTTCCTGACTGACCAAGCACATGCACATTCTCAAAGCTGATGTGAATAAAGAATAACTGGAATATTTGATTGATATAACTTATCTTACAAACTATGCAACATCTGTTGTTACCTTCCCTAGGAATATATTGGCCTTATGCAGACATGAAAGCAAAACAGATTTCATATTCAGAGGAGCACACTAATCAATATTCTTATAAAAGGGAGGACTCAGGATAGGTAAGAGATGATAAAAAAGAAATTAAATAACATATTTTCTATGATTTTCCCTTTCTCTATAGTGATATATATTAATGCATAATGATTATATGGATATAACAATAGGAAGAATCACTATGTTGCATTTATTATTCTCCAATAAGCTCCAGACACATATGGAAATCCTGTTAGTCAAAATGTTTGGCATAGGAGTTGGCTGCTTAATCAAAAAGGTGATTTTCATTAAATATAACAACATTTGTTTATTTACAAATCACGTGTCTTTTCTTTGACCTCATCGGTTGGTATCTATTGAGTCCTATGATTTCTTTCTTATATAAACCATATCCATAATGAATTATCCAGGCATTTCAAAATTGGCTTTTAAAGGCTGAATAGCTATGTACTTCAACCGCATTTCAGGCATACTTGATGAAATATACAATGAATCATCATGTGATTGTGTATGTTATCATCATTCACCTAATAAATATATATATATATATCTGTACCTATATGTTAGTAAATGAAGATAAATGTAATTTGAATGTATTGTCAATTTCTGAATATCTATTTTAAAATGTACTAAAATATTCTAGTAAAGTTTCCCATGTGTTCAATATATTAATTGAATTATATATTTATATTTATTAATGCAACTGTAAAGCCTTCATAATAAATTTTGATTTTAAAAATTATCAATTTTATGTAAATAACTATTAAGAAACTTTGAATAATTAAATAAGTAAATAAATTAACATTTAATATGGATATTACGAGAGTGATTTGCCTAGATAATTTTAGAAAGAATCTGACATGTTTTGAGCCAAGAAGTGATCATAAAAATTAATAATATAAAACAGAAAAATTAAAATCTGATTTTATAACAATTCTGATGTTTATAAAATTATTTAGTAGACATAATCAAAACATTTAACAATATAAATATTAAAAATTATAAAAAATTAGAGTTACTTTAGTACACATAGGTCATGGATCTTAAAAAAAAGTCTTACTTAAGAATGTTTTACATACTGTAGAGATTGAATGAAAGCTAGAATTTCAATCTCAATTCCACAAAATATCAACAAATAAAAAAGCTAAAAAATAAATTATTTCCAATCCAGGTATCATATAAAAAATATAATGATAGTAATAAAGAAATAGGTAAAATAGATATTCACCAAAAAATCTTAATCCTTCAGTGACCTCAGCTGAAAATGAGCAGGCACTTATAAACCTGTGACTGCTGAAAAATTTTTATTTCCTCTGACAAAAATTCAAACGTTTAAAATTTAACAATTATAATGTAATATGAAAATTGTGGTAATAATATAATTTTACGCAATTTTAGATTTATTTTTATATCCTAGAATGATAATGATGTTTGACTTTAATAAAATTTTGATTTTAATACTCAAAATTCTATCATTTGGCTTTTAACCAAAATGTGTATTGACTGAACATTGAAAAATAGATATCTCAAACATATTATTATCTAAAGAGAATTAATACTTTCCAAAGAAAACCATTTAAGCTCTGCTTCCCAAGTATATTCTGAAATCTGTACAAGTCTGCTTATGCGCAGTACTATTACTCTAGCTAAAGTCATCACTACCTTTCCTCTGGGCACTTAGAGGAAAATCCTAAGTGTGCTTTGCCTCCTTACAATCTCCTCCAAAATCATCAGTTATCTTCCAAATCAGTGATCTTCCAAAATCATATCACATAGCCCCCTCTTAAGTTTCTGTAATGGTTTCCCTATACATTTGAAAAACATAAATTCTTTACTTTGGTCTAAAAAACTTCTCGGAGCCATCTCTTGACTACTTCTTTGAGTATTTGAATATTTCTCTCCAACTCAATCTTCTAGCTCTTCTGCTATTCTACTCACGTGCAAACTAACAAAGCTCGTATCTGCCTTAGGAACTTGCTTTTTACTCTGCTTGGAACTTTTGATGCACAAATTCTTATAGCTTGGTTCTTCAGTAAGGTCTCAGCTCTGACATCATCTTTTCTGAAAGGCTCATCATATCAATCTAAGGGTTCTGAGCCTCAGAAAGTTACATCTGCTTTTGAGACACTGATATATGCTATAAACTCTTTCTCCCCAAAATGTACATATTTATAGCTACACAATATTTCATTCAATTTCAAGGTGTTCATGAAACC
Organism: Stenella coeruleoalba; assembly: GCF_951394435.1. Taxonomy (NCBI): domain Eukaryota; kingdom Metazoa; phylum Chordata; class Mammalia; order Artiodactyla; family Delphinidae; genus Stenella; species Stenella coeruleoalba. The sequence continues at coordinate 34,706,785 of NC_137160.1, read as the reverse complement.
TATTAAGTACATATTCACAGGCCCTCAAAGTCCAAGTAACCCAGGTCAAGAATACTGGGACTCTCTATTCCTTATAACTAACACCATCAACTCTCCAGGAATTTTTATGACCTAAAATTAAAATTTTATCTCTCTATTTGTTGACCTATATAATACCTATTTTTCCTTTTAAGTATAAGTTTTATAAGAGGAGACAGGAGCCTTTTCTTGTCTTTCTGGTTTACTGAATCCCCAATATCTGAAATAGTGTCTAAATTTGAGTAAGCATTCAATAAATATCTGTTGGATGATTGAATGAATGATTGAATCCTTGTTGTTTATGTCAATTATGAGAGAGAAGGTATGCATGATAAAGAGGCCTGATCTATTTATATAGCAAGTGTGTTGATTTTGATATTTCCCAGGTTCAAGAAAATTTCTGTGCCTCTCTCCAGAAATTCCACTGGCATCTGCTTTTGGTACTTGAGAACTGAGTCACTACACATCAACTGTGTGTATCCAAAAACACCAGGATAGATTAAAAAATACTCCTAACATTATAACTGAGACTTGCCTATTTTGTCAGAGCAGATCGATTTGGAGAAAAAGGAGAGTAGTCACAGGAAAGGAAACCAAAGCCTGTGAGTTAGAAAGATCGGAAGATGCACCAAATGATTTTGAAGTGATTTGGAGTCATTTATTGTAATGGGTTAAAATATAGTATCTTGTATCCCAGAGATCTAAGTTTAATTTTCAACCCTGCCATTTACTAGTTATGTGACTTGGGTAATTTTATTCAATCATCAAAATACACAAAGTTTTGTTGACTTTCTGATAAAAATGTTTGACACATTTCCCACTGTTTAGATCTACTGCAAAGATCAGACACCACTGTTACACTTTTTACTATTTCATATGCTTCTTTATTCATCTTGTTTTCATGATTCTATACTCATTCTTCTTCCCAATTCCCCTCCCTTCCTTCTTCCCAATTCCCCTCCCCTTTTTTTCCCAATTCTTTTCTCCACTGCTTTTGGATTGATATGTGATTTGATATGTTAAGTGTTTATCTAACTTTATTCATAAAATCTTATCTAAATGGCCTGCCTACTGAGTTCTAGATCTCTATTGAATATGTAGATGGTTGGAATTTTCCATAGCCCAGTAGGACTGGGTTGCCAGGCCCAAAATTGTTTGCCAAGTGTTTTTGGACCCCTAGTCTCACCATGAGTTGGGTACACAGAGATTACCACTGTAGGAAGGCCATGTTTGCATCCTGAACTCTTTGTAAACACCTTTCTTTTCATTATCATCATTATCCTTCCAGCTCACTGAAAAGTTGTTTTCTGGATAAGACTCATATTAATAATTTGGCTTTCTTTTTTTTATTAATAATCATGATCTTCATCAACATCATTATTTTCTCTTTACTGATTTTTTTTTTTTTTTTGGACAAGATATACCTCATTTGTATGAATAGCTCAACAGTACAGAACATTATACAAGGCAGGTACGGGCAAACGTTTATGTAAAGAGCCAGATGATAAATGCTTTTGGCTTTGTAGGCCATACAGTCTCAGTCACAGCTGCTCAACTCTGCTGTGGGAGAATTAAGCAGCCGTAGACAACAGGTAAATAAATAGTGTTATCTGTGTTACTATAAACTATATTTTTAAAATTGACAATAGGGCAGATTTGGTATGTGGACCATAGTTTGCTCACCTCTGACATAGAGTAACAAATAAAATTCTTCATCTCTATACCCTTTAAATATATTTTAAACTGCAGCTTGTCATTTGAGGAGATATAATATGTAACTGTAATTGCATAGCTAATTTACATGTTTATAAGGTCACTGATGGAAGTAAGAACACTTCTCTTCATACGAGCAACCCTGTTTAAAACCTTTTTATCAAAATATTTCGGATATCACACACATAATTAAAATCCAAATGTATGTACCTAAAATTTTAGAATCGATCTTTTAATTTCTAAAATTGCTTTAATTAGTTTGCCTAAATATAAGTGTAAACTCATTAACATTAAATAATTCTTTGTGTAGGAATTATAGTTCAAGTTTATGTATCTCCACAATATAATATATAGATAAAAATTGAAACATTCATTTGTTGATCCTTTGTTTCTTTCTGACATTAGGAAAGACACTGTGGATTTACCACATTTAAAATTAGCCTCAGTCTTGCACAAGTAGTTAGTTCTTTTTATCTTTTCTATTCCAAATTGCTTTGCTCCTTTTATTGAATAGATCCTACCCATAGTTGTCAATAAAGTAGTTTCCAAATTATGTGTTATACTGCCATTCACCACACTATCCCACCCCAGAGAAAATATCAGTGGTTTCCCGCTACCTGCAAAATAGAGTCCAATATTCTTGACAAAGCTACTGAAGTACTCTAGAATATATTATCTACTTACATCTCTAAGATTATTTTTTATTATTTTTTAATATCCCTTTGTACAGTTAAGTGAAATTATTAACCACTATGCTGTGTTCTAAATGCATTTTGCACATTCTCAATTTCAGGCATTGGATCATATGATGGTTTCAGTCCTTTCTTCTTTTATCAAAATCTAGAATTCATGATCTTTATATGAGTATATATGTATTTTTTCTAGGGAGAAGACAATATTGTTTACTGTGTAAAAAATTTCAGAAACGATGATAACAGAATAGTTAAAAATCTTTCTAAGTTACTTTTGCCTTAATCTACCAAATTTGGTAGCTAGGCACAGTGCTCTATGACCTGTACCAAAGAGAACTAGACAGTCAGCATCTTAACTATAGCACTAATGCCTGGGTATGCCAATTTTCAAGATGAATATGGCTATAAAGTAAAATAAACAAATGAATAATAAATAAATACATGCTTGAAAAGAAATGAGTTTCAATTTGACTTAAACGAACAGCAAACTTGAAATTAGGAATGGCTTTGGGGTATGATTGAACTACAGGTAATCTTTCTTCTCCAATACACCATCTGTTTAATCCTGTTTGTTTGAATACTGTCTTGCTTCTTTGTATTAGGAAAGATTGGTGCTTTGTTTAATTTGCTTAGTATTTTTACTAGACTTGATATGTTCCAATGGGCAAATGCAATAATCTAACTCACTAATTTATCTCTCCTCCACTTGCCCCCCATTAGCTTACACATTAGAAAACCAATCACTACGGTAGCTATGCTTACCCTTTCTTCCTCTTTTCTTCTTTTTCATTTCTTTTCTTCTCCTCCCATTCCCCACTGTAGCTATATGTACACCAGTCTTCTTGGAAAATTGTGTAGAGGAGATAAATCAGAATGGCAAGTGAATGGGAAAGAAGACCACACAAGTGGAAGGGAAAATAATTAAAAGTGATACAGTGTATCCAATAAGCTGGAGTGCTAATATGAGAAGAAAAAGTCTCTTTGTCCCAGGTCATTCAGAAAGTAAAATTAGAACCAAAGAACCAAGAGGAAAATTTGGGCTTACATTATGACTTTTATAAGAGCAAAAGTTATCCAACAATGAATTGTGCTGCCTAGTGAGGACAGAGATTTGCTGTTATGTAAAACAGTAAAGCTGAGTATGCCAGGGATATAAGAGATTAATATCCTGGGCATTAATTCTGGTTGCTGTAGACTCTGCTGAGTTAATCAAATCCACTCTTCTGATTTAAACAAAGATACAAAACAAAGCTGCAGTGTAATAATTGTCTACAGCATTTTCCTGATTGTGGTAGCAACTGATTTGTCTGCTCTCTTACCCTCTCTTCCAGCTAGTAGTTCTGATACAAAATATATCCCTGGTAATCAGTGTGGGCACATGGTTAAACTGAAAGAATATAGATATCACATTACTGTGGCAAAAGTGATTGTTTTAGAGTAACCAGATTCCTTCTCTAGACAGGCAATGAATGAGGACAAAAAACTCTCCCTCTCCACTGTGGTTAAGTTAAATGTTTTGGTCTGTGAGTGCCCAGTAGTTGTTCTCCCTGGTCAAATGTAGGAAAACCATGTATAGCAGAAAAAAAAAATGTGACTACACATAACAACTAAGCCAAAAGATTAAAAAAGAGTCACAAGGATACTGTTAAGTTCCTTGGATTCTGTCATGCATCTAATCATTGTCATTCCTGTGTTTCCCAATTACTCCATCTAATAATTGTCTCCCTAAAGAATCCAGTCTAACATAAGGCTCAAACTCAATCAAGCAACATATACTAAGTGTATCAGATTATTAGTACCTGACATTTGTAGTATATTTGATGTACAATGACCTCTTGGAAGTAATACTTGTGGATTTCAAGAAAATATCATGCTGTCAATGACCTTTCTATCTACCCTGTCTAGAACAGTTTTAGGGCCCTGACAAGAGCACAAGATTTCATTTGTGTGGATCAATCATCTGGATCTGATTAAAACTCTAAAGCTCTTCATCTCAGATATTTTTACAGATATTCCCTTCATGGGAAAAGGGAGTGAACTCAAACCCTAGAAGTCAGGGGCTTAGCCTGATGCTTCCCTTACTAATGCAATATTTCTTTAAATTCTTGTCTTTATTTTTCCTTAGTCATCAAATTTTGCATTAAAATCCATGATAGATAAATTTTTATTTTAACATAAACATACTTTTTCAAATTTTCAAACTATTTTCCAGAAATTCTTCAGTAGAAAATAATGCATTAGGAAGAAATACTATGTTTATAATACAGTGTTGTATCACTTTCTAAAAATAGGTGCAAACTTGCTTCAGAAAAGTTGATGGTCAAAACCTGTTGGCACAACAAAAAGCAAGCATTATTATCCAATGAGAATTCTGGAAGAAATGCATGTTAAGATTTATCTCAGATATCTAACTGTCCTGTACTTTACCAAATTTAGCTTATTTTATTGGTCCTAAATCCAAAATATGGTCACACATCTATTGCAAAATATAATACAAATTACCCTGTAAATAAAATACATTAAAAATAACCAGGCTTACTGATTAAGTAAAAGAAGTTGGTCAAGCATTTCTGATAATTTGTTCATAATATTTAAAGTGAATATGGTTTTGAGAATCCAGAAAACTGTAACTATTAGTCTTTGTAATAAGATTGATTGATATAATCATTACAAATAATGAATCAGAGCCTGAAGAAAACTTAATTATCTCAAACCTACAGATTCTAACTTTGCAAGTTTATTTTGGTATCTGCTTGACCTGCTTTGAGAAGCCAAATTGCCATGGGAATCAGAGAGACCAGCATGAGAAGTGGTTTTTACCAAGCAGTACCATGGGAGGAATCAGATTGAAATTTAAAATGTGATATAAATTATTCACCACAATGTTAACATTTTAAGCAGAGTCTTTTCACATCTCATATTCCATTGGGATCCACAATGATCCTCTGAGGTAGGTAAGACTAGTATCATTATCCCCACTCTACAGATGAGGATATTTATGCCCTTGAAATTTGAATGAGTTGCCTAAGGTCAGGCAATATTTAATCTAGAAATAGATCATGGAGTACTCTCTCTCTTTCTGGGCTTCATCTTTTCAATTTTGCTGCCTGCTATTCAGAAAAGAGATACTGTGCTTAGTAATACTCTGGCACTAAGAAGGAATAGTGTATTTTGATATCAGAGAATAGCCAAACTGGTATTAACCTAGATCTTGGCACATGTATTGATTTTTTCTGTTAAACACAGACACACACAGACACACAGACACACAGACACACACACACACACACACACACACACTCATAAGGCATAAGTCATAGCTTATAATGGGTATATAAGTAAATGTATTTCTTAGTACATTTCTCAAACATAACAGAAAGCCCAGTTCTCAGTGCAACATCTTACAAAGAATCTTTCATTACCATATATTTCTTATTTTACCAAATCATTAGCAATACCTCTAGCTTTACCTTCAGCATATCCCGAATCTAAAAGTTCTGCTTACAACACCCTGACCCAAATTACCATCAGCTCTCACCTGGGTCACTGCAATCATATCTTAAGTTGTTTTCGTTCTTCTAATCTTCCCTTTCTATATTCTAGAAATAAATTCTATATTCTAACTTTGTCCCAAAGTTAAAACAATCTTCTAAATCCGTGAATTAAATAGCTTCACTCATTGAGTAGAAACTCAACAATTTTAGGAGTTTCCCAACACATTTAGAATAAAATGTACATCCCTTGCCGTGGAAGAGACTAGCAATGGGCCTCTGTTATCAACCACCCTCTTCCCCCCAACCCATTTTCTTCTAATAATATGGCTATCTGAAAATCTAGTGGGACAATAGCTACCTAGCTTCCTTTGTGGACTAGTGTGGGTGTCAATATGTATGACTTAGGAGTCACACACTTAAATAACACATGTGTGCTTGTTTTTTCTTCTCATCAGCTAAAACCCAGACGTAGTGGATTAGGATATCACCCATTTGCAATTAACAAATGACAAAGAACTGGATAACTTATGAGCAAGGCCACCCAAGAGCCTTAAACTGCTCACCTCCAGAACATGATATGAAGGAGGAACAAGTGTCTGCTAAGTCTGAGCCTCTATATTCTGAAGCTTCCTAATTATAGCAGCTTGGCCTGTACTTGGTAATGTCCTTACCAGGATCTACAGGCAATGCATAGTCTAACTCCTACCCACAGCTTTGACTCCGGCTCTATCCTCTGTCATTCTGACCCTGAGCCACTCTATGCTCCCTGTGCTTTGAGAAGCCCATGTGGCCTTTCCACTTGTTCTCTTTTCCACCTGGAATGTTCTTCCCCCAAATCCTCACTTGTCTTTACTCCTTATTTTATTGAGACCTTTGCTCAAATATCCCCTTCATAATGTGGCTTTCCCTGACTATTCAATCTAAAACAGCCTCATCTTTCTACCACTGAGCATGATCTCTCAATCTATTTTATTTTTCTCAAAAAACGTGTCACTACTTACATTATGTTATATATCTACATACTGTTTTCTCTGTTCAAGAAAAGAGCTTCATGTAAGCAAGGGTTTTGTTCTGTTTATGCTTATATTGCCCAGAATGGTATTCAGCTCATAGAAGCTCCTCTCCCTTCACTTATTTTTTTGACTCTTAAGTTATTGAGCAGCCTGCTGTGGAGACAGAGATGAGCAGGAAGATAAAGAATCACATGGGGCTGAAACCTAGACTGGGGACTGCAGCTGTGTAGCTGTTTATGTAAACAGAGACTCTTCCCCAATTTGTAAGGCTGTGTTAGGACCTCCATTTTTTTTTTAATTGCTTCTCACTGTATGAAGGAAATCTTACTCTTATCCCTGTATTACTGGTAAGTTAACTGAGATTTGGTGAGATTAATAACATCACTATAGTCACATATCTGAGAGACTAGATGTCTCTCAGAGCTTAGGCCCATTCTCTTAACTAAGATGTTTTTTTCTGCCAATGGGCATTTTCTTAAACAGAAAACAAATCATTTTATTGTTAAATTAACAAGCACACTGAAATATCCAGGGTTTGTGGCCTGGTGTAATGGCCCTCACACTCTTCAGCCTCATATTTGCTCCACTCCATACAAAGGTAACTGGGTCACTGAAACTCTGTGCCTTTGTGGGATGGGATAGTGTGAGGGTTTTGGAATCAACTGAAAAAGAATACTTTGCGTGAGTGCATACTGGGGATTGCTTACATGAACTCTTCTTTATATGCAGGAGGATAGAAGGGCGTGGAGTCAGTTAGTTCACTGCTGATTTCTCCTTGTACAGTAGAAGTGGGAGCCTGAAGGAGGTATGAGGGGGTTTCTGAAGTCTGACAGCAGTGGCATTGGTACTAAGCAGAGGGGATGTCTTTCCCAGTTACTCTGAGAGAAACTGAACTTCCCAGACATAAAGTACATTTAGCTTGGAGATCAATATTTGGGTGAGAGCTTTTGGAGACAGAGGTACATAGTTGTACACCCTTCCTACCTATGGAACTATGAGCACTAGATTATATCCATGCCACTTGCTCCCATGACCCCTTGAATGCTACCTTCCCTAATGGCAACATAAAACATAGTTAATAAATGTCTTAGTAATTCTTAAGCTTTATTGAAGCAGCTCTCAGTATTTCAGTCAGAAAATCCATTTTGGTGACCAAAGCTGGATCCTTGCAAGCACCTCAAATCAGAATCATTAATCTTTTCTCCTCCATGTTTTATTTTCTGAGTCCATTACAGGTCCCCAATACCTTCCTCACATGTTCACCCCCACTCAGATGATTGAATTACTTGGTGTTAATCCGGGTCAGCATCAAGTCATCATGAACCTGAATAGAATTCCATAAATGAAAACTATAATTAGGGGTCCTTATAAACTAATTAAGGCATGAGCTGCTGAGCAAATCTGAGACTCACTGAGTCATAAACCATGGGTCAAGCATGGCATAACAGAAGAGGGCAAAAACAAATGAGTGCCTCAACACAGAAGGCACCCTGGATAGGAAAGTCAGACCAGTGTTATGGATTAATGTGTCCTCCCAAAATTCTTATGTTGAAGTTCTAACCCCCAGTGTGATTGTGTTTGGATATAGGGCTCCTACAGAGGTAATTAAGGTTAAGTGAGGTCACAGGGGTGGGGCCCTAATCCAATAGGACTCAAGTCCTTCTAAGAAGAGGAGGATACAAGATCTCACTTGTTTGCATGCATGCATAGGCCCAGAGGAAAAACCATGTGAGGACACAGTGAGAAGGCAGCCATCTACACGTCATGAAGAGAGGTCTCACCAGAAACCAACCCTGTTGGCACCTTGATCTTGGACTTCTAGTCTCCAGAACTGAGAAGATATATTTTGGTTGTTTAAGTAACCCACTCAATGGTATCTTGTTATTGCAGCATGAGCAGACTAATATAATTAGTAACTAACATTTCAAGAGATATGTTCTGGACAGCTCTATGAATAAGGATCAATATTAATATACAATTTAGGGAAGTTGAGGCTAATATATCTAGGTAATGTATTTAAGGCCACTCAGAAAATGTCAGAGTTTGGAAATGAAAGCTCAAGACTTAAAATCCACATGCTCAGACAGTATGCACTTACATCACCCTTAGACTAGCACACACCTATGAAAAAATGCATCTTGGTCTTCAGAGATAAATAGTACTCTTTAAAAGACTCATATCTGTGCAGCTGAAATATAAAATATATTTATAGATTTTTCTCTCTATACATTTCAATGTGAGTAATGCACTCACACACATTTACTGCAGAAGAATGTTAAGATTGTGCATCTCCCCTTCTATAGATTAGTGTATAAGAGGGTAAACAGCTCATACTTACTACCCTTCTCAATCTAAGAACCTACTTTTTGAAGTAATCAACAACAACAAAAAAATCAACAACCTTTTCCTTTAACAGTTGTCATCATAACAAAACCATCAAAGTCAGGAAAAGTGAGTAACAGAGCATACAAGTATTGTCTTTCTCCCAAGCTAACTGCTATTTTATGTCCATGTGATGTATTAACAATCCACAATATAGTCCTACAATTTAATAATTTACAAACAGTTAATAGTATTTTTTTTTTATTAAATCAGTGAAGCAAGAGGTTGAATCAAATTGTGAGATAAAATTTAAGGACAAACAAATTCCAAATGATGGTTAAATGCTTAATCAAGGTGTTTCAGTGATGATATAAATGTCAAAACAAGAGACTTATGCACCCAAATCTTTAAAACATCAGGGTGTCTTATTATTTTTGATACTTTTCAAAAAAACATGTATTTTGTAATCAACAACTTCTATTACCTAACTTTATGGTTCATAAACTGTTATAGTTGTCAGAAGATCTACACATTTCTCTTTCTATTCAACTAATAAAAACAAATGAGAAAACTGAAGATATTTTTATTTTTATATGGGGTTATGATTGAAAGTTTTAAAAAAACTTTTACCTCCTCTCCCAAGTGTTTTTCTGGGTGTTGTGAGGTGGGTGTCCTCCTGGGACAGAATTAGACTTTAACATATACTGATTTATTTCAGATCAGAGCTTTTTGCCTGGAAATAAGTTAATCTTCTATCTCTTTAGATTCTTTTATAGATCTAATATGTCAAATAATTTCTTTACAAATATGATAGTATTTACATTGGTACCAACAGTTACTTTCTGAATGCTTCTGCCACCTTTCAACTTTTATTGTCACTACAAACTTCTAGGGTAGATGGGGCAGACATTATTTTCTTCACTGTGTATAGAAGAAAACTAAGGTTCAGTGACTAGCTTAATATGTCTTAGCATGTGTCTTAGTGCTTTCTCCACCGTTGCATGCAAGTGTTCACAGACAGGCTCTTTATTTCTTTCACACAGACACTCTTTCATTTACTTTCTATGAAAAAAGAATACTATAATAATCAGAAAGGACATGGCAGTAATGAAAATTAATGAATTCTCAGTATTATCTCTCACAACACCAGGATTTCAGATATTCTTCAACCATCACAGTAGCTCATTTATTGAGCACCTAATGTGTGTTCTGAACAACGTACTGGTGAGAGTCCAACCTTTAAACACTTAAACACAACATTAAACACTTAGGTCCCATCCTCAATTGGCTTAGGTTGCTAGAGGAGAAACCTTTGAAACTGTGACTGCATAAAATAATTCATTTGACTCAATAATTTGCACATGAAGCCCTTTCATTACTACATAGTTATATCACATACATTAATATAAATTATCTAAAGATATAAAACAATGCAACATCTTTCATCAGGCAATGCAGATCTACCACATGTATGATGCAAACTATAATTGCCATGAAGTCTTAAGGTCATTATGGCTGTACATATAAGGAAAAAATATATTTTGATAATGAACTATTTGAGCTGGTCCTTATTTATTTGCTTTAGATTTTCCTGCCAACTCATCTTTCAACCTGTGAGCCATTCTGCCATTCCAACTCACTTACCATATACTTATGCTTGGCTCACTCAAGCAAATTCAGGGGGAAACAATCTCCACATCATGGAGACAAATGACTAGTTGAGCACTGTTTTCATGGTCAGTAAGTTACCTGGATAGTACTCTTGGGCTTCCAGTTAAATAACCGAAACTTATAAAATAAAGAATTGGAAAAAAAAAACTTACCTTTAAAAGATAATAATGTTACTTATATGACTGCAACTCATCCGTACTTTGGTATAGACAGTTCTACTATATTTATCATATCGACATATATTGTCTTCCTGGAGTCTGAGTTAAAATACAAAATCTTGTAATATCATTCACTCATGCGTGGTATATATTAGTTTATTATAATTGTGGTCCTTTTAGTTTGCATGAACCAAGTACTTGGAATGCTTATTTGCTGTAATTGCCTGGTTCCTGCATACATTAGGACCTGAGATAGTTAGACAACTTTTACAATTGTCAGTTTAAGGAATTCCTTAAAAAGTCCATATGACTTTTTCTCCAAGTTAAAATGGATAATTTAGGAATTTGTGACATTTTCCAAGCCACTCTGTTTTAAACCTTAATGTGTTCTGAATGTCTTATATCTCACTAGCTCAGATGACTCCCCTACCCTGACTACTTAATATGCATGCCTCAAAATAAGATTGTGATTCTCTTCCCTCTCCCTGGGCATTCTCTTTTCTTGGACTCACACATGGTTCAAGTGTTTCATTTTCAGTATCACACAAACCCTGAACCCTCATCAAAACTGTGACTATCCAACAGGTTTACTGGCATTTGCTTGTAATCATCTTTCAAATAAGCTGTCATCACAGTCTTAATCTGTCTTTGGCTGCCCTAATTATTCCCACCTTACCTGCAAGTCTTTCACTACTTGAAAAGTTTGTTAAGATTTTATATTTATTCATCATTCATTGTGAAAGTGTGCATAAAGAGATGTTACTCAGTTACACACATAGAGGAACTTATCTGAGCATCTCCTCATGGAAACCATAAAATTCTAAAAGTTCGATCATAGCCTACTGCTAAACATTCTACCTTTATCTCATTTGGAGGAAGAGTTAAAGATATGTAGCATCTACACTATTACAAAAGCAATTATGATGATAATCAATTATCCAAGTATTCTATTGATTTGATTTCCAAAGTTCAGATGTTTAGAAATATCTATGAGTGGCATGATGTAACCACATATTCCAGTCTGATGAAATGGATAATGTTACTCTCAGATAATCTATTTTGCTAATAATGCTTTATACACTTTTCCTGCAGTGCACAATCCAAGAGACAAGCAGAAAATCAGAAACACATCAGTTCTGCAGTTGCTGCTAAGAGATTCTACTAGACATGAAATCATCCTACTACACTCATTTTGATCTATTGGCTATCTTCAAAGGCCTAGAAAACAAAAGAGGAGGTAAGTAAAACTTAACAATCAGCATCATGTCATAAAAAAATGCAAGTTCAATATACTGATTTGTCTTTATTTGTCTTCTGGCCCAGAATGACAGTTCCTGTTCCAAATACTCTATAGTTGTAATCTGTTCTTTTTTGAATTATATTTTCCATGAAATTTTGCAGAGACAATGCAGGAAAAGTTCATGATTATCTCCTTGGCAGCTACAGATATTATTCCCATTGTGTCTTTGTTGAATAAAAAATTTAAAGCACAGAATTAGCTCTGGAAGATTGACTGGATTCTAAATGAACTTTCTGATAGTGATGTAAAACTAGAGGGAACAGAGAACCAGTAATGAAGGGAAATACAAGGCTAAGTATTGGGAAGTAATTAGTGAACTCATCACTGACAACCTTCTGATGACCTGAATTGCTTCCAGAAAGATAAGAGTATATTGTTTAAAAAAACAATGAAATCTTTTATGCACATTCATAGAATTATTTCACATTCATAGGTAAATCGTGAGGCCCAAATTCTCTGAACATACTAACATGTATCAACAGGGAAGTATTATAATTGGCACTGGCATATTTGGGTGTGTAAAAGGCACCAATAGTAAATGTATGAGCTACAGACCTATGGATCTCATAAAGTCCCTAGAGATTGTGGTCAAACTTTGTAATTTAGCTAAGGTCCATTAACAGCAGCATATGCATAGATTCTACTAGATTTCTCAAGAGGTATTAAGTTGTTTGTACTGACATCAGGAATAAAAGAATAAAGCAAAACCTGTTATCAGTTTTTTGCCCCTTTCAGGTTAATAGTCCTTATTTATGGGTCAGTAGAATGTATGTGTATATGTTTTATAAATGAAAAACAGAACATTGGAAGCAGAAAAACATTCATAGTCTGGGTTCTATGCACATGATTATAATACATTAAAATTGAAACCTCCTACCCTTTCCTTTTTGACTAATATAGAAAATCTAACTCTGCATTGTGGTAATCACTTTCCTTTATAATCCAGTATTAACTCATCATTCTGGTTCCAATTAAGCCTTTTTCTTCAACAAATGAATACACTTCAGTCCTCTAAACTCCCATCTCTTCCATTCATTTATGCTATGTTTGTGTTTGTATATTATTATCCATTCTCTTTTCATAACTGTATACTTACCATTTTCCAAGGTCCATGTCAAGGACTATTGCTCAGAGCTCCCACTGTCCACAAACACCACATTCTTCACTAATGTTATAACGTAATCATTTGCTATTCCATGGTCAATATTAGATATTTGCACTGGTTGCATCTTTTATATTTTAGTATTTGTTATTTCAATCCCTACTTTTTTCACCTTGAGTGCATGTGTGTATGCATGCAAGTGTGCAATTGTGTATACATTATATATAGCTTAAGTACCTGTTTAGATTGTAAATGCTTGGGAGTACAAATAGTATCTGAAACCTTATTTTCTGGTCTGTATAACTGCTAATCGAGTATCTTATTCAAAAATAACTGTTCAATAAATACTTGGATGTATTTTCCTATATTCACAAGTTGCTACACTTACAAATGTATAGCTGTAGAAGCAGTGATAAATGCCATAGTATATTTATAAGCATATTTTATAAAAGTTAAAAAAAATACTTTAATGTAAACCAAATGATCATTTCTGAATGATTATTATGGACACGGAGTTTAGCAAATACTATATGAAAGTACAAGATAATCATAAAAAGACAAGAAAAATTTCCAGGGATATTTTGCATCAATCATCTTATCTAATTTCCCAATTATAGAAAAAAAATTAAGATCAGGAAGGAAGCTCAGTGGCCTTCTAAATCAGAAGAAATAACTCCTGAAATGTTAAACCACCTGCTCTCTGCCCTACAGTTTTCTGGAAGCACCAGCACTGGTGCTAGAATCATGCATGGTCTCTCATTAAATTCAACATCCTACCCCTGAATGGAGTGGAGTTTCTGACCCATCAGTACTATAGACTCTTGACTTGCACTGGACTCAGTAACTGCAGCTATCACTTGCCCTTGCTTCCTGTGTATGAAGCCTTAAGTTCTAATTTTTAAATCATTGTGCAGACTGCAAAATTAGCTAACAAACCCTCTCTTAATCTCATTGCTAGTGTCACACAGTTTTCTACTGCCTAATGTGACTTTTCTTGAATTCCTTATCTCTCTTTTGGTTTTTGGCTCTGCTTTAATTCAAATTGCTTAAGCTTACAGCCTATGCCTTTTTGCATTTCACAGCATCTAAGAGAATGTTTGGTATCGTAGCTTCTTACTAAATATATTTCTTCACTGGTGACAATTGCATAGCTAACTGTTCTATTGCCCAAACTTTTGGAATCATATCCACCTCTAATTCCAGCTGAAGCAACAGTGATCCTCTCATCTATGGCAGAGAACTCCATGAGACATTGAAAAGGAGCTCCAGGTGTGCAAATGATCCCTAGTGGAGATTGGGTATCCAATAACTGTCATTAAAGACTTGTGGCAAGAGCTCTCCCTCAGGAGCTGGGTTACTGACATATCCACCGTATTAGGAGGTTGTGCAGGCCTTGCAGCAAACATTGTATGATGGAAATATATCCAGAGGGCACAAGTTAGTTACACATACAGTTAGTTCAGACACTTTGCTGCAACTTATGACCTCTTGTTCTCTCTCAACTCACATTTATGAACTCTTGAAAGTTTTCCCACTTGATGAAGAAGAAGAAACCCAGGCCTGGTTCAGAAGTGGGTTGGTTTGCTATGTTGGTACAACTTTCACCACAGTCACACAAGGAATCAGCCATAAGAACATAAACGTGAGGGAAATTCTTCCAGTGGGCAGAAATTCAAACATTAAAACTGGTTGGGAACTCTATATGGAGGGAGATATGACTGAGGGGAGGATATATAGAAACAGTGGCTTAGGGTTTAGCCCATTAATCAGGGACATGGGAAATGTTAGATTTGAAAATCCAAGACAAGATCTTTGTAAGAGGCATGTGGATACACTTGTGAGACTGAGCATATTGTATGCCAATCTTTTTCTCTCACTTCAGTTCTCACCAGAAAGCACCCACGGGGGAGACTTTTAATCACCAGGTGAACATAATGGCTTGTCTACTGGCTATTGGTTAGAACTGTCCTCAACCTCTGCAAGTATTTGCACAATGAACTCTCAGATGGAATAGCAGTGGTTTTAAAGATGGAGATTCTAAATGAGCCCACATCTAGACTCTATATGAGCAAGTTGATTTGACTACCATTGCTGCCGAAGGTTGTGCTGTCATCAGTGGAAGCAGACTGAGGCCTCAATGTGGTACCTTCCCTTGAGAAGAACAGCAAACCACCTGGCAAGTTGATTACATCAGACTCCTTCCACCCTTTAGGTGACAGAAATTCATTCCTATCATAAGTTTTCTCTCCTCACGGTATGAATTTGCTTTCCCTGTTGGCAGTGCCTATGCTGGCACTACTGTTGAAGGCTTATACAACAACTGGTTTACTGACAGTGGACACCACATGATTTTTTTTTCTGAACAAGGGGCCCATTTTACAGTGAATGTAGTGTGATCAGTTCACCTTGCAAGGTCATTGTAAAGACTGGGGTTAATTAAATGTGTTATCTAACCTTTAGTGACAACTCCTTAACATTTTGAGTTCTCACAATAAGTATAATGACAGAAATTATTTTTATTGGGCTCTGCTCTGGGGAATATTTTAAAAATATAAAAGACATATAAATGAAGTTAGTATACGTAACTAGCTTAAGGTCATGTAGCCAGTAATTGTAAAAGCTAGATATGAATACAATATCTGATCTCAGAGCTTAATCTCCCTGTAGTATGATACATCACTCCATCACAATATTATATCACTGAGACAGATGACACATCACAGCCAGCTGTTCAACAATTGCTCAATTGTTAATATGCATTTACTTGGAGAACATTTTAACATTAGAGGGTATTAATAATTAGTCATCTTACATAACACAATAAAAGTTATTGCCTATTGAGAGTGGAACTGATAATTCTTTTAATCAAAATTCACTATAAAATCTCAGTTCATTGCTTGATAGTTTTAATATCAATGCCATAGGTAAACTCATGTCTACCCAAAAGTTTCAATTACATAAATTAAGGGGTTATCGTAATTTCAATAAAAGAATGATACATTAAAGTGAATCTGGAAGAAGGATGTTGATGTTAACTCCCAAGGCCAGACTCTCAATCTACTCTGCAATCTAGAATTTGACCATATACCTAAGAAGTTAGGATTGATTTCTGAGTGCCCAGAAACATAAGAATACAGATTTATGTCTTTGTAAAGTATGGAAGATCTCATCTCAAGTAGGCAATTAAATGTGAAATTAGGCAATATATTAGAATCTGTAAAGAGATGTGATGAACACTGAGAAGCCAATGAAAACACCAGAAAGATAAAGAATGCTGAGACCATTTAGAATAGGGACAAATTGTTCCCTAAAATATCCCTGTTCTAAAGTGAAATATAATGATTTTATTGTTTTTTGTTTGTTTGTTTTTTACATCTTTATTGGAGTATAATTGCTTTACAATGATGTGTTACTTCCTGTTTTATAACAAATTGAATCACTTATACATATACATATGCTCCCATATCTCTCCCCTCTTGTGTCTCCCTCTCTCCCGCCCTCCTTATCCCACTCCTCCAGGCGGTCACAAAGCACCGAGCTGATCTCCCTGTGCTTTGAGGATGCTTCCCACCAGCTATCTACCTTACGTTTGGTAGTGTATATATGTCCATGCCTCTCTCTCGCTTTGTCACAGCTTATCCTTCCCCCTCCCCATAACCTCAAGTCCATTCTCTAGTAGGTCTGTGTCTTTATTCCTGTCTTACCCCTAGGTTCTTCTTTACATTTTTTTCTTAAATTCCATATATATGTGTTAACATACGGTATTTGTCTTTCTTTTTCTGACTTACTTCACTCTGTATGATAGACTCTAGGTCTATCCACCTCATTACAAATAGTTCAATTTTGTTTCTTTTTATGGCTGAGTAATATTCCATTGTATATATGTGCCACATTTTCTTTATCCATTCATTTGGTGATGGACACTTAGGTCATTTCCATCTCCGGACCATTGTAAATAGAGCTGCAATGAACATTATTGTATATGACTCTTTGAATTATGGTTTACTCAGAGTATATGCCCAGTAGTGGGATTGCTAGGTCATATAGTAGTTCTATTTGTAGTTTTTTAAGGAAACTCCATACTGTTCTCTATAGTGGCTGTACCAATTCACATTCTCACCAGCAGTGCAAGAGTGTTCCCTTTTCTCCACACCCTCTCCAGCATTTATAGTTTCTAGATTTTTTGATGATGGCCATTCTGACTGGTGTGAGATGATATCTCATTGTAGTTTTGATTTGCATTTCTCCAATGATTAATGATGTTGAGCATTCTTTCATGTGTTTGTTGGCAGTCTGTATATCTTCTTTGGAGAAATGTCTATTTAGATCTTCTGCCCATTTTTGGATTGGGTTGTTTGTTTTTTTGTTATTGAGCTGCATGATCTGCTTGTAAATTTTGGAGATTAATCCTATGTCAGTTGCTTCATTTGAAAGTATTTTCTCCCATTCTGAGGGTTGTCTTTTGGTCTTGTTTATGGTTTCCTTTGCTGTGCAAAAGCTTTGAAGTTTCATTAGATCCCATTTGTTTATTTTTGATTTTATTTCCATTTCTCTAGGAGGTAGGTCAAAAATGCTCTTGCTGTGATTTATGTCATAGAGTGTTCTGCCTATGTTTTCCTCTAAGAGTTTGTTAGTTTCTGGCCTTACATTTAGGTCTTTAAACCATTTTGAGCTTATATTTTTGTATGGTGTTAGAGAGTGATCTAATCTCATACATTTACATGTACCTGTCCAGTTTTCCCAGCACCACTTATTGAAGAGGCTATCCTTTCTCCACGGTACATTCCTGCCTCCTTTATCAAAGATAAGGTGACCATATGTGCATAGGTTTATCTCTGGGCTTTCTATCCTGTTCCATTGATCTATCTTTCTGTTTTTGTGCCAGTACCATACTGTCTTAACACTGTAGCTTTGTAGTATAGTCTGAAGTCCTATTGGCCTGTAGTTTTCTTTCTTTGTGACATCCTTGTCTGGTTTTGGTATCAGGGTGATGGTGGCCTCATAGAATGAGTTTGGGAGTGTTCCTCCCTCTGCTATATTTTGAAAGAGTTTGAGAAGGATAGATGTTAGCTCTTCTCTAAATGTTTGATAGAAGTTGCCTGAAACGCCATCTGGTCCTGGGCTTTTGTTTGTTGGAAGATTTTTAATCACAGTTTCAATTCCAGTGCTTGTGATTGGTCTGTTCATATTTTCTATTTCTCTCTGATTTAGTCTTGGCAGGTTGTGCATTTCTAAGGATTTTTCCACTTCTTCCAGGTTGTCAATTTTATTGTCATAGAGTTGCTTGTAGTACTCTCTCATGATCTTTTGTATTTCTGCATTGTCATTTGTTACTTCTCTTTTTCATTTCTTCTTCTATTGATTTGAGTCTTCTCCCTTTTTTTCTTGATGAGTCTAGCTAATGGTTTATCAATTTTGTTTACCTTTTCAAAGAACCAGTTTTTACTTTTATTGATCTTTGCTATCATTTCCTACATTTTTTTTTCATTTATTTCTGATCTGATCTTTATGATTTCTTTCCTTCTGCTTACTTTGGGTTTTTTGTTCTTCTTTCTCTAATTGCTTTAGGTGTAAGGTTAGGTTGATTATTCGAGATGTTTCCTGTTTCTTAATGTAGGATTGTATTGATATAAACTTCCTTCTTAGTACTGCTTTTGCTGCATCCCATAGGTCGTCATGTCTCCATTGTCATTTGTTTCTAGGTATTTTTTTTTTAAATTTCCTCTTTGATTTCTTCAGTGATCACTTCGTTATTAAGTAGTGTATTGTTTAGCCTCCATGTCTTTGTATTTTCTATAGATCTTTTCCTGTAATTGTTATCTAGTCTCATAGCATTGTGGTCGGAAAAGATACTTGATACAATTTCAATATTCTTAAATTTACCAAGGCTTGATTTTTGACCCAAGATATGATCTATCCTGGAGAATGTTCCATGAACACTTGAGAAAAATTATTCTGTTGGTTTTGGATGGAATGTCCTATAAATATCAGTTAAGTCCATCTTGTTTAATGTATCATTTAAAGCTTGTGTTTCCTTATTTATTTTAATTTTGGATGATCTGTCCATTGGTGAAAGTGGGCTTTTAAAGTCCACTACTATGAATGTGTTACTGTCGATTTCCCCTTTTATGGCTGTTAGTATTTGCCTTATGTATTGAGGTACTCCTATGTTGGGTGCATAAGTATTTACAATTGGTATATCTTCTTCTTGGATCAATCCCTTGATCATTATGTAGTGTCCTTCTTTGGCTCTTGTAATAGTCTTTATTTTAAAGTCTATTTATCTGATATGAGAATTGCTACTTCAGCTTTCTTTAGGTTTCCATTTGCATGGAATATCTTTTTCCGTCCCCTCACTTTCAGTCTGTATGTGTCTCTAGGTCTGAAGTTGGTCCCTTGTAGACAGCATATATATGTGTCTTGCTTTTGTATACATTCAGCCAGTCTGTGTGTTTTGGTGGGAGCATTTAATCCATTTACATTAAAGGTAATTATCGATATGCATGTTCCTATTCCCATTTTCTTAATTGTTTTTTTTTTTTTTTTTATTATAGATCTTTTCCTTCTCTTGGCTTTCTTGCCCAGAGAAAATCCTTTAGCATTTGTTGTGAAGCTAGTTTGGTGGTGCTGAGCTCTCTCAGCTTTTGCTTGTCTGTAAAGGTTTTAATTTCTCCATCAAATCTTCATGAGATCCTTGCTGGGTAGAGTAATCTTGCTTGTAGGCTTTTCTCCTTCATCACTTTAAATGTGTCCATCCAGTCCCTTCTGGCTTGCATAGTTTCTGCTGAAAGATCAGCTGTTAACCTTATGGGGATTCCCTTGTGTGTTATTTGTTGTTTTTCCCTTGTTACTTTTAATATGTTTTTTTTGTATTTATTTTTTGACAGTTTGCTTAACATTTGTCAGCATATTTCTCCATGGATTTATCCTCTATAGGAATCTATGTGCTTCCTGGACTTGATTAACTATTTCTTTTCCCATATTAGGAAAGGCTTCAACTATAAACTCTTCAAATATTTTCTCAGTCCCTTTTTCTCTTACTCTACTGGAACCCCTATAATTTGAGTGTGGGTGCGTTTATGTTGTTCCAGAAGTCTCAGAGACTGTCCTCATTTCTTTTCTTTTTTTTTTTTTTTTTTTTTTTGTGCAGTACATGGGCCTCTCACTGTTGTGACCTCTCCCATTGTGGAGCATAGGCTCTGGATGCGCAGGCTCAGCAGCCATGGCTCACGGGCCTAGCCGCTCCACGGCATGTGGGATCTTCCTGGACCGGGGCACAAACCCGTGTCCCCTGCATTGGCAGATGGACTCTAAACCACTGCACCTCCAGGGAAGCCCCATCTTTTCATTCTTTTTTCTTTATTCTGCTCTGCAGTAGTTATTTCCACTATTTTATCTTCCATGTCACTTATCCATTCTTCTGCCTCAGTTATTCTGCTATTGATCCCTTCTAGAGTATTTTTAATTTCATTTATTGTGTTGTTCATCGTTGTTTGTTTCATCTTTAGTTCTTCTAGGTCCTTGTTAAATATATCTTGTATTTTCTCTATTCTATTCCCAAGATTAAGGATCACCTTTACTCTCATTATTCTGAATTCTTTTTCAGGTAGACTGCCTATTTCCTCTTCATTTGTTAGGTCTGGTGGGCTTTTATCTTGCTCCTTCATCTGCTGTGTGTTTTTCTGTCTTCTCATTTTGCTTATTTTATTGGGTTTGGGGTTTCCTTTTTACAGACTGCAGATTTGTAGATCCCATTGTTTTGGTGTCTGTCCCCAGTGGCTAAGGTTGGTTCAATGGGTTGTGTAGGCTTCCTGCTGGAGGGGACTAGTGCTTGTGTTCTGGTAAATGAGGCTGGATCTTGTCTTTCTGGTGGGCAGGTCCATGTCTGGTGGTGTGTTTTAGGGTGTCTGTGGACTTATTATGATTTTAGGCAGCCTCTCTGCTAATTGGTGGGGTAGTGTCCCTGCCTTGCTAGTTGTTTGGCATAGGGTGTCCAGCACTGTAGTTTGCTGGTCTTGAGTGAAGCTGGGTGTTGGTGTTGAGATGGAGATCTCTGGGAGTTTTTCACCATTTGATATTACATGGAGCTGGGAGGTCTCTTGTGGACCAGTGTCCTGAAGTTGGCTCTCCCACCTCACAGGCACAGCACTGACTGCTGGCTGCAACATCAAGAACCTTTCATCCACATGTCTCAGAATAAAAGGGAGAAAAATTATAAAGAAATAAAGAAATAGGATAAAAGAAAATAAAATTAAAAAGGTAAAATAAAATAAACTTATTAAAATAAAAATATACTTATTAAGAAAAAAACTTTTTTAAAGTAATAAAAACAAACAAACAACAAACAAACAAAAAATGGACAGATAGAACCCTAGGACAAATGGTGGAAGCAAAGCTGTACAGACAAAATCTCACACAGAAGCATACACATACACACACACACAAAGAGGGAAAGAGGACAAAATCATAAATCTTGCTCTCAAAGTCCACCTCCTCAATTTGGGATGTTTCCTTGTCTATTCAAGTATTCCGCAGATGCAGCGTACATCAAGTTGATTGTGGAGCTTTAATCCACTGCTTCTGAGGCTGCTGGGAGAGATTTCCCTTTCTCTTCTTTGTTTTCACAGCTCAGGGGCTCAGCTTTGGATTTGGCCCCACCTCTGCATGTAGGTCACCGGAGGGCATCTGTTCTTTGCTCAGACAGGACGGGGTTAAAGGAGCAGCTGCTTCATGGCCTGTGTCTCACTCAGGCCTGGGAGAGGGAGGGGCATGGAGTGCAGGGCGAGCCTGCAGTGGCAGAGGCCAGTGTGACATTGCACCAGCCTGAGGAGCACTGTGAATTCTGCTGGGGAAGTTGTCCCTGGATCCCTGGACCCTGGCAGTGGCGGGCTGCACAGGCTTCCCGGAAGGGAGGTGTGGAGAGTGACCTGTGCTCACACACAGGCTTCTTGGTGGCAGCAGCAGCAGCCTTGGCATCTCATGCCCGTCTCTGTGGTCCACACTGTTAGCCGTGTCTCACGCCAGTCTCTGGAGCTCCCTTAAGCAGTGCTCTTAATCCCCTCTCCTCGTGCACCAGGAAACAAAGAGGGAAGAAAATGTCTCTTGCCTCTTCAACAGGTCCAGACTTTTTCCCAGACTCCCTCCTGGCTAGTCGTGGTGCACTAACCCCTTCAGGCTGTGTTCACACCACCAGTCCCCTCCCTGCTCTCCGACTGAAGCCCAAGCCTCAGGTCCCAGAACCACCCACCCTGGAGGGTGAGCAGACAAGCTTCTTGGGCTTGGGAGTGCCAGTTGGCACTGATCCTCTGTGCGGAAATCTCTCTGCTTTGCCCTCTGCACACCTCTTGCTGCCCTCTCCTCTGTGGCTCCAAAGCTTCTCCCTTCCGCCACCTACAGTCTCTACCCATGAAGGGGCTTCCTAGTGTGTGGAAACCTTTCCTCCTTCACAGCTCCCTCCCACTGGTGCAGGTCCCATCCCTATTCTTTTGTCTCTGTTTATTCTTTTTTCTTTTGCCCTACCCAGGTACATGGGGAGTTTCTTGCCTTTTGGGAGGTCTGAGGTATTCTGCCAGCATTCAGTAGGTGTTCTGTAGGAGTTGTTCCACGTGTAGATGTATTTCTGATGTATCTGTGGGAAGGAAGGTGATCTCCATGTCTTACTCTTCCATCATCTTTCCCCTCCCTCCTAAATTTCAATATAATGTTTATACTAATTATTATGACACGTACAAGATAGCTCCCCTAGCTCCCACCAACAGTATGCTTAGAAATGTGTGCAATATATGGCTGCTTTATTGTAATTCCTATGTATAATTTTTAAGAATTAAATAATGCATTTCAGTTTTCTTAAAATAAAATTTTGGAATGTTCTCTCCTCACACTGGGAATATAAAGTTTCACAACATTTTTGAAAAGACTAAAGAGACAATAGAATAAAACCCTCAACAAACGCCACTGCCCAGTTTTAACTGTGTATCCTCATGTGGTTTAAGAATTTCCTTTTATTTCCCCCCGTTTCAGAGGAGGCTGACTAAGACCATTAGACACAGTGGTTAAGGTAAAAGGTATGTGAAGAAGTACAATAAATTCATGTGTGGTAAATGTCAATATTAAATATAGGTCATACAGGATGGAGCACTTTTTCTCAGAAACCTGAGTTCAAAGCTAACAGTAACAATGAAAATACAATAGTGCTATAATGCCTTAAGACTGGAGTTGCTCCCAATTAACTAGTTTTCGAGACCCCTTCTGTTGTCTAACCTTTCTTTTATATTTCAAGACACTGATCAATAGAGGCCACCTCCCTTAACTATATAAGTCGGCAAAGGTGAAAA
The DNA here is from genome assembly GCF_951394435.1 of Stenella coeruleoalba. Classification (NCBI taxonomy): domain Eukaryota; kingdom Metazoa; phylum Chordata; class Mammalia; order Artiodactyla; family Delphinidae; genus Stenella; species Stenella coeruleoalba. The sequence continues at coordinate 34,682,968 of NC_137160.1, read as the reverse complement.
AAGAGTCACTAAATTAAAATTTATTTTGCAACATAAACGAGCCAGTGCTATATGCAAACAGTATAATTAATTGGGATTAATTTCATGTGCATATTTTGTCATTGCAGGTGTTGATGGAGTAATACATCAAAGGGACTTCACCTCTGTAAAAATCAATGCTACATAACCTTGATTACTGTTCCTGTGGATGTCACATATAATACTAATCAGTATTGGTTTGTAGCAAACATCTTAGAGAACAAATATAATTTGTTTTTTTATTGACATTTTCCAAGATGAGACACAATATGCCTTCCTGGGACAAGGAATTCTCTAACAGAATACAAGCTCCTAGGGGAAGCAATGGAGGCAGTGTTGGTACAGGTGGAAATGGTGGAGGAGGAAATTACAAAAGTGTGAAAAAAATTCTTCACATTGATATGGAAACTACTAATTCTGTTTTGGGAATATAGACTTCCTAGCACACTTATAGAAAAAACAGAGAGCTTTAATTCTATAGAAGAATACCATTTTGTAGTACCCAAAGGAAAAAATAACTAACTTCATGGTAACAGACTTCATATAATCCTTATCCCTACTTCCCCTATGTATCAGGCCTTCTGTTGTATCAATTATAACTAAAGTGAAGGACATGGAAGGCAAATTTTCAACTGGTTTTATCTTGAGTTGACTTTTAATAATTTACTGTGTACTAAAAATTATAATGGCAATACCATTTTTCAGATATGTACGTTTGAAAATTTCTTCCTTAGGTAGTTGTCATTTCAACTTTTGTGTCATTATCAACATTAAGAAAATTATCAGTACTGTACCTATAATGCTAGTCAATCAAATAGCATGTATTTAAAAACTTATTGGGAGTTCAGGAAGCTTTCACAAGACTCTTAGGTAACCTCATCCACCAGAGGACAGACAGCAGAAGCAAGAAAAACTACAATCCTGTAGCCTGTGGAACAAAAAAAACACATTCACAGAAAGATAGACAAAATGAAAAGACAGAGGACTATGACCAGATGAAGGAACAAGATAAAACCCCAGAAAAACAATTAGACTGAAGTGAAGATAGGCAACTTTACAGAAAGAGAATTCAGAATAATGATAGTGAAGATGATCTAGGACATCAGAAAAAGAATGTAGGTAAAGATCAAGAAGATGCAAGAAATGTTTAACAAAGACCTGGAAGAATTAAAAACAAACAAACAGAGATAAATGACACAATAACTGAAATGAAAAATACACTAGAAGAAATCAATAGCAGGATAACTGAGGCAGAAGAACAGATAAGTGACCTGGAAGACAGAATGGTGGAAATCAACACCATGGAACAGAATAAAGAAAGAAGAATGAAAAGAAAGGAAGACAGCCAAAGGACCTCTGGGACAACATTAAACACACAAATATTCACATTACAGCGGTTCCAGAAGGAGAAGAGAGAGAGAAAGGACACAAGAAAATATTAGAAGAGATTATAGTTGAAAACTTCCCTAATATGGGAAAGGAAATAACCACCCAAGTCTAGAAAGCACAGAGAGTCCCAGACAGGATAAACCCAAGAAGAAACATGCTGAGACACATAGTAATCAAATTGACAAATAATAAAGAAAAAGAAAAGTTATTAAAAACAACAGGGGAAAAAAGACAACACAAAAGGGAACTCCTATAAGGTTAACAGCTGATTCCCAGCAGAAACACTATAAGCCAGAAGGGAATAGCATGATATATTTAAAGTGATGAAAAGGAAGAACACTATAACCAAGATTACACTACCTGGCAAGGATCTCATTCAGACTTGACGAACAAATTAAAAGCTTTACAGACAAGAAAAAGCTGAGACAATTCAGTACAAAAAACCCAACTCTACAACAAATGCTAAAGGAACTTCTCTAAATGGGAAACACAAGAGAAGAAAAGAACCTACAAAAACAAACCAAAAACAATTAAGAAAATGGTAATAGGAACATACATATCAATAATTACCTTAAATATAAATAGATTAAATGCTCCAGCTAAAATACACAGGCTGGATGAATTGATACAATAACAAGACCCATATATATGCTGTTTACAAGAGACACAATTCAGACCTAGGGACACATACAGACTGAAGTGAGAGGATAGAAAAAGATATTCCACACAAGTGGAAATCAAAAGAAATGTGGAGTAACAATATTACATCAGATAAAATAGACTTTAAAATAAATACAATTACAAGAGACAAAGAAGGATGCTACATAATGATCAAGAGATCAATCCAAGAAGAAGATATAACAATTATAAATATTTATGCACCCAACATAGGAGCACCTAAATACATAAGTCAAATGCTAACAGCTATAAAAGAGGAAATCACCAGTAACACAATAATAGTGGGGGACTTTAACAACTCACTTACAACAATGCAGTGATCATCCAGACAGAAAATTAATAAGAAAACAAAAGCTTTAAATGACACAATAGTCCAGAGAGATTTAATCGATATTTATAAGACATTCCATCTGAAAACAGCAGGTTACATTTTCTTTGCAACTGCACATGGAACATTCTCCAGGATAGATCACATCTTGGGTCACAAATCAAGCCTCGGTAAATTTAAGAAAACAAATCATATCAAGCATCTTTTCTGACCACAATGCCATGAAATTAGAAGTCAACTACAGGGAAACAAAAGTAAAAAACAAACACATGAAGGATAAACAATTCATTACTAAATAACCCAGAAATCACTGAAGAAATCAAAGAGGAAATCAAAAAATACCTAGAAACAAATGACAATGAAAACACAATGAACCAAATCCTATGGGACACAGCAAAAGCAGTTCTAAGAGGGAATTTTATAGCAATACAAGCATACCTCAAGAAATAAGAAACATCTCAAATAAACAATCTAAACTTACACCTAATTAGAGAAAGAAGAACAAACAAAATGCAAAGTTAGTATAAGAAAGAAATCATAAAGATCAGAGCAGAATTAAATGAAATATATACAAAGAAAACAGTAGCAAAAATCAATGAAACTAAAAGCTGGTTCTTTGAGAAGACAAACAAAATTGATAAACCTTTAGCCAGACTCATAAAGAAAAAGAGGGAGAGGACTCAAATCAATAAAATTAGAAATGAAAAGGAGAAGTTACAATGGACACCACAGAAATACAAAGCATGATAAGAGACTAATACAAGCAACTCTATACCAATAAAATGGACAACCTGAAAGAAATAGACAAATTCTTATGAAGGTATAATCTTCCAAGACTGAACCAGGAAGAAATACAAAATATGAACAGACCAATCACAAGAAATTAAATTGAAACTGTGATTAAAAATATTCCAACAAATAAAAGCTTGGGCCAGATGGCTTCACAGGTGAATTCTATCAAACATTTAGAGAAGAGCTAAAACACATCCTTCTCAAACTCTCTCAAAAAATTTCAGAGAAAGGAATGGTCCCAAACTCATTCTATGAGGTCACCATCACCCTGATACCAAAATCAGACAAAGATACTACAAAAAAAGATAATTACAGACCAATAACACTGAAGAGCATAGATGCAAAAATCCTCAATGAAATACTAGCAAACAGAATCCAACAGCACATTAAAAGGATCATACACCATGAACAAGTGGGATTTACACCAAGGATTCTGCAATATATGCAAATCAATCAATGTGATACACTATATTAACAAATTAAACAATAAAACCCATATGATCATCTCAATAGATGCAGGAAAAGCTTTGGCAAAATTCAACACCAATTTATGATTAAAAACTCTCCAGAAAGTGGGCATAGAGGGAACCTACCTCAACATAATAAAGGCCATATATGACAAACCCACAGCAAACATCATTCTCAATGGTGAAAAACTGAAACCATTTCCTCTAAGATCAGGAACAAGACAAGATGTCCACTCTCACCAGTATTATTCAACGTAGTTTTGGAAGTCCTAGCCATGACATTCAGAGAAGAAAAAAAAATAAAACAAATACAAATTGGAAAAGAAGAAGTAAAACTCACTGTTTGCAGATGACATGACACTATACATAGAGAATCCTAAAAATTCCACCAGAAAACTACCAGAGCTAATCAATGAATTTGGTAAAGTTGCAGGATACAAAATTAATGCACAGAAATCTCTTGCATTCCTATACACTAAAGATGAAAAAGAACTTAAGGAAACACTCCCCCTTACCATTGCAAAAAAAAGAATAAAATACCTAGGAATGAACCAACCTAGAGAGACAAAAGACCTGTATGCAGAAAACTATAAGACACTTATGAAAGAAACTAAAGATGGTACCAACAGATGGAGAGATATACCATGTTCTTGGATTGGAAGAATCAATATTGTGAAAATGACTATACTACCCAAAGCAATCTATAGATTCAATGCAATCCTTATCAAATTACCAATGGCATTTTTTTATGGAACTAGAACAAAAAATCTTAAAATTTGTGTGGAGACACAAAAGACCCTGAATAGCCAAAACAGTCTTGAGAGAAAAAACAGAGCTGGGTGAATCAGGCTCCCTGAATTCAAACTATACTACAAAGCTACGGTAATCAAGACAATATGGTACTGGCACAGAAACAGAAACATAGATCAATAGAGTAAGATGGAAAGCCCAGAGATAAACCCACGCACATATGGTCAACTAATCTATGACTAAAGAGGCAAGGATATACAATGGAGAAAATACAGTCTCTTCAATAAGTGGTGCTGGGAAAACTGGACAGCTACACATAAAACAATGAAATTAGAACACCCCCTAACACCATACACAAAAATAAACTCAAAATGGATTAGAGACCTAAATGTAAAATCGGACACTATCAAATTCTTAGAGGAAAACATAGGAAGATCAATCTTTGACATAAATCACAGCAAGATCATTTTTGATCCACGTCCTGGAGTAATGGAAATAAAAACAAAAATAAACAAATTGGACCTAATGAAACTTAAAGGCTTTTGCATAGCAAAGGTAACCATAAACAAGACAAAAATACAACCCTCAAAATGTGAGAAAATATTTGCAAATAAATCATTAGAAAAAGGATTAAACTTCAAAATATATAAGCAGCTCATGTAGCTCAATATTGAAGAAACAAACAACCTAATCCAAAATTGGACAGAAGACCTAAATAGACATTTTTCCAAAGAAGACATACATATGGCCAAGAAGCACATGAAAAGCAGTTCAACATCACTAATTATTAGAGAAATGCAAATCAAAATTACAATGAGGTGTCAACTCACACCAGTTAGAATGGGTATCATCATAAAATCTACAAACAACAAATGCTGGAGAGGGTGTGGAGGAAAGGGAACCCTCTTGCACCCTTGGTGTGAATGTAAATTGATACAGCCACTATGAAGAACAGTATGGAGGTTCCTTAAAAAACTACAAATAGAATTACCATATGACCCAGCAATCCCAGTACTGCACATATACCCAGAGAAAACTATAATTCAAAAAGACACATGCACCCCAATGTTCATTTCAGCACTATTTACAGTAGTCAGGTCATGGAAGTAACATAAATGTCCATCGACAGATGAATGGATAAAGAAGATGTGGTCCGTATATACAATGGAATATTACACAGCCATAAAAAGGAATGAAATTTGGTCATTTGTAGAGACGTGGATGGATCTAGAGACTGTCATAGAGAGTGAAGTAAGTCAGAAAGAGGAAAACAAATATCGTATATTAACGCATATATGTGGAACCTAGGAAAATGGTACAGATGAACCAGTTTGTAGGACAGAAATTGAGATACACATGTAGAGAACAAACTTATGGACACTAAAGGGGGAAAGTGACAGGGGGTGGGGGTGTTGGTGTGGTGAATTGGGAGATTGGGATTGACATGTATACACTGATGTGTATTAAATGGATGACTAATAAGAACCTCCTTATAAAAAATAAATTAAATTAAATTTAAAAAACACACAAAAAAACACATTACTCCTAGGTATACTCCCCAAATGTGTGTACATACATACCAGTAGTCATATACACAATGCTCATAATAGTATTGTTTTGAAATAGCTCCAAACAACTCAATTGTCTACATTAAAAGAGTGGATGCATAGATTGTGGTACAGTCTTACAATTGAATAGTACAAAATAAAACTGAACAAGTTATAGTGACATAAATCAACATGGATTGCTCTCATAAACCAAGCAAAACTAACTTAAAGAGTTTAGAGATTTGTACTAAAGTCATAGAACTCCAAAAGAAAACAAGAAAAAAATTACCACAGAGTTAAAAATTATGTTTAACTTTACTTTGAAAGGAAGGGGAAGTGGGGTTATTGGGAAGTCACTAAGAACCTTCTGGAGTGTTGACAACTTTGCATTTCTAAACCAACGTAAATGGGTGTTTGCTTCATAATAATTTATTAATTGGTACCTTTATGTGTTATGTCAGTACATGCTATATTTCATAATAAAAACAAAATAGTTTTTGAAATGCCTTACTCTTATAGCCTCGCATGAAAAATTATGTACATCTTGGTATGAATGACTGTGAGGGAAACATTCAAATACTTCTTGAAAGATTTATACATTCATCAACCTGGTGACACTTTTATCCCTGACTAATATATACACTTGGAACAAGTTTACTTAATTAGACTTTTGACTTCCTGCTTCCATGCTGTAATATGTCAGAGACATCAATTATTTGTCTCTTCAAAAGTCTCGTTAACAAGGTTGGAAATGAATTTAACTGTTGTGTATATAGAAATCTGAGATTCAGAAATTATTTGGATTTCTGCAGCTCTAACACCTAGATGCTCTTCAACCCCCATTTGCAAATGTGCTTCCTTTGAGATCTGATTGGGTTATAACTTATCATTCAAGCTGGCCCTTAGAAAAATATTAATTCAGCAGAGAGCCATTGAAAACATATATGTTATCAATAAATTACTTCTTTTTTGCATCCTCTTGACTCCCTCTAGTCCTGAAATATTTCTTATAGGCTTGAGGCTACCAAGACAAAGAAGATGTTATATTCTCACAATTTAGGGTGAAAGACCAAAGGCCACAGTTTCCCACAGAAATTTGGTAATTAAAAGAAGACAAGATAGGTCAGTTGTCAATGCAAAGATGGCTTTTTTCTAGAAGAATTTCTGGCACTTTGATCATCACTGGTCATATTTGAGTGAGCTTCTATTTGACCTACGCTAAAAACAAGTCCTCATAAATTTAGAATTAAAAGAGACTATGAATTATCTAGACCAGTTGCAATCTTTATATATGGCAAAACAAAGACAGAGAACAATTAATAAACCAAACATCATGGAACTAGAAAGGCAGCATTAGAACACAGTTATTTTCATTTTAAGTGTTCTTGTTTTTTTTCTGAAATGGTAGATTTATAGTAGGAATAGAAATACTGTCATTTTGTATGGAAATCTGAGAAGAGAAATGAGAGAAGCAGGATAGTTGAGGTAGTAATCTCTGTTTCTACCTTTTGTGTACTAAGATGTACACTTTTTCCATGAAGCTTTTCCCTGGATTCTTAAGTCACTGTAGATCTCTCTCTTCTTGCAGTCCTATGGCAATTTTTTTAACCTTCAGAAAATCCTTAGAATAGTTGATATTATTTTTTATTGTATTGTTGTGCATGTATGCCTCCTCCACTTTTCCTTGATTGCATATTTAAGTCTTTCTAATCATCTAGGTTTAAACTTCATTATGCATCTCATATTTTATTTTTTTCCCGTCATCTGTTCTCTTTGACTAATCACAATGTTTTAATCACTTTTTAAAACATAAGGAGTATAGAAATGTCTTTACAAATATATATACTAGTCCAACTTATGCTTCAACTGAAAAAAAATCCTAGAGACAAACATTCTGATGATGGAATAACACAAATCATTTCCATGCATATCCACTTATTCTAATCTTTCTCTCTTAAATCCCCAACATTACCACCTATCCAGGACCACACAGATCCCCTCTGAAGGTTGTGCCCAAAAAGGAACAGCATCTGGTAACTGTATTCCATTAGACATTTTAATATTTTCAAAAATGAAATGCATTAAACACCAAGAGAAACACAAAATCTGACTTCTGTGACTCCAGAAAGAGAAGAAATGTTTTATTAGATCTAAAAGTACTAAATACAAGTGTCCCAGGCTCAAATGAGGTGAAAGAATTGTACTGTTATTTTTGCTTAGCTTCCTAGCTCTCATTAAAGCAGGTGATATTTGTTTATTAATAATTGGGCTCAACAAGTGTCAGATATTAATATCTAGCTTTATAATAATTTATAAAGATATTTTATACTCTTCACAGCAACCTTTATTTTAAAGATGAAGGGGTATTGTGAAATGCGTTAAATATAACTTTCTGTAAGTCATACATCTGCTAAGTGGCAGAGACAGAATTCCATTCCAGGTGGGATTGGCAGCAACATTCATGCAATTTTTTTATATACCAGGCTTTCTCTCTACCTTTTATTCCTGATCTTACATAGTAGACTACTTGTCAGTCCTATTTTGTATAAATACAAGTCCTAAAATCCCTTATTCTCCTTTAATTTTCCCAGAAACCCCAGACCTCTCATTTAATCTAAGGCTCTTATCTAAGAAACCATTTTAGTTCCCAAATGATTTCCCCATAGTAATTGGCAACACTTAAGCCCAGTGAACAATCTAACACTTAAACATGTAGTGTAGATGCACCAGTCAACTTTGGGGCTTTCCCTGAAAACTTGTCATGACAGTTCCTTTCCCCAAACTGCAAAATGTATAACCATGAAATAGTAAAGAAACAGTGAATTTATATCCAGTAGATAACAGAGAGGACATATTTGATGTATACATGCTTTGGTGGTATGGCTGATGCAGAGATTTGGGTGGTGTGGTTGCCTCCCAGATATGCATTCGAGACAACACCTGCCCACTCCTTGCCACACCTATTCTGAGTTCAGTATAGTGAGTTGGCTATATAGAGCAAAGACAGATAGAGCATATTTTTAAGCAAGTTGGCTCTTGATTATTTTTCTCTACTGGGCATAAAACTTCAATAACTCTCCTACCTTAATTGTGTCCTGCCAGAATGAAGAAAAAACAATTTCCATATAAGCCAGCAATTCTACTACTGGGTATACATCTGGAAAAAAAAGAAAACACTAATTCAAAAAGATGTGTACACCCAAATGTTCATAGCAGCACTATTTGCAATAGTAAAGACATGGAAACAATTCAAGTGATGATCAACAAATGATTGGTTTAAGAAAATGTGATATATATATTTGTGTGTGTGTGTGTGTATATATATATATATATATATATATATATATATATATATATATATATATAAAATGGAATATTACTCAGACATAAAAAAGAATGAAATAATGCCCTTTGCAGCAACATGGATGGACCTAGAGAATATCATACTAAGTGAAGTAAGTCAGATAGAGAAAGACAAATATTACGTGATATCAATTATATGTGGAACCAAAAAGTAATACAAATGAATCTATATACAAGATAGAAACAGACTCATAGACATAGAAAACAAGCCTATTGTTACCAAAGTGGAATGAGAAGGAGGAAGGGGATAAATTAGTAGTGTGAGGTTAACAGTTACAAACTGCTATACATAAAATAGATAAGCAACAAGTATTTACTGTATAGCGCAGGGAAACTATATTCAATATCTTGTAATAACATGTAATGGAAATTAATCTGAAAAAATATGTATATGTAACTGAATCACTTTGCTGTACACCTAAAACCAACACAATATTGTAAATCAACTATACTTTAGTAAAAAAAAAAAAAAATTCTTGATATACGGTGAGTCCCCTACACATGAATGAGTTCCATTCTGAGAGTGCATTTGTAAGTCCTATTTTTTCATAAGTCCAACAAAGTTAACTTAGGTACCCAACAAACACAATTGGCTATATAGTACTGTACTTTAATTGGTTCATAATACTTTTCACACAAATAATACATAAAAGACAAACACAAAAAATAAAGAAAACATTTTTAACCTTACAGTACAGTACCTTGAAAAATACAGTAATACAGTACAACAGCTTACATACAGGGGCTGGCATCGAGTGAACAGGCAAGAAAATTTACTGACTGGAAGAGGGAGAGGAGGTGGGAGGTGGTAGAGCTGAAGGATCATCAGCAATAGGAGACGGAGGGCAAGCTTCACTTTCACTCACTCCTGATGTTGATGGCACAGGCTCTGGTTCCTTGCTGGATTCAATTCTATCTACACCTTTGAAAAAATGATCCAGTGATGTCTGGGTAATAGCTCTTTTCTTCTTGTCATAGATGACATGGTAGTGCTGGATTGCATTCTGAATGGCTGCTGCAACCTTCGTGTACCATTCTACATTCAAGTCCTGTGCCTCAAAAACTAACAGCGCCTCCTCAAATAAAGAAAATCCCCTACATCTCCCTCCCACCCTTCCTATCCCAATAAAGATGTTAAAAAAAAAAAGAAAAAGAAAATCCCCTTGCCATTTCCTGCATTGTGACTCTCTTCAGTTCTTCAGTTACTTCTTCCTCTTGTCTCTTCTTCCTTTCTCTGGGCCTCCAATTCCATCAGGTATTCATTAGTAAGCTCCTCATGTTGCACAGCAAGGAGTTCAATAAAGTTGTCCTCTCACAAATCTAGCTTGAAATAAAGATATTATACTACTGTATTCTCTACAGCACTGTACAGTAAAGTGCACATAAGCACAACTACTTGTAGAGGATGCACACACATGACAATGTACAGCAGACACGTGAACTAACTTATGTGATTGGACATGAAAATGTACATTCGCATCTTTGAAAGTTTGCAACTTGAAGGTTCGTATGTAGCAGAATTACTGTACTGATATACCAATGACTTTTTGTACTGTGGACAACATTACTATTTTGGGAGTATTTGCACTAACAGACTAAGCACTTTTGTTAAATTGCACGTTTAAAAATATCTGCCTCCCTTCACTCTTGAACCAAGCCCCAGATCAGCATTGACTCAACAGAGAGGGTTAAAGGCATTTATTAGAATAATCATTGTATTTGCTTGAGAAAAATCTAACTGGATGTGGATTTTTAAGTGAAACTTTATGATAACCCTGTCAGTTACTTTCCGTACTTTGAAATGATACTCTTCTCTTAAAGGTTTGTGATTACAATGTCTTCTTGGTAGATTATCTTATCATCAAGTTATACCTCTTTATTTCTTATAATATTTGCTGCTTTAAACATGATTTTGTATGTTCTCAAGTCCTTACATTAATTATTATTCACCTGCTTTTTTTGGTTACTATTTATCTGGTTATATTTAAGTTAAATATGGATAAATATATCAGTCATTTCATCCTCCTCCGATGGAGACAAGACCTTAGATTTCTACACTCTCTACCTGAACCCTTTCTCTTCCTTGTGACTAATGTCTCAACATCGAGTCTTCCCCAGTGTATAGGTCTAAACAAATTACAATAACTCCTTTCTCTCCTCCAGGTTTAGGGGTGGGCATGTGCTCTAATCTTTGTCAATGAATCATGAGGGAAGGTCAGGCTCCTGGAAAGAAATTTCCTCTTTTTTTTTAACAAGCAGGCACAGAATAGAGACTTTTATGTCTCTGAGGCTGGTTATTCCTCCATATCATTTATGGAACTGCTACAATTAATTTATGGCTCTGAATTTAACTTGCAGTCAAATTCAGGTTGCACCTGAGATCAATGCAATATGTTGGGCCCTTGTTAATAACTGTTAGCCATGATTTACTAATCTGGAGCCTACCTTACCTCCTGATTTCTATTAAATAGTCATTTTTAAAAACAATTTAAGCCATTTCAGTTTTCTGTTTCTTAAAGCTAAATGTATCCAAAATATATAAGTATATAAATATTTTTGTTTCTTTCTCTCTCTAGCTCTCTCTCTCTCAACAGGGCAATATCAGTTAGATTTCCCAAAAAGATTTTACCAGTATTTGGACCAACAAGAAAATACAAATGCAAAAATTCTAAAATCCAACCTTTATTAGATCTCCAGGGAAAGTCGGCATATGGTAAACCCTTTGTGTCTTTGCCTGAGAATGTTTTTATTTTCTTTCACTCCTAAATGGCAGGAGTGAAACTCCTATACAATTCTAGATTGGCAATGGTTTTCTCTCAGTTTCTTGAATATATTGTTCTATTTTCTTGCATTTATTGTTGCTTTTGAGAAACTCTAAGGTCAGTACAATTGTTAGCCCTAGTAGTTATTTTTTCTTACTAAATCTTCTTTGGTTACTTTTTTTTGTTCGTTTTTTGTGGTACGTGGGCCTCTCACTGTTGTGGCCTCTCCTGTTGCGGAGCACAGGCTCCGGAACCACAGGCTCAGCGGCCATGGCTCACGGTACTAGCTGCTCCGTGGCCTGTGGGATCTTCCCGGACCGGGGCACGAACCCGTGTCCCCTGAATCGGCAGGCAGACTCTCAACCACTGCGCCACCAGGAAAGCCCTTCTTTGGTTACTTTTGATATATTCTCTTTGCTTTTGATGTTTCTAATTTCACCATTATGTGTTTAGGTGTTGATTTATTTTTATTTACACTTCTTACGACACTAAGATTCTCTTTCAAGTTGAAGACTTTTAACTTCCTTCAGTTCTGAAAAATTCCCTGTCATTATCCTTTTACTACTTCATTTTCTTCTTTTTGCCCTTTAATATTGATTAAAGTTAAGTTGGCCCTTTTTATTCTATTCTCTATATCTCTTAGTTTCTTCGTCATATATTCATTCTCTTTCTTTTTCTGAGATATATCATAAATAACTTCCTCAAATTTATCTTCTAATGCACTATGCCCTGCTTCATGTGTATATAATTGCCTTAATACATCTATCAATTAAAAAAATGTTTTATGCTCATAAATGGCAATTTTTCATATATGACATTCATTTATTTTCATAATATGCTCTACTTAGTGTTGTTCTTCAAGTGTCCATTTTGCCTTTTTTTAGAGTACTTACTGATACATTATTGTGGTTTGTAAAGGCTGACAACTATGCCATCTTTAATGGGTTATGGTATTTTATGAAGACCCACACCTGTCTTTGATAAGCATTTTAAGGTTCATGTCTTTATTTCTCTCTCAGGAGACTTGCAGTTTACATTAAGCTGGACCAAACTACTTATTAATTTCTCAATATAAGCATTTTGCTACAGATGAATAGTATGAGTTCAGACCACACACTTTCACATGGAACAAGTTTGATTTTCTAATTCTAAATGCATGAATCTTTTCCTAGTTACAGCCCTGGGCATCCAGTTTTCAGCCTATACCTGGCCAGCTAATATAGTCTTTCAAGAACATGATTTAATAACCATGAATCTATCTATACTTATTTCCTTGGTGATTTCATCTTGTCTAATGGCTCATCTTATCTAATGACTTTAAATACTATCTATACACTGATGATATCCAAATTTACACATTTAACCCAGACATCTCCCATTGAATCCAGACTCATATATCCAACTGTCTATCAGATGGCTACTTAGTTTTCTAAGAGACATCTCAACCTTAGCATACTTTATGACTGAGTTCTAATTTTTGTGGAAAAAAAAATGGCATTTGCAACATTCTTCTTCATCTCAGTTAATGACCTCATCTTTTCAGTACCAAGACAAACTTTGACTCTTCTAACTATCTCATATATACACCATCTGTCAGGAAATCCTAGTGAATTCATCTTAGCATATCAACATTATGACCATTCTTTTCACCTCTACTGTTACCAGTCTGGTCCAATCCACCATCATCTCCTACTTGGATGATTAACATAGCTTCAGAATTAAACTTCCCACTTTCACCCCTACCTCTCTTAAAAGTACCCATATGATCTGGCTGCTCATTAATACTCTGACCTAATTTCCTTACTTTTTATCACTCAGTTTTAACCACAATGGCCACCTTATTGCTGTTGAATATTCCTGGAAGTCTCCTGACTGAGGGCTTTTGTAATTGTCATTTCTTCTGCCCGGACATACACGTGGATATGTCTTTGACTTACCTCATTCCAACCTTTATTCAAGGTCATTTTTTTTTTTTTAGGATGTTTCAAATGACTCCATTTAGACTTGCAGAAATCCTCATATTCCTTATATCTGTTATCTGTTTATATTTCCTATGTCATCTATCACAAGATAATGTATACTTCTTTACTTTATTTCTGTCTTCCTTCTCCTCCATGACTAGAACACAAGTTTCCCAGGGCACAAATGGGGCTTTCTTCTTTTCTTTTTTTTTTTTTTAACTTTTATACTACCAGTGTCTAACGCACAATGACCCTCAATCATTGTTTGTTCTATGGATGAATAAAAACAAAATAAAACAAGCAAACAAAAAACCCAAAAGCATACAAACATTTGGGGTTCCACCTTCATATGTGGTTTCATATTCAGGCAACTGAGTTCCTATCCACAGCATGCTTAAGCCTACACTTTGTCTCAAGACACTCAGGAGTATAAAGACCTCACTTCCTACATGTATGTCAGGTTTAATTTTCCAATTCTGATTTCACTCAGGTCCCAGTGTCCATTTAGAATCCCTTTGCCATATTTTATTCAGGATTTCTTTGTGTTTGAAGTAGGAAAAGGGAGGATTCTTGTATCAGCTCAGTCTGCCATAGTGAAAAATCTTGGTGTTTCCTTTACTTGTAAGAATATATTCAGAGATTGGAAATTAACTGGATGTTTAGCATTACTTGGATGATTACCTAAACAACACTCAGTTGTTATAGAGATGATCTCTACAGATGTTATGTCATAAAGTACAAACAATAGGCAAAAACTAATCAAATGTGATTTCCTAAATTTTGTATCTGGCTTCTTCAAATTGTCAATCAATTCTGACAACTTTTTGTCAAGCTGAATTTCAGTTACCACTGTCTGGCTCATCAGGGAGAGGTTTTTTTTTTTTTTTTTTTTTTTTCCTTGCAAAACTCAGTGAAATATTCTAGTCAATTAAAAAAAAAAACAAATGTGTAAAAAAAAAAAAAAAGCTAAATTTGAAAACTCAAAAACACCCTAAATTTAGAGGCTATCTAAGCCAGGGACCACCACAGCATGCATTCTCTCATGTTAATTGTACAGTAGATGCATTTTATATAGGAAAAGATTCATTTAATTCTATTAAAGGATCAATTTATTGTAAAATTTTAGAATAAAACAAACTGACTAGATTTTAACTAACTGGACAAGTGCAACCAAAAGAAGAGTGTAAATATCTTCAAGCAGCCAACTTTAATCTGTACTCTAGAGCTTCTCCAAAGGCCTAGAATTCCATATTTAAATAGGAAACACAAATAGAAGACAGATAATGAATTAATTTTTCCTTAATTTCTCTTGCATATTTAATCCATTATTGTTTCTTCTCTGTTTGGATTGATCCACCAACATAAATGACTTCACTCGTGTTCACATTTTCCTCTTATGTTCTAACTCAAGCATATGAACCTTTCAAGAAATCTCACTGTAAAATCCAATCCATGACACTCCCCTTCTGTAAATTCCTATAGAAATTGATTGTTACTAGGCTTGACACCTAAACATTCATTGCTTTGTATTGTGCTAATTATTTGGCTTGGTTTTATAGCTTAGTTTAATGGTGTAAAAAAGATATAGTCATTGTCTCCTCCAGTTGTACCTTCACATCCTTAGGTCAGAGACAGAGGTGTTTTTTTTCTCAGTAAACAAATATTTTGGTATGCTTACTAGGTGAAAGAAACACTTTTCTCTTTTGTAAACAGATTAAAAAAAATAACTTTTATTTCCACAGAACATCAACCCCAGAAAATACTTTCTTAACCAGCTTGAAATCAATTACTTTATACTCTTGGTATTTGAACTAGTGCTAACTTTCAAAAGCTGGGGTAACGTTGTTGAAGACTTAGGAGTGGGATTTCACAAAGCGAATGTTTGGATCACGTGTATAACCAAAGCAGATGATATGAATCAGCAGGGGATAAATGAGATTCCAAAATCAGCAGATAACTTCATTTTAGCATTCATTCTGTTTTTGCATTAGCAAAATGAACAACATCCAATTTATTTTTTCAACATTGCTCAACAGCATCAAATACACATTCCGGCTTTCACTGTGTTTGTATCTGTGTTCACATCTGAACCTGGAACTATTCCATACCTTATTGCATTTCTTCTGAATATATTCAGCTTGGGGATTTCATGGTGAGCAAAGAGCTCTCAGAACATAAGTTGCAATATGTTGCTTTTAGCAATTCAACATCATTCGTTGGAACTTCCAACATTTTGCATTTATTTTCCCACCAACATGTGCGTATACATCAACACATTTACATGAAGTATTCAAAGAACAAACACATAGGTTTGCTTTTTCTCCCAAGAACTTTGTAAAGGTGCCAATATGGCATTTTTCCTGGTTGGTCAAATTTCCTTTTTAGTGTTATAAAGTATAAATATTTTAGATCTTTGGGTACTCTGCTGGAAATGTGTCCTCTTCAGTAATATTCCTACTGTCAGGCTGAGGGGAAAATCAAACTGACCTGTCAAGGAACAAGAACTGTTTGTGGCTGAATTATTTCATTTCAAACCAAAGCATATATTTTGTTTGTTGTTTGTTTTTAAATAGTTACTGGGTATTCACAGCTGAATTTGTTTTCCAGTGAAAACTTATCTTCCTCATTATATAACTACAATAATGAAATAAAGAGAGAACTTCTTCATGCCACAGGGTTCAAAAAATTTAACACCAAGTTTTTGAAGTTTAGTTCTCTGATGTAAACAATGGCACAAGTTAGTGAAGTAAAGTCACAGAAATAAAAAGCTGTCAACATCTATCTATTATTTCCTCTCTGCAACCCACACAGCACTTCACCCCAAGCTTTTCATTCTGCTACAAACTCACTTAAGCAGTAAATTATTTTTTATTCTATAGTCCTTAATTCAGAGCTCTGCTCTGTTCTTCCCGGTCCAAGGCCAAAGCTCCTTGCCAGCCCTTTGTCAATTCTTAGTTTAGTCCCACTGACTTTCAGATTCTTATCACTTATCTACGTGTCTTGCTCAAGGTTACTGACAGCCTTGCAGAATGGTTATAGATTTTTATTTACTATTTAGGGTTTTTCCTAACTAAATTTACTTGGTGTGTTGAGGGGAACAATGAGGATTTCTTGTAAAATTTAATTTTCTGATTTCCCTGAAAAGTTAGAAGATGTGACATCTCCTAAGAAAATGTTCACTGTTCATTCATTTTTTCATTCAAAAAATCACTGCTGAATAAACATCACTGCTGGTTTTCATAAGCAGTCTGCTGGGCATGAAGAATTCAAGTCTTTGTTTTTAGGCCTTATTGCATAAAAAAATAGTGTTATTGAGGTGAGTAGATACGTAAACACATCATAACTCAGTGTAGTAAGTCCCTTAAGATAGGTCCTCTAGGAAAACAGATAAAGGGGAAATTTACTGTTCATGTGGTAGATGAGAAGATGATCTTTTTATAGGATCAATGTCTTAAAAAATGAGCTTGACTTCACCAAATGTTAAAGTCATTGTCAGCAAATAAATAGCAAGGTGACATGGCAGCACCTAATGTTTTAGTATAGTGAATGAGAGTAAAAACATCATTATTAATCTATGAAAATGATAATTATTGAAACAAATTGGCTGTGCCTGGAAGAACATTTGATAAAACACACCTACATTTATCAACCACACCATCTGAACTGAGAATTTGTAGACATTGCAAAACTGACAGCATTTTTATTTGTTTTATTTATCTTACTGTGGTTAAAGAACATGATATCGTAGGAATATTTTGGTGAATGAAAGGTCTTATAGGATTAATAAAAAGCCATATTTCAAGCTCTTGAATAACATATGTAAAATTTAGTCTGGGAAAATATGGCCTTATTGACATTTTCTCTCATATAAGTGATGAACTACTGTATGCAAAAGTAAACTTCTAAACAAACATGACATTTGGTGTGAGGCATATAATTTTCTAATCAAGTGGTCATTAGAGTGGATTGTTCAATACTATTTATTGAGATATTGGAAAGAAATATAACATTTACATTCATACCTATATTTTAAAATTTCTTTTGATGGAACATCTTCAACCTGATAAAAGGCACTGTGAAAAACCCAGAATGTTTTGTTCCTAAGACCAAAAATACAACAAGGATATCCACTGTCACCACTTGTATACACCATTGTGTTAGAGACTCCAAACAGTAGAATAAAAAATAAAAAAGTAACAGTCATCCATATTGGAAAGGAAATAATACAACTATCTTTAATCTCAGATGACATAATCTTCTAGGTAAAAAAACAGCAAGGACAGGCAAACTACCACTGGTGGATCAAACCTCTCCTGTTTTCAGTTTATTGTGTGTCCATCAAGCTAAGAATGTTCATCATTAAAGGTGAGAAGATGAAGAAAAAGGAGAAAGAAAAAGAGAAGGAAGAGAAAGAGGAAGAAAAAGGGGCAAAGATGTTATGTTGCTTACAAAAAATAAAATACTTATTATTTGCATTCTTGACAGAAAAAGTTTTCCAATGCTTTAATTACGCAAAAAAGTGACTAAAACTTATAAGTGAATTTAACAAATCTGTAGTCTTTTCAATCCTAGGTTTTTTCCCAAGAGAATTATTTATGGATATATTTCCATAAAATTATTTGTATCCTAGTGTTTTTTTTGTGGTTTTTTTTTTTGTGTGATTTTTTTTTTTTTGTGGTACGCGGGCCTTTCACTGTTCTGGCCTCTCCCACTGCAGAGCACAGGCTACAGATGCGCAGGCTCAGCAGCCACGGCTCACGGGCCCAGCCGCTCCGTGGAATGTGGGGTCTTCCCGGACCGGGGCACGAACCCACATCATCTGCATTGGTAGGCGGACTCTCAACCACTGCGCCACCAGGGAAGCCCTGTATCCTACTTTTCACAGCAGCTTTATGTATAATAGACCCCAAAGGGAAACAATTCAAATATGCATCAATAGGTGAATGGACAGATATATAGTAGCATATCAAATCAATGGAAGGCTACTCAGTAATTAAAAGGAATAAACTAATGATACATTAATGAATCTCAAATAAGTATGTAGATTGAAATATACTAGACAAAAAAGAGTATATATTGTATGATTCCATGTATATAAAATTCTGGAATGTGAAAACTAAACTACAGCAGCAGAAACCGATCAGTTGTTGTCTGGTGACAGCGAGCATCCAGAGGTGAAAGGGCTAATTACAAGGGAGCATCAGGAAACTTTGGAGGTATGATTATGTTTATTATCTTGATTGTGGTGATAAATTTACAGGTGTATACAATTTCAAAAATAATTTATTTGTACACTTTACATGTGTAGTTTATTGTATATAAATTATATTTCAATAAAGCTGTAAGCAAAATGTGAAGGAAGGAGCTAATGTGATACTTAGAGGGAAATTTATAGTCTTAAAAAAAGACCATATATAAAATTAATGATCTAAGCTTCCATTTCAAGAAAGTAGAAAAAAAAAAAAACAAAGAAAGAAAGAAAGTAGAAAAAAAATCCAAATAGAAGAAAGCAAATAAAAAAAATAGTAAAGTAGAATATAAAAAGCAGTACATTATCATGGCCAATTTGATTTTTTAAAGAGATTAATAAAATTGATAAATCTATAGCTATATGATTGAGAAAAATGGGAAAAGATAGAAAAAGGACACAGTGCCTACAACAGACATTAAAATCGTAAGAGAAATGCAACTCAAAACCACAGTGAGATATCTCCTCACACTGGTCAGATGGCCATCATCAAAATGTCTACAAATAATAAATGCTGAAGAGGTTATGGAGAAAAGGGAACCCTCCTACACTGTTAGTGGGGATGTAAATTGGTGCAGCCACTATGGAGAAAAGTATAGAGGTTACTTAAAAAAACAAAAATAGAGCTATCATATGATCCAGGAATCCCGCTCCTGGGCATATATATGGAAAATACAAAAACTCTAATTCAAAAAGATACATACACACCGATGTTCATAGTGACACTATTTACAATAGCCAAGATATGGAAGTAACCTAAGTGTCCATTAACAGACAAGTGGATTCAGAAGATGCAGAATATAGATACAATGGAATATTATTCAGCTATAAAAAAGAATGAAATAATGCCATTTGCAGCAACATGGGTGGACCTAAGAGATTATCATACTAAGTCAGACAAAGACAAATATCATATGATATCACATATATGAAATCTAAAAAAATATATACAAATGAATTTAATTACAAAAGAGAAATAAACTCACAGACACAGAAAACAAATTTATGGTTAACAAAGGGGAAGAGAGGAGGGAAAAATTAGGAGCTTGGGATTAACATATATACAGTACTATACATAAAATAATAAACAAGGACTTACTGTACAGCAGAGGGAACTATAATCAATATCTTGTAATAACCTATAATGAAAAAGAATCTGAAAAAATATATATACATAAAACTGAATCACTTTGCTCTATACTTGAAACACTGTAAATCAATCATACATCAAAACAATTCTAAAATATTTGTTATTAACTAAACTAACATATGCACAAATTTATTCTAGAAGTCTTTCCTCCATGTCTTCAAGATAAGGAACTTTTGTTCTTAGAACTCTGAGTAGTCTTATTTCTGAAATTAAAATGTTATTAAGGTAATTATTACAGCTCAAAAATACAAGTGTACTAGGAGACTTGTAAATGACCATTTAAAGAAAGACCTACTTTATTGTCATTTGACAACCATCAAGCACATTTTTCTCTTGTCCTTGGCAAACAGAGGTCCAGTGAAGAACAAGGCTGAAATGAATATGACATTTACACATGCTTATCTGGACAGATATAATTGTTCAAATTATACACATGCTAGATTTGGACATCTATTCAGAATCATAAAAATAAATAAATAAAAGTGGAAAATCCCATTTAGTGTGAATCCCTCTGAGAATCCATAATCCTGGTATAAAATTGTACTTGTAGAATGAGCAGCATCCTTCAAGATACCCTTCAGTAAGACAATCTGGGGCTGATGTTTGAGGGATATTGTGGGATGCAAAAAATACATATGTATCTGGAAGACTTTTCTAAAATTCACCATAGTTTCAGTCATGCATGTGGAGAAATAGCCATGAAACTCCACTTTAGGATTTTTTCCTGATAAGATACTCTATTAACACCTGTGAACAGTCCAGCCTACCCTTCTAGAAGCCAGGATCAGAACATTCCTCCCCACAATGTTACGACAGAGCTCTGTCAGCTGAAAATTTGAAAGTCCATATGTGACAAATCATATACAACATTGAAGACATTCTTGTCTTCTGGTTTCTTCTCATTTCTTTTTTTCCAAAAATAAATAAAATTCTATATAATTTGAAATTGTTTCACATGTCTCCTATGTTAGGATTTATTTTTAATGTTCAAGGAAGGAGAAAATGAGGGAAATTGAAACCTAACCAATGGGACTTAAGGGAAAGTTTGCTGATAGGTTTCTGAAAAAGGTTTATGCCCTAATTAAAAAAAAAAAGTGGATGAAGGAGAAATATATCTTTATTAAGATCCTGAATCTGGCTATGTGAGAATGTGTTGTCTCAGATTTTCCAATTATTTTAGGGTTATGAGTGGTGGGCTTAAGAGTGAGACTGCCAAGTTTAGGATGATGGAGCAGAGAGATGGAGGGAAAGATGGAAGACCTGTGATGATGTTGTTGAATTCCTATCAGGATTTCATCAATCTTGATAACCCCTATTTCCAGACTTCTTAATAGGTGAGATGCTAAAGTTTTCTCAATATAAGCGTCTCTTAAATTTTAAAGATAAATTAAACTAAAAGAAAAATCTCTTTCATCTCAACATAACTTGGCTGCATTGGCAGTGGTTCAATTCAA
This sequence comes from Stenella coeruleoalba, assembly GCF_951394435.1. Classification (NCBI taxonomy): domain Eukaryota; kingdom Metazoa; phylum Chordata; class Mammalia; order Artiodactyla; family Delphinidae; genus Stenella; species Stenella coeruleoalba. Next base: position 34,661,061 of record NC_137160.1, on the reverse strand, counting down.
CCTGACTGATGACTAGAGGGCTTGAGTCACTTTTCTTCATACCATGAATGGCAAACTTTTTCTGCAAAAGGGTGTGATAGTAAATATTGTGGGTCACAAGGTCTCTGCCACAGCAATTAAATTCTGTCCTTATAGTGTGAAAACAGCTGTGGAACATACAAAAATAAATGAGTCTGTTTGTATTCCAATACAACTTTATTTACAATTCTGATACAGGCTAGGCCATAGTTGGCTAGTATCTGCTCTATAACCTCTGCTTTGGGAGAGTAGTAGGGACCTACAATGTTTTACGTAGAAGGAAAATTATTGTGGATATTTCAGGAAGTATATCTATAAAGGAAACCCTGACAAGGTTGGGGTTTTTTTGTTGTTTGTTTGCTTTTTGGGTTGTTTGGTAATGCAAGTGCCTGATTTAAGCTTTGATTGCTGAGGCATCCATTTCAAAGAGGCATCCACTTCAAAGATCTGGAATAAAAACATTGCCAGCCACATGACTAGATAAAGAGCCAGGCCAACTTTCCCAACTGAGACAACTCCTTTGTCTTAGGAATGTTGGAAAATTTCAACAACTGACCATTTGGGCCACTTGTGTTTCTCCTCCCATGTTTTAAATTCATCAATAAAGAGTGAGCCTGTGAAACCCTAGGCCCCCACACTTGACCTCAGTAAAGGCAGGGCTCATGTGCTCTCTCTCTCTCTCTCTCTCTACTCATGACCTCGCTCTGTGGCCTCAAGTGTGCTGGATAATTTCTAGGTCTTGCAAGTAATAAACCTTTATTGTTTCCTGTTAGTTATTGTTGAAGGGCATCTTGCAATCGTAATAAGAATCAGAAGGGCTGGTCCAGCCACAATATTGGTTATTGAGAGGCTGAGACCACACAACACAATATCAGTACTGTTCAGTATTGGCCATAATGTAAAATTCTCTAGGGTTGAAAAGGGTGAAAGTACCTGAGCACCAGGAAGACCAAATCCACACTCTACCAGGGAGAAGTGGGACAGAGTAGTGTGGGTCAGGATATTGCCTGCCATAGAGGGTAAGGGTTAGGATTTTCTTTACAGGAACAAACATGATAGCTGCCTATGGAAATCCTTAGCAATGCTTAATAATAAATAATAATAATAAATAATGATTAATACATTATTTTAAATTAATTTATTAAAAGAATAGCAAATATTGAAATGAAGTGTCATCTTTCTTAGCAAAATCCTTCCGTAAGACAATTGAGACTCTCAAATTTCTACTGTATTCCTTAGAAGACTCTCAATTACAGATAGCTTTACTATTCCATTCAATCAGCTCTACAAATATTTTAACAGTGCAGACTTTCTATATCATTTACCTTAATTTTTGATTACTTTCAACTCTTCTCTCCATCTAATTAAAAGGTAGATTTTTAAGAAAGATTAGCAGACTATATGTGTGATGTGTTGAATCCTCCTTAAAAGTCTTTGTGCTGCTGATTGCCTTGTCTCAATTTTTTACTTCAATTATTGCAGGACCCCAGAAGAGTAACATTAATTTAGAAGCCATATCCATACCTACAGCTGCTTCTGATATGTTCTAGCCAATTGAACTAAAAAACAAATGGTCTTATCAAATAAACTGATTATGGTGTGCTTCTTATCCAATTATGGATCACTTTTTATAATTCACTTTTATAAAGTTTTCCATGTCAAATCAAAAATGGTATTAAACATTCATATTTATAGAAGTAACACAGTATCAACAAGCTGATTTGGAGACATGAAACAACCTGGGTTACACAGAGTTATGTGGGAAGGTTTGTCTAAAGGAGGCTCTGATAAAACAAAGGGAGAGGACACATGAATTAACACAAGTTCTCTAAACCTTAAGTACACATAAGCAAGAGTCAATTAGGAACTTGATTAGAGGAGGGCCTCCCATTTGTAAGTGAATGAGCTGGGCGAAGCATGGTGTTCTTCCTTATTTTTCCAAAACAAGGGATTCTTCTGCTGAGGGATTAAAAAAAATGGTGCACTCAGCAGTTTCTTTGTTTTCATCTTTGCAGCACTCTTGGCACCACACTCCAGAATGGATAAATTAAAATTGTTTCTGTCTAATCCCCTCAGAGAGGTTTTATTGTACATAGACTACAGTTATTTTAGTTGAGCAGGCTTAAAACATTATGCCTTTTAAAGCCTAATAGTTGTGTTGGTGTAATCAATTCTAATACGTAACATTTGGGATGTATGTGCAACTCTCCCAGGCCCTGTTGTTGCAATAAGGTATTTTTTCATATTGTGAGAGCTAAGGTTAGGGCAAGTACGGGTGCAATGATAAACATAGTGGTGGAGGATATAGCTGGTCATAGGTGTTCTTTAGTAAACAGTTTGATTGCATAATAAGAAAGGTGGTGCATCATTGCTGGTCTATATAGGAACATGAAGGAGAGCTGCTTAAAAATTAGGGAAAAACATGCGTTATTTCACAGCAGGGAACTCTTCCACCCATCCCTGTTTGGGGATAGAAAAGGACAGAAAACCTAATAAGCCTGACAGTTCAAAAATGCACTGGATTAACACAAAAATGAAGTAGTCAATCGATTCTATGGCAAGAGAGTAGGATTAGTCCAGATAGTCTGGTACCTGTGGGGTCAAAGAGCCTTGGGAGGAAAATAACTCAATGGATAAGTATGACAACTTGTCTTTGAGTGGAAAGAATGAGGGCTCAAAGGTGAGGATCTGTTGCCACAAAATCTCTACACGAACTTGAGATTTAATGGCTTTGGTCCTCAAATTTCACTTCTGCAAAATGCAAACCATTGTACAAGAGCGCCTGAAGAACTTTGCCAAATTTTACACACATCACACTAGAATTTTTTCAAGACCCTTTGATTTTTCTCAAAGCTCCTTTTTATTTTCTAACTTAATATTTTATATTTTGAGACAATTGTAGAATAATTTTCAGTTAGAAAAAATAATATGGAGAAATCTTGTATACACTTTACTCAGTACCCGCATGGTGACCTCCTCCATTGTCAAAGTGCAATATCAAAACCAGAAAATTGACATGGATATATTCCTTCAAACTTGTTGAAATTTTACCAGTTTCACATGCACTCCTGTGTGTGTTTATTTAGTTCTATGAAATTTTAATCACATGTGTAGTTTCATGTAATATCACCACAGTCAAAATACAGAACATTTTCATCTGCAAGAGTCAGTCCTGTTATCATTTTATAGCCAAACTCACCTTCCTCACTCCTCTCTTCTTTAACTCCTGGCTACTAATAACTGTTCTCCATCTTTATAATTTGTCATTTCAAGAATGTCAAAAAAATGAATTATATAAGTAATCTTTTGGAAGAAATTTTTTCAATCACATAATTACCTAGAGACTCATCAAGTTGTTTGTATCGATACATTTAAAAAAAATATTCCTGTGTAGTACTCCACAGCATGGATATACCAATTTGTTTAATCATTCACCCAATGAAGGACATCTGGGTAATATCCAGTTTGTGACTGTTAAGAATAAAGCTGCTATAAACATTTGTATACAAGCTTTTTTCTTGAGCGTGTATTTCTATTTCTCTGGAATAAATGGCTAAGAATCGAATAGCTGCATGTTTAGCTTTATAAGAAAATGCCATGCTGTTCTCCACAGTGACTGGACCATTTTACATACCCATCAGCATTATATGAATGATTGAGAAAATGGAATGATCAAGTTTATTCACAATTCTCACCTGCATTTGATGATATCAGTAATTTTTTAAGATTTTTTGATAGGTACGTAGTGATAGCTCATTGTGGTTTTAATTTCATTTCCCTAATGGTTAATGATGCTGAATATCTTTTCATGCTATTTTCTTATCTGTATAGTATCCTCTGTAGTATAATGTCATTTATTTTGCCCATTTTCTAACTGAATTATTTTTTTTGTTTGTTTGTTTTCTTTTTGGAGTTTAGTTTTGAGTGTTCTTTATATATTCTAGACACTGGTCCTTTGCTGAGTATGTATTTTGCAAATAATTTGTCCTATTTTGTAGCTTCTTCTTTCATCCTTTTATCTGGAACTTTTGCAGAGTGAGTGATTTTAATTTTGATAAGGTCTAATTTATCAATCTTTCTTTAAAAGATCATGCCTTTTTGTGTTAAGCCTAAGAACTTCTGCTTAGTCCTAGATCCTGAAGATTTTCTAATGTTCTCTTCTAAAAGTTTTATAATTTTATGTTTACATTTAAGTCAGTGATCCATTTCAAATTCACTTTTTAAAAGTATTAGGTTTATATCAATGTCTTATATGTGTATGTATGTATTTTTGTTTTTGTTTTTTTGTCTTTTGATCTTTAATTTTCCTTGTTGTAAAGGCTAATCCACCTCCATTGAATATTTTTTTCATTTCTGTGGAAAATCACTTGGGCACATTTATGTGAATCTTTTTCTGCGTTCTCTGTTCTGTTCCATTGATCTATGTGTCTCTCCCTCCAACAATACCATGCTACCTTTATTATTATAACTTTAAGGAAGCCTTAATATAGAGAAGAGTGATTCTTCCCATCTATCAATAATATTTTTTCCCTAAGGACTGTGTTTTTCTACATAAATTTAATATCATGTCTATGTCTACAAAAAATCTTGCTGGGATTATGCTAGCAAGTACATTAAAACTGTAGATCAATTTGGGGAGAACTGATATATTTTCCATGTTGAATCTTCTGATCCATGATTGCAGTATGTCTCTCCATTCATTTAGGTATTTTTATATTTCTTTTATCAGCATTTTGTAATTTTTGGCATACAGATCCTATGATTTTATTTTTAAATTTGTAGCTAAGTCAATTTTCTTTGGAATGATTACCTTATTATTTTTATCATTCACATTTTCCTACATATGTCTTCTATATGGCAAGTGATTTCTGGATTTTCTCCCCAAGATCAATTCCATCTTCTGTGCATTTTCTCACACTATTGCTTCAACATGGAAAGCTTCCCCCGACCCCCTCTCATTATGGTCTCAAGTTCTTTAGGAAGGTATTCCAGTAGAGCTGGCCTTTGAAAGAAAATCAGGGACTGTGCTGTTTATTGATTGTAATTTAAATCATGGCTCTGCAACTTTTGTGAGTTCTATGCAAATCATTTTACTTTTCTGAACTTTAATTTTATCACATGGAAAAAGATAACATTGTTTAACACAAAGTTCAGGACGTGTGTGTGTCTAAATTGAAAATCATATTTATAGTACTAATTAGAGAAACAGACATATATAGCAGATGTTCAACAAACAGCAAATATTTTTATCTCCCCAAATTTTGATTGTCAATGGCACTTATTGCCAGTTAATAGATTTTGGTATTATTATATTTTATTAATCCTTTTTGTATATATTGATTTTACTATTAATGTCCTTCATAATGATGTTGTAATATGTGCTGTGTGTGTGTTGATTCCATGGATAATTCATAACCTCTATAAAGAGCAGCGACTGGGTCATTTTTATGTCTATTATGGAATTTAGACATGTTGTTGGAGTTATTGTTTCACACTGAAAGACTCTGGCTTTCATGTCAGAAAATCCTGGATTCTTATCTGCAATGCAGCATTGGGAAATGTTATATTCTCTGAACTTTAGTTTGCTTATCCATAAAAAGGGGATAATAATACTACACAGTAGTCTTGAGAAGATTGTATGCGAGCATATGTAAAAGTGCATTGTAATGCACACATGTCTAACTGTAATAGAATTACTAGTGATTGGTTGTCTTGAGGAACTTGTAAAGCAGCTGTGGGTACCTTCTATTTCACACAAGTAAGTAAAACTGAGATATAGGTATGCTTACTGATTTACAAAGTATAATATAATTATTTGATAACAAAATATTGTTCAAGAATGCTTCCCTCAGAATTCTGATGCTGGAATAAACTGTAAAGATAAATAGTTAAACTCACCTTGTTACACACATACTCACACACACATCTCCTAGATAGAATAAGTAGCTTCTCCAAGGTCACTTAGCTGAAAGGAGGTAGAGCCAGAAAAACTCTGGTATCCTGATCCCTAGCCATAAGCTGTTTCCTCTAAATGATTTTCCCTCATTTGTGCCCTGCTCTTCCTGGCATCCTGGCTCAAATTACTTCCTTACCCATTCATATTTGCTGCCTCCAAACTCATCATACTTTCCCTTCCAGCTCTGCGTCCATATGGCAATGCTCATCTGGGAAGTGGATGTCTGAAATTGCCGCCATCACTCTATCCCCTTCCAACCATGTGAGTAGGATAGAAAATGACTTTTGGGCACTATTAACCCGAGTTGGCTGAGATTCACGGACGCTGAGGTGAAACACTCTCCATCGTGTTTGCAAGCCCTGGAGCCAGTCTTCGGCCTTCTGCAAACCAAGATGCCTTTCAGAGTTTAGAATGTACTTTCTGTACCTTTTTCAAATGACCCCATTGAAAACAGGAGCACGGGGCAGGAAAAATGGATCCTAGTTACAAAGGGTTATATATGAAAAATATTCTGAGTGTCCAACATGGGTGGAAAACTTTGTAAATAAGCACATGCATCATAAATCTTCAGGTCCAATGAAACATGAGGGTCTGTTTCACACATGAGGGGTATGTTATTTACCATTTATTTGTCTTTGCAATCTCTCAGGCAGGATCATTGTGAGTTGAAAAATTCAGGGAATACTTTCAGAGAGAGTAAGAATTGAGCTAAGTTAAGAAAAGTTCTATGTTGTTAAGTTTTGTTTTGTTCTGACGTAGTGGCAAATTTCAGAGCCAAATTACCACAGTCATAAAAGTAGTATGATTTGAAGCCTCCTAAAGTCCCCTTTGCCAAAATACATATATTCATATCCTGCCATGTCATCTAAACTTTCCACAAACAATTCTTCCTCAGATTAAAATAATCATAGGCCTTGCTAACAACACTTACCTGATATATTTTGTAGGACTAATTCTTACTGACAGGAAATTCCATAAGCAATACCTCAAAGGACACAGTAGTTTTGATGGGGAAATGCAGAAAAGGGTCACTGCTCATGGTGTTACTTTGTGATGATGGTCTTAGATGAAATTCTGTAGTGAAATGAAAGAATCATGAGGAAGGAGGGGTGCCACGAAATTCCAGGGCACCTGACAGGAACAGGAAAAGACTAAGGAAGAATTAAGTTTAAAAGGACATTAAAGACATACTTTTAACATTTTGAAATTCTGCCTAGAATGTATGGAAGAGACTCTCTCCAAGCCATGACTCAGCTGGAGCACAGCTGTACACAGCATGCCTGCCATTCATTGGGTCAGTCAAGGACCAAGGCCACCTAAAACAAAGACTGCTAGAGGGCACCAAGAAATAACTTCATTTCCCCAGAACAGAAGTCAAAGAGCTTGGGGCAGAAGAATATGAAATGTGGGCTGACTTCCTGGTCTCTCTCTGGTCATTAGCTAATGCCTAGGAGAATGAAATTTCTTGGCCCTTTTAACATTTATCTGTCTATTTAACTACAGATAGTAATACTAGCACTAAAATGATACTCAGTTCTTTAGAGAATCGACCATCAATGTGTCCCATTGTCCTTCCATGGTAGTGAACTGTCTCCAATGACAACATTTTCCATGTACAAATCTTTAGTAAAAAATTTACTGATTCTAGATGCCAGTTTACTGATTCTGAATAGCTTTTGTGTCCTTAAAAGGTATGAGTAAGTTAAACTTCTAGGCAAATGAAACTCAGTGGAAGTTTGTACACTTTCTTTTTGTAAAAGATGGATTTGGGGGATTTCCTTTTCTGCTTTCCTGAGTCAGCAGAGGATCTTACAGCTCATCAACATGCATGTACATTCCCCATGTAAGAAAAGGCTTGGTTTAGTCTTGCTTATTCATCACAAAGTCTATGTCTACATATGGCCAAGAAATTGAGCATTTTCTGCATTATCCAGATTTGCAGCTGCCTTATGGCTCAGCTGATTGAAACTCATCAATGCTACAGACTAAATTGGACACTAAGATACCATCAAGTCACACACAAAAACTTATTCATTTATTCTTTTCAATAGGACTCCTGTAAGTAGACTGCATGATGATGGTCATTATATGGAACCCAAGTGTTAGTGGTCATTATGCAGAGAGGACCAGGATTAAATATTCTTTCTACTATCTAGATAATCAAAATAAATGATGAAAATTCCCTGATGTTTCCTTACTGATCCAAAGGGGATACAATAAGAGTGTCTTAATTTATGATTCTAGACTTGTTGAAGATGTTTTGCCCTACAGAATACATGACCTCTACTTTAGATTAATTGGGTTACTTAATAACTCTTTAAAATCTTTACATTTTGCTGTACGGTTTCCCAGAGTTTCTTCTCTTCAAGAATGACTCACTCTTATTGCCCACTCATATTTTTCCAATGAATTTCTTTATCTGGTGATTCAGCATACATTTTTGTGGAGTCACTATATTAAATGTTGAGATTAAAATAATAAATATATCTGACGCTTCCCTCAATGAATTTGCAGTCTTCTAGAAGAGATAGTGATAAAGATAAAAATAGAGATAGAGAATTTAAAAATTCTGCAATAGAATATATGTAATCAAAAAGAGATATATGCAAAATAACTACAAAAAATAGAACAACATTCTCTAAATATTAACCTTGAAAAATAAGAAAGATTTTAGAGTAGAAAGAATACTTGGGCTTCAACTCAAAAATAATGTTTATAAGTAGGGGGGAAAGACAATTCAAGTAGTATATATGGCACAAATAATAGCCCAGTGGCTTGACACAGTATCACATACTTGGAAATTTAATAGTACTTGGGTATTACTGGAATATAATTTTTGTGGTAAAGAGTGTGAGAAAATTGAGGAATGAAATTTGAGAAGGATATGCTAGAAAATGATAAGAACCAGATTCTGAGGTGCCTAATACTTAATTTAGATTCTATCTGTTCTCTAGGCAGGGGAGAGGGATGGTACTGTGCCTAATTATATTTTCACTCTAGAAAGATAATTCAATTGGATAAGAGTAGAAACTGTAGTCAAGAAAGCTAATTGAGAAGTTATTCTATAGGTCCAGGGATAGATAAAGAGATTCAAATTTGGACAATGATAGCTGGCATGGAAAAAATACCTAGATGTAGAAGATATTTAGGAAGCAGGAATTAGTAAATAATTGAATGTTGAGATAAGTGAAAGAAAACAATTGAGGATGATTTGAAAAGATCTGCTCTGTGTTACTGGATGCATGTTCACTCATTCATTATTACATCAGATATCAGATAGCTTTGTCAGGGTTGAAAGAAGAAAGGGGCTTAGAAAATGAGTGAAATATATGGTTCCTTTAGTTTATCCAGGTGACAATGTCCACTTGATTATTGAAAATACCAGTTTGGAGCTCAAGAAAAGTGTCCAGGTTAATCACACACTTTAGAAATATTAGATAGGAAGAGATAATAGTGAAAAATACCCAGGTCTATGAAAATTTGAATATGAAGTATATGTTATCACTGCAGCCTGAGAATAGAGCAGCGGATGCAAGTTTCTGGGGATCAATCAACTGTAAAGATTAAACTGATACCAAGTATCTTAAACACTTTGTTTTCTGGAACAGTTTATTCTTCATATTGCCTTATACTTCCACTTCTTACATACTTCCTTTAAGCCTGGCTCTTCCTCTTAATGCATGGTATTTTCATGGTCTACTTCTATGTGACTTTGGTGTCAGAAAAGCATGTGACCAAAGCATATTAACAAATAGAAGGAAAAACATGTAAAAGATGAGGGATATGTTCCATGTCATAGATTAAATTATTAACATTTTCAATCAAATCTGACTCGATTTCATACGGCCAAGTTCCCTTGACTACTTTACTTTATGCTGAATTGTTCGCAAAATTAATAGTTACTTGAGGAAACTAATGTAAATTGCCAAATTTTTGCATCATGCAGAGTAGAACTGAGCAAAATGAACCAAGAGATTTATTGGATTAGTTAACAGAAAAGGCATACTCCGTCCTCTTCTTCAGAGACAAAATCCTTGTAAGAAACTTCTATAATTTCCAATTTCACACTTTCATCTCTGGCTAAAGCTCCAGCTGCTCCAATGAAACTACCATTGCTAGTGTTACTCAGGGTTGCTTCATTGCAACATATGGGTGATGCTTACACTGGATCTATTTATAGCATTTTACACTGTGAAATACCCCTCTTTCTTGACATTTTTTCTTCCCTTAATTTTTGTGATTTTTCTATTCTTCTAACGGTCCTTCAAACTCTTCAGATACTTATTCTCAGAATTATTTTTATTTTCATTATTATTTTTTAAAAACCTTTTTTTCTCATAAAATAAAATACAGGGAAGCGCAAAAATTCCTTGATTCTTTAGGTGCTAACTACCACCTAAGTCAAAAAACAGTTTTCCCAGCCAGTCTAGAAATGTATCCATAACAATCATGCATGCCAGTCACAACTTCCTCTCTCCCCTTAAACAGAGCCATTATCCTGAGTTATAGAGTCACCATTTTTCACTTTACTTGGATGCCTTTAAGTCTGAATTCACCTCCCCACTTTTTGTTGCAGAACTTGGATTATTTAAAGAGATGGGCATTTCTTGAGTGCCTATGGTGTGATGTCTTGCAAATTCCTCTCATTTTACCGGCCAGGTAATAGGTAAGGACTTTGGCTTCCTTGCTCTCTAGCTAGTATTTGGGGAAGGAAGAAATGAAGAGACAGAGGAAGAAATAAGATTCAATCTCCAAGCCCAGTGTTCTTTCTATATACCCCTGAAATTTCCATCTAAATGACCAATCTTTTGGAGAAAGCCATTTAGGAAGAGAACAGGGAAATGCCAGTGTATACATGTACCTCAGCAGGGAACAAAAGTAGCCACACTGAGTATGTGCTGTGTACTTCTGTGTTGAGCCACTCCAAGGGATGTGGGCATGAACGTGGTAATGTAACTGCCTGCAATGGTGGCATATATTGAGTTTTCCCTTAAAGTTCTTCAGGGAAACATGGTGGAAATTAGATGTGTTACCAGAAAATTTTATTAGGTCTCCTGTGCAAGTGGAAATAGCCAGACTTGAGAGACCAAGAGATTAGGTTCAAAGTCACTAGCAAGGCACTGGCGGAGACAGAAACAGAACCTGGCTCTCCTCAGAGACTCATGGAGGTGACCTCAGAAATCTGAGGTTACAACAGAGCAGAAACCCACAGGCCTAAGGCTCTTCATCCCTCTGCTCCATCCCAGGCTGTCTCTGCCCATCGTCCATTGCTTCTTTACCACAAGTTTTCCCATGGCTCAAGATGACAGGAATTTCCCCACATCATACTATAAAGGCCTCTCATACCCAGCACAGCTTCACCCCAGCAGGCCCTGCGGAGTGAGGAGAATAGGGTAAACCAATGGAGCAGAGAATCAAATGGCCTCCTTTAGTATGAAAATTTATTTGCAAAAAAAAGTGTGCTCCATTTTCAGAGGATTGACTTACATAACTTTGAGAGCAAAAAGTCATGTTTAAGTTGGGGAATGCCTGTCACGTGAGAAGGTTGTGGCATCACCTTGCACATAAGCCCCATAGGGGGCTTTTGACAGTTCCCAAATGTTCTCCAAAATGGAGGTAGGGTAAAATATTTCCTTAAGAATACTCCCACCAGAGGCACTGAGAACATCTCCACCAGTACTGCTATACCACTAGCATTGCCATCCATCTTGTGCACAGACCAACCCCAGTGGACTTCGCTCACATTGCGTTCAGTGTGGGTGGTGTCTTGGGGATGTGCTATAGACTGAATTGTTATGTCCCCAAAAAACATTCATATATTGAAATTTAACCCTCAATGTGATAGTATTTGGAAGTGGGGACTTTGGAAGATGATTAGATCATGAGAGTGGAACCCTTATGAATGGGATGAGAGCTTTTATAAAACACAGAACTCCTTAATCTCCTTCCATCATGTGAGGATATTGCAATAAAATGACTGCATATAAACCAGGAATCAAGCCCTAACTAGACACCAAATATGCCTGTGTTCTGATCTTGGACTTTCCAGCCTTCAGAACTTGTGAGAATTACATTTCTGTTGTTTATAAGCCACCTAGTCAATGGTATTCTATCAGAGCAGCTAGAATGGACTAAGATAAAGGGTATGGTGAAAATCTGAACAACTATACTGATAACACTGGTCTCCACTTTGCCTATTTATTCAGGTAATGGCGACTGGTTTTACATTAGAGTGACAATGATAAACATGTTTAAAGTGTCTGGGGCAAATCCTAAATTCTCAGCAATGCAAAATGATCAGAACTTGTGGGTTTTGATAGTGAAGGAGTGGAATGGGAGAGTGGGAGTAAGCAGGGATGCTGGAGAAGAGTTTTCAATAGAAGGGAAGGTGAACACAGTGGGAGCAGGAGAAATGTGGAGGCCAGATGGCCTAGTAAGGGAAATGATAACCTCTTCCCTGGGTCTGTCCCAACCCAGGGAATTGTGACTAAAGGAGAAAGATATTGCTCAGAAGTTTTTATTGAGGATACCTAGGGAGTCTAAAGGTGGGCCTTTGGTAAGCTGTGAACAGGCTCCTTCACTACAGATCTCCAGGGGGTGCTCTTCACATTACACATTGTGTCTGTATCAATAGTACCTCCTGGAATTGTGTGGTGTGTAGCCAGTGAGGTCATAAGTGGACCTCTCTATGCATTTTTCAGAAATCTTGCTTGAACTTTTCTGGACAGATGGAGGGGCTTCAACTTTTATTGAATGTTCAAAAGGGCTCCTAATGTAAGAAAATTCATTGCTCTACTGCAGTTTAAGATGGAGCTGCTACCAGAGTAGTCTTTCTATTGATCACTCTTGCAAAAAACTATAGTGTCTTAGAATTTGGAAACCTACATTTGATTACTGTTGCTCTGTCTCATAATTGGGTTACTGTAGAACTTGAAAACATAGCCCCAGCATGTGTGTAATGCTTAGGAATGCTGGTAAGTTGGAAATGGGAATATTATGTTACATCATGGCTTTGTTACAGCATCATTATGAATTGAAATATGTTAACATGCTCAAAAAGTATTTATCATTTCTCTTTTCTATATAGAGTTAAAATGGTGATTTTCACACAACGGATACCCAAATACAGTTGCATTTCACTTTTAAATTAAGGCATTTCTTAAATCATAAATGATGACATAGGTCTACTAAGCTTTCAACAGCTTTTTTCTCCTCTTGGACAGTTAGAGGAAAAGGGTCATGGCCTTATCCCGTTTCCAATTCTATAGTTATGGCACAGATAATCAGTCAAATGGCCAGAATATGGAGAGACTTCTGCATCAGGATTAACAGAATGAGTAGAACAATCTACAAGGATTACATTAATTCTTAAAGGCAATAGAATCCCTACCAATATGATCATGAAAGGGAAAGAATATAGAGTGTTCAAAGAATAAAAATTGTTCACTCAATTCTGGAATTCCATGGAATAAATTAAAACTGCATTATCTGAAATAACCTGACATGCAAATAACATTAAAAAATTAATAAATATATGAAAAGGAAATTCTTAAGAGGAAATAGTAGGAATTTGGAGAACAATGGTGGTTTATATCACAAAAGACACTGACATTCTATTGTTTATATTATGAAAGACATTCTCAGTTTTCTCAATAAAAATGTTCCCTGGTGTCTTCATTACAGACAGAGCCCTGTACTTACTAGATCCTGTAACCAGGAGCTGCCTTAGTAATTAAGCTAGCTTGAAGGACATTTATTACCCATATTCTGATACTCTTCCTGCTCCTTTGAAATTGGAAGAATTTATGATGTAGTCAGGCTCTGGAAAAGAGCATACTATATATTTTTTAAAAAGAATGTTGTATAGGTGTCTTTTTTTAAGGAATCACTAACATTAGTGGTTTGAAAACAAAAGATTATTTTCCCTGTAATAATAAAACATGTAAAATGCATTTGCTTTGAGCTTCTACACTGGAGGAAGGAGGAGGGGAAAACAAAGAACACATCTGTCCCCTGAGCTGTGTTGACCATTCCCCACCTTTCAATACTAATTTCCCCAAACTGATAAGTTCCCAGCTGCTACCACAACAAAATATCCGGAGAAAAGACCTCCATATGCTGTTGCAAAGCTGATCACACTCAGCTGCTGGAGAAAGTTGAGCCGTGAAGCCACAGCTGCCAGGCTGCTGTTCTCCACTGTAGCTCAAGACGGTCTCTGCATAGAGAGGCTGTTGTGGCTGGAAAACAAGCCGAGTTAAAGAGAAAGAAGGATACCTGCTGGGGGATTCCCAGTGGATCCCAACTGCTATTGGACCTCCTCCTCTGGTACATCCCTACAAGTTGAAGCTGAGCATGAAGCTGATCTCTAGAAATATGGATGTTGTTTTGGTCTAAAAGAAAGAATAACTCCTAGAGTGAGCCTCTTTTCTATACAAGATAATACGTTTGTGACAGTAAGAAAGCAACCATTATTTCTCCCCTTAGGACTTTTATCAGGGTCCAGAGATGGCCACACTGAACTTTATCATGGTCCAAAGCTCAATCTGCATGCTTCTGCCTCTAGGACTTTACCTGTATGTTCCTTTCAGGAGAGAATGGTATTCTCTAGCCCTTAGCTTTAGTTTTTATAATCCTCTATCTTTCAAGGCTCAGTTCAAATGGCATATAATTGTTGAAGCCATTCATTATTTAAAACATGATTGATGTCTAGTTTCTGAGGACACAAAAATGAAAAATGCTATTCCCAATCTTACCTTCATGGCTCTTACCATCAAGTGGGGATAGACTGCCACATAGTTTGAAAAGTAAAGCAACAAGAATTAATTAATCATTACACAAGGGTAAAGGTGGAGCACTTTGATACTTATAAAAGAGTGTGGGACTGGTGCTGGATCACAGTGATTCCTGGAAGAAATTATATACAAGATAGTTCTAAAGAATGGGTAGGCTATAGCTGGATTTCTTCTTTCATTGCTTGAGGGGATGGGTGTTAAGATTTCTGAGCACCAAGTTTCAAAGTGTGTGTGGGGGGGCATGTTTCCTCACACCAAGAAGCAATTTTCCAACACCAGCTACAATTCAAATCAGTTCTGACACTATCTACCTGGAGATAGCAGAGTCCACAGGTGAAGGGCTCAGTCCCACAAGACTGCCCTCCACTCAGATGTCAATCACACACCCAGGTTGTCACCTGTACTAGTGACTGACCAGTGACAGATAAGAGTTTCCAAGACCCCATTCTTTGTTTCAATTGATTTCCTAGAGTAGCTCACAGAACTCAGGAAACCAGTCTATTGACTAGATTACTGGTCTATTATTAAAAGGTATAATTCACGAAGACCCAGATGAAAGAGATGCATAGGGCAAGGTATTGGGGAAATGGCACGGAGCTTCCATGCCCTCTGAGAGTGTCACTTTCCCAAATTTCCACATGTTCACCAACCCAGAATCTCCGTGAATATTGTCTTTTGGGGTTTTTATGGAGGCTTCATCACATAGGTAAAATTAATTAAATCATTGGTCACTGGTGATTGAACACAATCTCCATGCCCCTCCCCTTCCAAGAGGTCTAGGGGTGAGACTGAAAGCTCCAAACCTCTAATCACATGAGCGGTTCTTCAGGCAACGAGGCTGCATCCTTAGGTGCTTTCCAAGGTCACGTCATTAACATAAACCCAGTTGTGGTAGAAAGGGGCTTGTATAAACAGCAAGAATCCTATTTCACCTTTATGGCTCTGAAGTAATTTTATGAACTTAAAACAAGACACCAGGGCTTCTCTGGTGGTGCAGTGGTTGAGAGTCCACCTGCCGATGCAGGAGACACGGGTTCGTGCCCTGGTCTGGGAAGACCCCACATGCCGCGGAGCAGCTGGGCCCGTAAGCCATGGCCGCTGAGCCTGCGCGCCCGTAGCCTGTGCTCTGCAACGGGAGAGGCCACAACAGTGAGAGGCCCGCGTACCGCAAAAAAATAAAAATAAAAAAATAAGACACCAAATATTATGACAAAAGATGCTCTCATTGCTTTTATCTCTCAGGAAATTCCAAGAGCTATGAGCCAAGAACTGGGGACAAAGACCAAATACATATTTCTTATTATAAATAATAATATCACAAGTGGATGAGATGAAAAACTATGTCAGCAGATGGAATAGCATGGGCTAAGTTCCAGAGATGAGAAGGTCTATTACACATGAGCAGGATGGACAGATGTGTAGTGTGACTGCTTGTAGAGAGGAACAGTGGCAACAGAAAAAGCTAGAATGCCAGAGAGTTGACGTGGTTTAGGGTCTTCCAAGCTATGTGGAGGAGTCTGTGCTCACTTAATAAAAATGGGAATCCTCAAAATGTTTGCAACAGTGGAGTCAACTGCCTAGATGTGTGTTTCCCCTGAAATAAATAACAGTAAGAAGAAAAGTTTTGGCTGCTCTGAAGAGAATGGTGTGATGGGCAAGACTGAAGACAGAGAAATCACATAGTAATCTATGTTAGAGATGGTTGCTCCTCAGCGAGTGTAAGTGGGATAGAAAAAAAGGAATGGGGCAAGATCTAGGAGATAACTGGTCAAGACTAAGTGGCTGAAGAAGGGTAGGAGAGGGAGATGATGGGGTGTGAAGAACACAGAGAGGCAAACGTGATTGCTCGAAAGGGAAGTGTAGAAATAAGTGTGCACATGAGTGTAGACAAGGAAGGAGTGATGAACTCAGTTGGGGCCTTATAAAATGTGAAGTGCTCCATTAAGCATTTAAATACACATATGGAGAGAAATCCAAGAGGCGGGTACTGATTCAATACTAACTGGCATAAATATGTGGTAACAGAAGCTGTGGGTAGAGATGAGATCACCAAAGGAAAAATAGGGAGTGAAGAGCAAATTACTG
Source organism: Stenella coeruleoalba (assembly GCF_951394435.1). NCBI lineage: Eukaryota > Metazoa > Chordata > Mammalia > Artiodactyla > Delphinidae > Stenella > Stenella coeruleoalba. The sequence continues at coordinate 34,644,210 of NC_137160.1, read as the reverse complement.
AGGACAGAGCTCAAGTATCCCACTTTAAGGTGGTCAAATTGACCAGCAAAAACTGGTTTCTGTGCCTCTGGATTCTCATAGTAATATGCCTGTATTTCTCTTATGGGATTTATCATTTTAGCCCTGTAAAGTATGGTTATTTATATATTTAAATTTTGTTTTATTTGCTTCACCCCACAATAACTGAGTGTTTATCAAGCATCAGACTTTATTTTATATGCACTTTTTTTATACTCACAAGTGATTTGAGAGATAAGCACTATGATTTTCCCTATTTGGTAGAGATAAGGCTATGTGTTCTCTAAATCCTGTACATACCACCCCCCCACCCCGGACATGCAACTAGACCTAATGTTCCAGCTAGCCTTAGGCCACTCCTGCCACTGGACTGAATGGCAGTCAAAGCAATACGATCTGATTTACGCTATTTCCAGGACTGGCCTCTAAATTACCTCTTTCACAATACTCCAGGCTCTCTTTTTTTCTCAACCTTTACTTGCTTCCAAAATACAGAGAATCCAGTGATGGATCCCAAGTCTCTTGTGAAATATTGGGGTTTCAGTCCCTGAATAGATTCTTGAAGGAGGGTGACCGCCAAAATGGCCACCTGAGCAGAAATACACATCAGAAAGTAACATAAGTAAGCAATAAATTTATTTTTTGTTTGTTTGTTTTGTTTTGTTTGTAATGACTGAGTTTGGTGTTGTTTGTTATAGCAATAAGCCTAACTGACTAATACACAAAAAAAGAGAAGAAATTAAATTTAGTAAAGTAAAAATTATTTATTCCAGTTCACATAACTTGTAAGTACCTTTGCTGGCATGTCAGTTTTCATATATTTGAACACACACACACAGATATATTACAAACTTCCATTCTAAAATGCTCCTTCCCTCCCAATTCACATAATCTCAGAGCTCAGGATGGGGGTCTCATCCATGAGGCAAAGGCCATGACAGTGTCTGTTACAGGAACAAATGGAGCTATGATGATAATTCCATTGCCATGCCACTGATGGGTCATAAAACTGTTGATAGAAAATGATCCACAAAAGTACTGCTTGGGAATTTGTGGCTTAGAAAATAAATGTCAAATGACAAGCATGGTAAGTAACAACTTGGTTTCTAGTCTTTTCCTCCCATTAACTTGCAACATAATTGTGGAAAAACAATACACAGAATAAAGGTCCTCTAAGGCCTCCCTTTATCTTTAGAATTCTATGACTAAGGAAGACTGAATTTTAAAGATCCCTTAAGAAATTATTGTTTTAATTACTAACGTTCCTTCGGCAATTCCATCTTGCAAACAGCATCATCTTAACTGGGATTTTAAAAGAAGAAAATGAAAAATATTAGAAATATTGAAAAAAGCAATCTAGATTGCAGTGCAATAAGACAAAAAAGTGAAATCCCTAACAGGGCTGCTTGGCAGGCATGTTGCCTATCATAGTAGTATGATCATTAAAATCCTATTAGTAGCTAAACAAAGCATTCAGAAGTAAAATAATCATAAAGGGTCTTTTATATGTGTAGAATTCTTATCAATTTGCTGTGAAATATAGTACTCAATATTGGAATTTGGTGTGCAATTTGAAATCTTGCTGCCGAAATGTCTAAACTAACAATGGTGCCCACAGCTTGTCTATGACAATAGCTGTTATTTTGCCTGCTGACTATATAAATAAAGTTGAGAAATATATTAAATAAGAAAACCAGAATGGAGATGACATCAGAATAAATCAACAAATCTTCATCTGTATACAGAAACATACAACAATTTCAAAAGAAGATTTGTTGGCTACCTAAAACCTGAAGCAGCAATTTGGATTTGGATAATGAAAGTAAGGAAAATCTTAATTATGTCCAAACTAAATTAATCTGGATTCCCCTAGTGCATTTATTCATGTCATAACAGTCATCACTTAAGTCCATAATGATGAAATCATACATCTGAGTTTGAGCACAGAGAGGGAGGAAGGGAGAGGGAGAAAGAGGGAGGGAGGGAGAGAGGGAGGAGGGGAGGAAGAGAAGGAGAGAGAGAGAGAGAGAGAAAGAGAAAGAGAGAGACAGGGACAGAGACAGAGAGAGACAGAGAGGAGAGAGACTGAATTAAAGTCCAGTATAACGTTTGTGCTTTGGGGGAAGGTAAGAGTAACAAGTTGGTAACAAGGAAAATTCCTAGCTAATGAGCACACTCACTAAGAAAAGCCATGGGTTTTTATATATGTATATAACATATAAAATATATTTAATTCAATATTTGTAATAACTTAGGTTATTGAGATTTTAAGGGAAAACATGTTTTTCTTTATACCTTAAACCTAGAATGTATTCAACTTATTTAATTTCTTTTAAATTTCTAATTAGAGAAATCTCAATTTTAAAGCATAGATTTTTGTTACAAAGAAAAAAATCAAAGAGGGGACTTTTTAAATTTCAGGTTGAAATTGGTGGACAATGTATATTTGTCTCCCAGCTCAGAAAATCCAATGCCAAGAACCAGCACACAAAACTGCAGCTTGTCCAAATTGCCTGTGAGATTCCCGCCTTCAAATATATTTATCCAATGATTCCCATTTTATCTTTTTTAAATAAAGGTTTTAAGGATCATAAAAAATAAATATGCCATGAGTTTGTGGATTTTTTTCTTCTTTTTTCCTTTTGGCTTGTTCATGCTGCGTTAGTGGCATAATTCTTTATCCAAAGCACTGGCACTCTGGTGCCATCAAGCCGTGATGATTTTTGCCTTATTGCATTTAGCAGTGCTTTAGCATTATGGCTGCCCAGTTCCTCAGGGAACAGGAGGGTGCTGAAAAGAAAATAAATAAAAAGGAACAAAATAAAGATAGAAAGAAATAATCATTGGAGAACCTCCTCAGGGAGTGCAGAAAAGCAAAAGCCAAAGAAAGTAACAAGTTACAGTGTTGTGAAAATAGTGTGAACCTGTTACAGGGGAAATATGTGTTTGATAGAATTTAAATTATTTAAGACCCTAGAAAGAGATTTTACTCATCTTCTGCTTTTAGACAAGAACTATCTGCAAATGATTTTATTTACTCCCTTCTCTTATCCTTTATTTTTCTACCTTTAAATATTACTTTCAATCTTTAATGCTAGATTCAGGTAACTAAGGTTATTCTGCATTGTGTATTTCTTTTCTATTTATTTGTTTTGCTGCATTCATCTGGTTATAAGTGCCATGATGACATATTATAGGCAAATATTGCAAAGTCAAGCAAATTGTAAACAATCTTTATGCCTTAAATTTATTTCGTCTTTGCAATGCCAAATAACATTGGGTTGTAGCTTTTTTTTTCTGGGACATCAATAAAGATTGATATAGCTTTCAGGGGGTTAGGATTGCCAAGCATACTTTTTAGAATCATGGGAAAAGGATTGCCACAACTTTTCCAAATTCTGAAGTTTAACACAACTCTAAAAAGAGAGTGACTACAGTAGACTATTAAAAACAAAAGTTAAGTGTGAAGATGCACAAAGAGTACCCCACATAAAATTAGTGAGCAGAGTTTACTCTCTAGTCTCAGCACCAGTAGGAAGCAAGTGGTTGTTTTTACATCCAGTACAACAGATTTTTGCTTTTTGTGGCTCCTCAGGTCTGAGGGTGGCCATTTGTCTATGACACAGAAGAGACTGAAGCCATCTAACCCCTATGGAGCTATATTAATCTTTGTAGTCTAACAACATGATTTCAGTGGAGGATAGGGAAACAAATTCTTAAGTTCCAAAACAGGTGGGCTTTTTGCAGAGACACAGCATCACAACGTGAACAGAATGACACAACAGCACAACACCCATCTCCCATCCTCCTTGGACTCAGAAGAGAAGGGAGGGGAGGATCCTTCCTCAAAGAGCAGAGTTAAGCATGACATTTTCTCAGCTATCTAATCATGTTGACAACAGTGAGGTATGGTGGGCAAGTGTCATTTCAACAGACTGCATATCCTCAAAGAAACTGAATTTTAGCTTTCCCTGCTGGGGAAGGACTGATGCCTCTATAGCAGGTCTTAGTAAGTCCTGAGTGGGATGTACCCTCCCCTCATGCTGACATAAAGACAATGACATCGGGCCCTACCATTAATGGGATGAGCTGCATGAGGTCCTTCCTTAATGATAGCCAGGGATTTAAGGCAAACGTTTCTGAGTGAGTCGTGGTGAATATTTATCAAGAAGCCAATCTTACATTGCAGACATTGCACTGGCACATAAAAGTCTAACTCAAAGAGTACCCATTGTTTTTCTGGTGGAGACATTCAGGTTGTAATTTATTTAGAGGTGCTTCAGTCATCAACTTTTTAGGGAGTCATAGACTCATCCCAGAGTTTGCTCCTGAAGCAGGGGAATGTATATGTTCTTAATAAAGAAGTTCAGAAGGAACAAGATCTTTATAAATCTTTGGGTGCTAGGTAAACTGCATAAACTAAGTCTTAAAAACATATATGCAAGTTTTTATGTGATATTTATCTGCTGCTTAGACCCTGTTAGTGTAATAGAAAAGTATTCCTATTTTATAGGAGAGGAAACTGAGCCTCAGAGTATCTAAGGGATTTAAAAAAAAATACCATATATAATAATATGCCAGCTCAAAATACTACATGGCATTCTAACACGTAGAATCAAACCTGAAAAATTGTCACCCATATTCAACTCCATATCATGTATACTATACCAAAGAAGCTAGGTGTCTATTAAGATCCTTGGCTTTGGAGAAAGGGAGACACCTAAATCCCAATCCTAGCTCTTTCTTCTTCTTGCCAAGAGATCTTGGTAGGTTATTTAATCTTGCGTGGGTCCTGGTCTTCTCATCTATAAAATAGGTTAAAGTGGATGTTTATTGTAGGGTTACTGGGAGGATTAAGTGAAATTGCAGGCATTTTTTTCTATGTTCATTCAGTTGCTTCCCAAGTGTGGAACAAAGAGCAACCAGTGACCTCACTTGTTCCCATTCTCATCGTTGAGAGACAAGGAAAATATTCTGGCTCTTCAGACATGGATGCCTGGAGAGGGTGAAGAATGTGGCAACATTTCTTAACAGAGATCTCAGGCCACCTGAGAATTACAATAATAGCTAAAATTTATCATTACAAAAGTATGTTTTGTGTTCCATTGAAAAATGTTGAGTTGAGAAGCGAACAGATATATGAGCTTCTTGCTATTGTGAAGAATTAAGCATATAGTCAGAAACTGAGGAAATTGGTTTTAGTTTTCAGTTTGTATAATATCCCTAACAATTTAACATGGTCAACAGGGTAAAGGTGTACCTGTGGTCCATGTATTAATTGCCTACTTTAATATTATGCAATCCACCTAAAAGACCTCAAGAGCGAGAATGACAAAATACTGAACATGTCACAAAAAAAATGCACTGACCATAAAGATTGCAAAGTTTTAGAAGCAAATACTGATTGCATACATATGATGTGCCAGGAACTGTTCTAAATGTTTTACTTTGTTTTATTGAGTTTGTACACCAACGTTGAAATAGAGGAATATTTTTTCATTAGATTAAATCTCTGCTGATTAGTTATGGAAAAAGGACTTCAATGTAGGCAGCCTGACTTGAGTCCATAGCCCATGCTCTAGGCAGTATGTACCATCTAACTGTAAACAATACAGAAATGAAAAAGATATAGTTCATCTCAGCTATAGGCATCTATCTGTCTGGACGATTTAAGAACTACTTTTAGGACATAGCATATTTTAACTTATGTTAAACTGATCACTAAAATAACACACCAAAGTTTAGGAATATTGTTTTGGAAATAATATTATAAAAAACAAGCAATGATTTGCTGTGTTTGAGGAACGAGAAATAAGAGCTATATTATAGCAATACTGCATCATCCTAGAACTTGATTAACAGCTCTGTGAAATTCCAGAGAACATATAATCTGATCCTCTTAACTTTATAAACAAATAAACTGAGGGACACAGAATAATAAAGCAGTAAATGTACCTATGTCTTATATTGTTTCTTTGTTTTAGAATTTTATTTATTTTTTTTATACAGCAGGTTCTTATTAGTCATCCATTTTATACACATCAGTGTATACATGTCAATCCCAATCTCCCAGTTCATCACACAACCCCCCCGACCCCCTGCTACTTTCCCCCCTTGGTGTCCATACTTATGTTCTCTGCATCTCTGTCTCTATTTCTGCCCTGCAAACCGGTTCATCTGTACCATTTTTCTAGGTTCCACATATATGCGTTCATATATGATATTTGTTTTTCTCTTTCTGACTTACTTCACTCTGTATAACAGTCTCTAGATTCATCCATGTCTCTACAATTGACCCAATTTCATTCCCTTTTATGACTCACTAATATTCCATTGCATATATGTACCACAATTTCTTTATCCATTCATCCGTCCATGGGCATTTAGGTTGCTTCCATAACCTGGCTATTGTAAATAGCACAGCAATGAACATTGGGGTGCATGTGTCTTTTTGAATTATGGTTTTCTCTGGGTATATGCCCAGTAGTGGGATTGCTGTTCATGTTGTAATTTTATTTTTAGTTTTTTTTTTAAGGAACCACCATACTGTTCTCCATAGTGGCTGTATTAATTTACATTCCCACCAACAGTGCAAGAGGGTTCCCTTTTCTCCACACCCTCTCCAGTATTTGTTGTTTGTAGATTTTCTGATGAAGCCCATTCTAATTGGTATGAGATGATACCTCATTGTAGTTTTGATTTGCATTTCTCTAATAATTAGTGATGTTGAGCAGCTTTTCATGTGCTTCTTGGCCATCTATATGTCTTTGGAGAAATGTCTATTTAGGTCTTCTGCCCATTTTCTGATTTTTTTTCTTTAAATATTGAGCTGTATGAGCTGTTTATATATTTGGAAATTAATCTTTTGTCCATTGATTCATTTGAAATATTATTTTCCCATTCTGAGGGTTGTATTTTCATCTTATTTGGAGTTCCCTTTGCTTTGCAAAAGCTTTTACGTTTCATTAGGTCCCATTTGTTTATTATTGTTTTTATTTCCATTACTCTAGGAGGTGGAACAAAAAAGACCTTGCTGTGATTTATGCCAAAGAATGTTCTTCCTATGTTTTCCTCTAAGAGTTTTATAGTGTCCAGTCTTACGTTTAGGTCTAGAATCCATTTTGAATTTATTTTTGTGTATGGTGTTAGGGAGTGTTCTAATTTCATTCTTTTACATGTAGTTGTCCAGTTTTCCCAGCACCACTTATTGAAGAGACTGTCTTTTCTCCATTGTATATCCTTGCCTCCTTTGTCATAGATTAGTTGACCATAGGTGTGTGGGTTTATCTCTGGGCTTTCTATCCTGTTCCATTGATCTATAGTTCTGTTTTGTGCCAGTACCATACTGTCTTGATTACTGTAGCTTTCTGGTATAGTTTGAAGTCACGGAGTCTGATTCCTCCAGCTCCGTTTTTTCCCCTCAAGACTGTTTTGGCTATTAGGGGTCTTTTGTTTTTCCATACAAATTTTAAGACTTTTTGTTCTGGTTCCATAAAAAAATGCCATTGGTAATTTGATAGGGATTGCACTGAATCTTTAGATTGCTTTGGGTAGTATAGTCAATTTCACAATATTGATTCTTCCAATCCAAGAACATGGTATACCTCTCCATCTGTTGGTATCATCTTTAGTTTCTTTCATCAGTGTCTTATAGTTTTCTGCATGCAGGTCTTTGTCTCCCAGGTAGGTTTATTGCTAGGTATATTATTCTTTTTTTGCAATGGTAAGGGGGAGTGTTTCTTTAAGTTCTCTTTCAGATTTTTTTAATCATTAGTGTATAGGAATGCTAGAGATTTCTGTGCATTAATTTTGCATCCTGCAACTTTAACAAATTCATTGATTCACCCTAGTAGTTTTCTGGTGGCATCTTTAGGATTCTCTATGTATAGTATCATGTCATCGGCAAACAGTGAGAGTTTTACTTCTTCTTTTCCAATTTGTATTTGTTTTATTTCTTTTTCTTCTCTGATTTCCATGGCTAGAACTTCCAAAATTATGTTGAATAATAGTGGTGAGAGTGGACATCCTTGTCTTGTTCCTGATCTTAGAGGAAATGCTTTCAGTTTTTCACCATTGAGAATGATGTTTGCTGTGGGTTTGTCGTATATGGCTTTTATTATGTTGAGGTAGGTTCCCTCTATGCCCACTTTCTGGAAAGTTTTTTTATCATAAATTGGTGTTGACTTTTGTCAAAAATTTTTCTGCATCTATTGAGAGGATCATATGGTTTTTCTTCTTCAGTTTGTTAATATAGTGTATCACATTGACTGATTTGCATATATTGAAGAATCCTTGCATCCCTGGGATAAATCCCACTTGATCATTGTGTATGATCCTTTAAATGTGTTGTTAGATTCTGTTTGCTAGTATTTTGTTGAGGATTTTTGCATCTATATTCATCAGTGATATTGGTCTGCAATTTTCATTTTTGTAGTATCTTTGTCTGGTTTTGGTAACAGGGTGATAGTGGCCTCATAGAATGGGTTTGGGAGTGTTCCTTTCTCTGCAATTTTTTGCAAGAGTTCGAGAAGGAATGTTGTTATCTCTTCTCTAAATGTTTGATAGAATTCACCTGTGAAGCCATCTGCTCCTGGACATTTTGTTTGTTGGAAGATTTTTAATCACAGTTTCAATTTCATTACTTGTGATTGGTCTGTTCATATTTTCTATTTCTTCCTGGTTCAGTCTTGGAAGGTTATACTTTTCTAAGAATTTGTCCATTTCTTCCAGGTTGTCCATTTTATTGGCATATAGTTGTTTGTAGTAATCCCTTATAATCTTTTGTATTTTTGCAGTGTCAGTTGTGATTCCTCCGTTTTCATTTCTAATTTTATTGAATTGAGTCCTCTCCCTCTTTTTCTTGATGAGTCTGGCTAATGGTTTATCAATTTTGTGTATTTTCTCAAAGAACCAGCTTTTAGTTTTATTGATCTTTGCTATTGTTTTCTTTGTTTCTATTTCATTTATTTCTGCTCTGATCTTTATTATTTATTTCCCTCTGCTAACTTTCAGTTTTGTTTTTTCTTCTTTCTCTTGTTCCTTTAGGTGTAATGTTAGATTGTTTCTTTGAGATTTTTCTTGTTTCTTGAGGTAGGCTTATATAGCTATAAAATTCCATCTTAAATATGCTTTTGCTGCAACCCATAGTTTTTCAGATCATCATGTTTTCCTTGTCATTTGTTTCTAGGTATTTTTTGATTTCCTCTTTGATTTCATCAGTGATCTCTTGGTTATTTAGTAACATATTGTTTTGCCTCCGTGTGTTTGTGGTTTTTTACAATTTTTTCCCTGTAATTTATTTTTTAATCTCATAGTGTTGTGGTTGGAATAGATGCTTGATATGATTTCAATTTTCTTAAATTTACTGAAGCTTGATTTGTGACCCCAGATGTGATCTATCCTGGAGAATGTTCCATGTGCACTTGAGAAGAAAGTGTAATCTGCTCTTTTTGGATGGAGTGTTCTATAAATAGCAATTAAATCTCTCTGGTCTTTTTTGTCATTTAAAGCTTCTGTTTCCTTATTTATTTTCATTTTGGATGATCTGTCCATTGATGTAAGTGAGGTGTAAAAGTCCCCCACTACTTTGTGTTACTGTCAAATTCCTCTTTTATAGCTGTTAACAGTTGCCTTATGTATTAAGGTGCTCCTATGTTGGGTGCATATATATTTATAATTGTTATATCTTCTTCTTGGATTGATCCCTTGATCATTATGTAGTGTCCTTCCTTGTCTCTTGTAAAATTCTTTATTTTATAGTCTATTTTATCTGATATGAGTATTGCTACTCTAGCTTTCTTTTGATTTCCATTTGCATGGAATATCTTTTTCCATTCCCTCATTTTCAGTTTGAATGTGTCCCTAGATCTGAAGTGGGTCTCCTGTAGACAGCATATATATGTGTCTTGATTTGGTATCTATTCAGCAAGCCTGTGTCTTTTGGTTGGAGCATTTAATCCATTCACATTTAAGGTAATTATCTATATGTATGATCCTATGACCATTTTCTTAATTGTTTTAGTGTTGTTTTGTAGGTCCTTTTCTTCTCTTGTGTTTCCCACTTAGAGAAGTTCCTGTAGCATTTGTTGTAGAGCTGGTTTGGTGATGCTGAATACTCTTACCTTTTGCTTGTCTGTAAAGCTTTTGATTTTTCCATCGAATCTGAAAAAGATCCTTGCTGGGTAGAGTAATCTTGGTTGTAGGCTCTTCCCTTTCATCACTTTCAGTATATCATGCCACTCCCTTCTGGCTCATAGAGTTTCTGCCGAGAAATCAGCTCTTAACTTTATGGGAGTTCCCTTGTATGTTGTCATTTTTCCCTTGCTGCTCTCAGTAATTTTTCTTTGTGTTTAATTTTTGCCAGTTTGATTACTATGTGTCTCGGTCTGGTTCTCCTTGGGTTTATCCTTTATGGGACTCTCTGTGCTTTCTGGACTCAGTGGCTATTTCCTTTCCCATGTTAGGGAAGTTTTCAACTATAATCTCTTCTAATATTTTCTCAGGACGTTTCTCTCTCTCTTTTCCTTCTGGGACCCCTACAATGCAAATGTTGCTGTGTTTAATGTTGTCCCAGTGGTCTCTTAGGCTGTCTTCATTTCTTTTCATTCTTTTTTCTTTATTCTGTTCTTCAGCAGTGAATTCCACCCTTCTGTCTTCCAGGTCACTTTTCTGTTCTTCTGTGTCAGTTATTCTGCTATTGATTCCTTCTAGTGCAGTTTTCATTTATCTTATTGTATTGTTCATCTCTGTTTGTTCTTTAATTCTTCTAGGTCTTTGTTAATCATTTCTTGTATCTTCTCGATCTTTGCATCCTTTCTTTTTCTGAGGTCCTGGATCATCTTCACTATCATTATTCTGAATTCTTTTTCTGCAAGGTTGCCTATCTACACTTCTTTTAGTTGTTTTTCTGGGGTTTTATCTTGTTCCTTAATCTGATACATAGCCCTCTGCCTTTTCATCTTGTCTATCTTTCTGTGCATGTTTTTTTTTTTTGTTCCACAAGCTGCAGGACTGTAGTTCTTCTTGCTTCTGCTCTCTGCTGTCTGGTTGATGAGGCTATCTAAGAGGCTTGTGCAAGTTTCCAGATGGGAGGGACTGCTGATGGGTAGAGCTGGCTGTTGCTCTTGTGGGCAGAGCTCAGTAAAATTTTAATCTGCTTGTCTGCTGATGGGTGGGGCTGTGTTCCCTCCAAGTTGGTTGTTTGGCCTGAGGTGCCCCAACACTGGAGCCTACCTGGGCTCTTTCCTGGGACTAATGGGAGACTGTGGGAGGGCTCATGCCAAGGAGTACTTCCCAGAACTTCTGATGCCAGTGTCCTTGTCCTCACGGTGATACACAGCCACCCCCACCTCTGCAGGAGACCCTCCAACACTAGCAGGCATGTCTGGTTCAGTCTCCTTCCCCTGGGTCCCAATGAGCACAGTGCTTTGTGTGTGCCCTCCAAGTGTGGAGTCTCTGTTTCCCCCAGTCCTCTCAAAGTCCTGCATCAATTACCTCTAGCCTTCAAAGTCTGATTCTCTAGTAATTCCTCCTCCCATTTCCAGACCCCTAGGTTGGGAAGCCTGATGTGGGGCTCAGAACCTTCACTCCAGTGGACTTCTGTGGTATAAGTGTTCTCCAGTTTGTGAGTCACCCAGTGAGCAGTTATGGGCTTTGATTTTATTGTGATTGCACCCCTCCTACCATCTCATTGTGTCTTCTTCTTTGTCTTGGATGTGGGGTATCTTTTTCAGTGAGTTTCAGTGTCTTCCTGTCAATGATTGTTCAGCAGGTAGTTGTGATTCTGGTGTTCTTGTAAGAGGGAGTGAGAGCATGTCCTTCTACTCCATCCACCATCTTGAACCAATCTCCCCTATGTTTTATATTGTTAATTAACCTTTCTGTTTCACAGGGTGCCCAGGCTATGTAGCCAATGTTAAAAAGCAAAAAAATAGCAGGTAAGCAACACCCAGGCAAGGTCATAGAGAAAGACAACACACACATTAGGCTTGAATGGAATAGAGTTTACTTACAGCAAGAAGAGAGAAAGAGTACACAAGATCCAGACCCTCATGATGTTGGTCTCCCATGGCTAGGTTATCCACTCCCCTTCTGACAAAAGAGATTTGGCTGTATACATCCCATTTCTTGCTGCAGTAGAGGAATCATGACCCCTCCCCCTTGGGATCTGACATACAGAAAGCTGGGGCCTTGCCTGAGGACCATTGACACATGTGCTTAAGAAGAACAAAGGAGTACACACTGAGTCTGAAACAGGGAAAGACATTCCCACACAAGGCAATCAACCCAGTGCAGGCTGTTAAGACTCTTTATCTCTTGGTAACAAAGTGTTCTGAGCCCAAGGCCCATTCTTATGTGACCAAGCAGGGATCCAAAGATGGCATGCATCAGACTGCCTTTCCTAACACTTTCATATCTTTTTCACTTGTTTGTTAAATAATTTTTAAGAGTCTAAATAATGGTTATGCATATCTGAGACTATTTAAGGTAGAATTATGCCCAGGATTAAGTATTCTGAAAATGTCTTATGATTGTTTAAAATAGATTTTATAAGGCATGTTTTATTTATTTATTTATTTTTATTGGGGTATAATTGTTTTACAATGTTGTGTTAGTTTCTAATGTACAGCGAAGTGAAGTAGAGTTCCCTGTGCTAGATAGCAGGTTATTTTTAGTTATCTATTTTGTGTCAACCCCATTATCCCAATTCATCCCCGCACCACTCTCCCCCCATGGTGTCCATACTTCTTTTCTCTATGTCTGTGTCTCTATTTCTGCTTTGCAAACCAGTACATTTGTACCATTTTTCTAGATTCCACATATATGTGTTAATATATAATATATTTTTTTCTCTTTCTGACTTATTTCACTCTGTATGACAGACGCTAGGTACCTCCACATCTGGTTTTAAAGGCAGATTTTTATCTTCTTTTAGCAGCTTGTATCAGTTTCTCATGGCTGCTATAACAAATTGCCACGAACTTGTAGACTTAAAACATCACAAATTTATCTTATAGCACTTGGGATCAGAAGTCTGACATGAGTCTCAAAGGGCTAAAATCAAGGTGTTGGCAGAGCTATGTTCCTTTTCAAGGCCCTAGGGTAGAATTCATTTCCTTCCCTTTTCCAGATTCTAGAGGCTGATTGCATTCCTTGCCTAGTAAACCCTGTTGATCTTCAAAGCCAGCAATGGCTAGTTGAATGTTTTTCACATCTCATCACTCTGACATTGACAAGGCTGCTGCCCTATTTTACTTATGAAGACCCTTGTGATGACACTGGGACCATGTGGATAATCCAGGATTATCTCCCAATCTCAAGGTGAACTGATTAGTAATGTCAGTTCCATCTGCAACCTTAATTCCCTTTTGTCATATAATATAACATATTCACAGGTTGTGAAGCTTAGGATGTGGACATCTTGGGGGAGCATTATTCTGCCTACCACATAGCCTATACCCAGAGTATCCAGACAACAAGAAAAATCCCTAGTCTCTCCATAGAAAACAAAATTATCACAGTCATGCCCAGGGTGTCACAGAAACCTGCAAACAGCTATGGGCTGATCTTATACACAGTGACACTGAGACTCTGAAGAAATTACTGCATTATCTGTAATCATTACAAACACTGAGGACTTGAATTGGGGGAGTGATGAGGGAGAGGGATTATTCTTATCCAGAACTTTCCTAAAACATTGTTCCTGAGAATATTAGAACTTTTCACTCCTGGTTCCATCACCTCAGTCCATAACATAGACACTAACCATTGAAATTAGGTCTCTAGCTCTCTGTCCCAGAGCTGCACAGGTAAAAAGGTATATATTTCAAATATGAAACATATCTGTAAGTTTTGACTGACCAGATCAAAGTGACTAAAGTAGATGAGTTGGCAGTGATGCTAATAATGGTGCCAGTGATGTAGTCAATGAATGTATATAAATTAATAAATTCTTAAGATGCATTACCCTGTGTATACAGGGATAACATTACTAACACAGCAACAAACATTTGGAGTCCACATGGTGGCCACCCATAAGACTATTTATGGCTATAATTAGAAATTCAGCACGTCAAGCTAAAACATGGTCACCAAAATGGACTAATCAGCCAAGACTAACTCATAAGACAATGATAACATTAAAACTTTTAAAATGGTAAGCCCAGTGCTAATCAAATACAAAAAAGGTCCTATGGTAAGCTATATCAAGGGCCCAGTGATGACTATGTCCTGATTCCCGCAATCTGTGAATACATTATATTACGTGGCAAAAGGCTCATTGCAGATGTAATTAAGGTTATAGATCTTGAGATGAGATTTTTCTGGATGATCCAGTAGGTTCATTTCAATCACGTGAGCTCTTAAAAGCAGAGAACTTTTCCTTGCTATGGTCAGAGAGATGAGATGAAGGAAGAGACGGGAGAGATTCCAAGCAAGCATGGGAGTACTTGACACACCATTGTTGGCATTGAAAATGGAAAGGGGGCTGCAAGCCAGAGGATGTGGAGGTCTCCAGAAACTGGGACTATCCCTAAGCTGGCTCCTAACAAGGACATGGGACTTCAGTCCTAAAGTTGCAAGGAACTGAATTCTGCCAATGGTCTGAATGAGCAGGAAATGGATTTGCCCCTAAAGCTTTCTGGAAGGAACACAACAGTGTCATCACCTTGATTTTAGCTTAGTGAGACCTGTACCAGACTTTTGACCCACAGAATTGTGAGATAATACACTTACATTGTTTTAAGCCCTTAAATATCTGGTAATTTGTTCCATCAGCAACAGATAATTAATTCAGCTTCTAAAAAAGTGGAATGCTCTCATTATCTTTAAGCTTTGGAGCAAAAACCATACTGTTTACCTGGACAATTTGCATTTATACACAACTATGTTGCTAACTTTTTTTTTTTAACTCTAAAATTGTGTAACATTCCAAGATCCCACAAATATTGGCCTTCTCAGTCAGGAGTGTGTGGATCCAAGACAACTTTTAGAGCAGGAAGGATTCACTCTGAAAGAGCCATGCTGTCTCCATCATTTTATTCAGGAAAATCAGATGATCCTAAATGCAGACGTGAAGGTGAAAAGTTTCACAAATGGGTGGTTTCTCTCTACGTGGTTTTTGTTTGTAGGCACATCTCCCTGTTTCCTTCCCTGACCCACCTCTGTTCTTGAGTTACTGACCCACAGTTACCAGTTCAGGGACTTCTGAAGTAGAAGATTAGAATTAATTGCACCATTTTTCTGGGTTTAAGTGATGTCTATCTTGGTGACCCAGTGTTGTAAAGTGAATAGTTAGCTGCCAAGATGGGAGAGGTGCTCTGCAGATTCATCTTGGAGGATGTTGCATTACAAAAAAATCAAGCTGAAGAAACTTCTACTTAAAATGAGGTTTTGTTTTAATCAAGATGATTTTTCTTGCTCCTCTTCCAATCAAACCTTCTATATAATGAAATAGATAAAGAATATAATCACAGCTAAGCTACTCATGGCAGAGTTACCTTGGTCCAAAATGATACTGGATATCCTGTTATTAAAGATCTTAAATAACTTGACTCCAAGCACAATACTTATACTATGATGTTCTGGTTTGCAGATGATGTTAAATTGGGGGGAAAGGTCATCCTTGAAAAACAATCCTCAGGTAGGAAAAGAATTAGCTCACTTAAATACCTGGGCTAATAGATAGAGAATTCAATGCAGATAAATACAGAATAATGAGTCCTGTAGCATGTAATAAAATAACATAATATCTCCTTAATGGGAAGGTACTATAGCATATTGACCTGGGGAGTGATATGAGTTATTTTAATAAAAAACTATATTAAAGATTATTCACCTCCATTATTATTTTATTTTATTTTTATTTTATTTTGCGGTACGCGGGCCTCTCACTGTTGTGGCCTCTCCCATTGCGGAGCACAGGCCCTGGACGCGCATGCTCCGGATGCGCAGGCTCCGGACGCGCAGGCTCAGCGGCCATGGCTCACGGGCCCAGCTGCTCCACGGCATGTGGGATCTTCTCAGACCGGGGCACGAACCCGTGTCCCCTAGCATCGGCAGGCGGACTCTCAACCACTGCGCCACCAGGGAAGCCCTCGATTATTATTTTAAAAAGACATGCAGTGTGTTTTGTTAGACCTCAACTAAAGCAGCACATTCAATCTAATCACTGTATATACTCCAAGAAGCATATTTAGAATGAGCCTTAAAGGGGCGATTTGTAGAACAAGCTAAATAAAAGCACTTATCAGAGACACAAGTTTGAAAGCAATTATAGGGAAAACTGACCATTTTCTCTTCGGTAAGTCAGACATGTTAGAAAAGGTTGGAACAGCAGGGTGTCAGGACTGGGATAGCAAGCATATTGCATTGTGAAGGCAGAGGGAAGCTGCTCAGGAAATCTACCTCTTCTTCTTCAGGATCCACTTTTATCAATAATCTGTCAATTCCATTAACTTCTTCGGCAATTACAAAACCCTGGATAACAAATACAACGTAGATAATTCTCTCCGACAGTCCTGCTTATTTGGGGCCCCTTTACATTACTAAGGCTCCGGAACCTAGACTTTAGGATTCAGACAATATCAAATGAGACCTTTATGTGATAAGGCTACTTCCTTCAGAGCTTTTATCTTATTGGTGTCCTGATTAAGCTCAATTCATCTGCAGATTTCTGGGAAATTAAAACATTAGGGAGTGCAGGCTGACTTGTATCAATCAAGGTAAAAGATAAAGGATAGGTGTAGACATAAAGGGAATGTGGAGTCATTTGAAAGCAACCCTTGAAAGTAGGCGTGGGTTACACAGCAAATGTAAAAACAAACTTTTATAATCAAAGAATAAGACAAATTTCTAATTACAAAACTGCCACGGCAGATAGGTGAAGTTCTCCACTCTTTTCCAGGATAAATTGAAGTGTGCTGTCAAGTACATGACAGACAACTAATATCTTCCCATATCTGTCTGTCATGGTACACTTCACTGTTTTGGAGGTCCCTGGAGGAATAGAAATTAAACTATTACTGTTGATAAGCAAATTAGTACCATGCTTGATTTCAGACTTTGGAATTGCATAGACCTGGTTTCTAAACCTGGTTCTGTGGCTCTAAGACAGGTCTTCTCAGTCTCAGTACCATTGACATGTTGGGCTGGATGATGCTTTGTTGGGCATTGCAGTGTGTTTAATAGCATACTTGGCCTCTATCCACTACCATCCTGCCACCTAGTTGTGACAACCAAAAATGTCTCCAGACATTGCCAGATGTCCTTGAGAGGGGGTAATAAAACAGCTCCTAGTTGAGAATTGAGAGTCATTGTTCTAAGACCTTGTGACATATCTTCATTAAATCTCAATTTCTTCATCTGTAAAATAACATGTTTTGCCTACCACCAAGTCATAGTCACATGTCTAACTGTCTCAGAACTAAGGAGCAGTTTTGTGCTCTCTAAATGAAAAAACAGAGATTCAAAGTCAACAATCGACTTGCCCATGGACTCACCAATCTTCAGTGGTGAACTTAGAGCTCTAACTCAGAAAATGGGTTAATGGAACATAGGGATAAAATCATACTGACTCAGCATTCCATGTGTACTTTACCCAACAGACCTTAAGCCAGCATTAAGGAATCACCATGGACTGTCCATACCAATTATTCTCTCAGTGTAAATTTGAGGATTATCCTGATTTACTTTCTATTTTCTTCAACTATATGAATATTTGTCTAATCTTGGCTGTGGTTTGATTTACATATACAGAAGACAGTTTTGAGTAGAGCTGGACAGAGCCCTGAACTAATGGACCAAGTTGAGGAAAATATTTGTTTTTTTACAATACTGCATACTCTGCAAACAGTTAAACAAAAGCAAAAAGACACAGAAAAGGAAAGACTATTTTGCTTTTCACAAGATTGCAAAGTTGTGTATTTTCTTCTCTGTTCAATTTTTTTTTTTGAAAAACTTGTCACTCACCATGAGACTATATATTCTACCATAAGTTTTCTCTAATTTAAACAGCCAATTTTTTCCAAACATTAACCAAGCCTTAAAGAAGGAACTTTGGAACTTCAAATGAAGCTGTCAGAGATTCTTCCTGCCATCAGATGATTTGCAGCTGTGTGATTCATTTGTATCTTTATAAGAAATCAGGGGAAAAAAGAGATTATTAGCATTTCAATTCCTGTCAACTGCTGAAACTAACTAGGCCTGAAGATGTGCCTGGCTTCCCTGTGTTACTGCTGCGATAAATGCAGAATGCAGGCAGTGATATTGGAGGGACTTAGAAGAGGAAGTGATTGAGAAAGGAAGCATCATTGGTACCAAACACCCTCATACATGAATTATCATGCTCAGCTTTGCTTGCACAGCATGGAGACATGCTGGGTATTGGCAGATAAGACAACTCAACATTTTAGTGTAGCCTGGTTGTGTACTCTCACATCCCATCTCAGCATACCAAGCTACTGTTCTAACCCTCAGTCTGATTGAAGTCATACCATTCTGCCAGCAGTTCTATACTTCATTTATACTAAATACAATTTCCTATGGTGATTCTCTCTGCCTAGAATGTTTTCACCCCCACCCTCTACTTTACAAACTCCTGCTGTCACCATGGAGAAATAAGCCCTGGTATATACCAACAGGGCACTTATTCTTTCCTCTGTGCAAGGAACTACAGCTGTGAAATAGTGATGAATATGACAATCACTTCCACAAAAGAGATACTTACTCCATGTTTGTTGTTTGACTAACTGAAAAATGAACGAAAAATTAGGTGCAGAATGAGTCTATTTTCTCCATACCAAGATTTAACATCTCTCAAGACCTGGAAATAAAACACAATTCACATGACTTCCTCTCTCAATATTTGATTAATGATTTCTCTTTATCTGGCATGATTGTTGTTGAACACATGCCCTCTATTTTTCACCTCCTGATCCCAAGCATGTAGTTCCATTATATGGAGTAATATTGTCATGCCTCTTATATTCAAGAGTTAATTTTTATTTTTAATTATTCTAGTCACTAGTAGAAAAAGTAAAAAGAAAATGAGTATCTAGAATCATAGGATTATACATATATTTTTAATTCTTATAAATTTATATAATACAAAAAAATTCAGACACAATTTTTGGGTGAGTCTGTAATGAAAACAGTTACCATGTAAACCAGGACCCAGGGAGTATATTTGTTTATTAACATTATTCATTAGGTAACAAACTCTTACTAAGTTATGTGAGTGGTTGTGAAGAGAATTAATCAGAACATAATTGTCCTCCCCCTCCTTTTTTTTAAATCTGTACAGATTCTTATATTGGGTAGTTTAAAAAAGAAAAAGTCTGTTGTTTTGTGAATAATTTTCATCTTCATGAAAGACCTTTGGTTTTTGGTGTTTTCCTTGTGTTTGAGTCATTGCTTTAATGGTAATCTTAGCCTTTCTTTATTCAGAATCATACATAAATACAATCATAAATGTGGCCACATGGATGAAGGGCATATTAATTTTCTAGTTGACTTCATGGAATTATAAAATACAAAGGAATCTCAAAAATTATCTTCAGCCATAAACATATTCTGCCGAGAGGGAAACTGAGGTTCTTATTATTTGAATGATTCACTTAAGATAACATGGCAGGTAATGGCAGAGACCAAACTAAAACCAGATTCTGGTCTCAATTTTCAGTGTCTCAAAGTTCCCTCATGTTCTAAACAGCTGGTGTTCTTTCTTAAGCTGAGGTCCTCTCAGAAGCCCCATTTCTCCATGCCATACCCTCATTCTCATTGGATGTTGCCCTGGGAAAGTTTTATTTTTGAGGTAATGTTCAGGGTTACCTTATTCCTAAATATTAATTACTGCAGTGCCAGATACTAGACAAGTGCTTTGGGCCTAACTGGACAATTCCCTCAGCAGCACAATTTCATTTATCCGAGAAGAGGGATCTAGTTGTGCCAGGAGTGTTCCCACTAAGTCTGCCTTTAATTAAATGGTCTATGGATTTTGTTGAAGCTTGTGAAACTTCTTTGTTTTTGGCCTCCATTGAGTTTGTATCAATTTTCTGTTCAGTTTGAAGTCTCCAGAGGAATACTTTTCCTTATCAAGGTCAGTTTGGGGTCAAAACTGTTGGTAAATCATTTGAAGCCCTTTGTTCTTTCTTTTAAAACCACACTTATATAACTCTGGAGATTTTATTCATCTTTTTGGTCAATGTAGTGATATTATTTTGGGTCTGAGTACCAGACATGTTTAAGGGATAATCAAAGCATTAGAACAAACAGGAACTGTGCACACTGACTTTCAATCATTTATTTGGTCAGTCTCAAACATTTTGGAACTTACTATTTTGGCAAATGCCAGGTACTGTGCTAGGCTCTGGAAATACAAAGAAGAAATATACAGAGTCTGTCCTTAAGAAACTTTTTTTTTTTTTTTCATTACGCAGGCCTTTCACTGTTGTGGCCTCTCCCATTGTGGAGCACAGGCTCCGGACGCGCAGGCTTAGCGGCCATGGCTCACGGGCCCAGCTGCTCCATGGCATGTGGGATCTTCCCAGACCGGGGCACGAACTCACATCCCCTGCATTGGCAGGCAGACTTTCAACCACTGTGCCGCCAAGGGAGCCCCCTTAAGAAACTTTTGTAACAGGAAATGTGTCCTGTGGTTTCCTGTGGACTTCTGTTCTCTCATCTGCTTATTATCTTCAATTTACAAAGTGCTGACAGTTTTCTTCATATACATTTATTTTTTGAAATTCCCATGGACACCAGTTCACTTTCTCATCTCCACATGCTTGTTTTGCTGTAATTGTTTTCTGACTCTACTTCTGATTTCAAATATCTGTCTCCACAATCCCAGGACTAAATTCTACTGAATTTGGATTTCCAAGGGTGAGACATGGGAGGATTTATTTTTTAAAGGCTTATCTGATTGATGGAATTATTCCATATCTTGATTTGGGTGTTAATTACATGGATACATACATTCATGAACAGTCATTGAACTGCTTACTTAAGATTTGTGCATTTTATTGTTCATAATTTTATCTTAACCATTTCAGAAAAAAATCTTTTCAGTTAATTAAAATAATTACTGTGAGAGTCAAAGACTTTTAAACTTTTTTTAATTGAGAGACATTGTTGAGAATGTCATGTAAACTATAGAATAATTCCCCCATATATGGAAAATATATAGCCATAAACATAGCTTTTTCAACATTTCGGGAAGTTTTCATTTTCCCCAAAGTTTATCTCTGTACCTTAGGATAAAAAATCTTGCCAAAAGACTTGAAAAAATCTGAATGACCATCAATAGTGGACTGGTGAGATAATCTACGGCTTATCCCTACAATGAAATAGCATGAAGTTACTTTTTAAAAAAGGAAAAAAAAAAAAGAATAAGGAGGTTCTACTGGGGAACCATATCTAAGATAGGTTAATTGAAAATAAGAAGGTGCTAACTAGTGTGTAAGATGTGATATCATTTGTGTAAAAACAAAAAAATAATATTTTACATATATATGCACAAATACATTTATAATACATAAATACTAACACAAACATATATTTTACACACTGATATATTTTATATACGAATATATACATATATTTGCATTAATGTTTTATTTGTATAAATACTCTCTAGAAGGAACAAACTAATAATAGTCTTTTCCTATTTGTGGAAATGGGCAATGACTGGGCAGTAGGAAAACTAGGGTGGGAGAAATGGAAGTTCCCTATATATTTTTTTAATATATATATATATGTTTTCATGTTTGAACAATTTACATGTATTGCTACTCAAATAGCTAAATCCAAATTAAAAAACAAAAACAAAAAAGCAAAACCTCCTGCCTGAGAAATTACTGCAGCATGTTTCCATAGGAGAAATAGATGGATCAATTTACAGAGGCTTGAAATGTGGAATACAGGTGAGATTAAAAAAGGAAGATCAATCAGAAAGTTGTAGCAGTTATGGAGGTGAAAGATGATGAGGGCCTAAACCAGAGAACCAAGAGCAACTTAGGAAGCAGAATCACTATAACTCAGTGGCTGATTAAGCTGAGGCTGAGTTGGAGGTAGGGGTGGGGATGGGGGGAAGGAGGAAGGACTTGGGATAACAGAAGTGTGGCCTTGGGGAAAAAGAGGTGTAGTTGTAACACGTTGAGTTTGAGCTCCACTCAGTATAACTAGGTGAACTGTCCAAAAAGCAGATGATGTAAGGGTTTTCAGCCAGCAGCAAGTTCAGGGCTTAACCCCTGCTTTATGATGTCTTCTGGGTTATTGAGCAACCACAAGGTGCCAAGCACTGTGCAAAGAACTTGCACTGCAGCATCTCTCAACTTACAACAACCATTGAAAGTCATTACCCGCACTTTAAATATGGGAACTCTCATAAGTGTATCAGTCCTGTTATTCATGGACAACCACACTTCGTCTGATGTATCAAAATGATGTTAAAGCCAGATTCTTCTAATGATCATCAAATAAGTGTGAGAGTGAAGTTAATTTTTTGCAACAAGCATTCACATTAGCAGATGGTTGTTAATGTATTCTAAAGGAATTTCTGCTCATTATTTGACTGTCAGGAATCACCTTTAAACGGTCATCAAAGCAAAGCCATGATGGCCCCTCAGAGATCTACCTGACACAATGACATACTAGCTGCACCACCCCTTTTTTTGAACAGCTTTATAGAAATATAATTCATATACCATATACTTCACCCATTTAAGATGTAGGGCTCCATGGTCCTTGGTATCCTCACAGAGTTGTACAACTATCAACAGAATCTAATTCCAGAACAGTTTCATCACCCCAAAAAGAAACTCCATACCCGTTAAAAGTCACATCTCGTTCCTCCCGTCCCTGCTGTCTCCACTCTAGCAACCACTCATATGCTTTCTTTACCTATTCTGGACATTTCATATAGATCATACAATCATACATTTCATATAAATAGAATCATATATTGACTTCGTGATTGACTTCTTTCATTTACCATAATGTTTTCAAGGTCAATCTATTGTATGGGCACTTCATTCCATTTTATTGGAAAATGATATTCTGTTGTATGCATATATCACATTTTATCTTCCCATTTATCATTTCATGGACATTTTTTTAGGTTGTTTCTAATATTTGGCTATTATGAATAAAGCTGCTATGAGTGTCTGTGTACAAGTTTTTGTGTAGACATATTCTCATCTGTCTTGGCTGTATAAGTAAGTGTGGAATTTCTTGCTCATATGTTAATTCTATGTTTAATGTTTTGAGGAACTGCCAAACTGTTTTCTAAAATAGATGCACTATTTTTTCAGTCTCATCAGCAATACACAAGAGCTCCAATATCTCTGCATTCTCATCAACACTTGTTATTGCCCATTTTTACCAATTATTGCCACCCTAGTTAGGGTGAAATTGTATCTTGTAATTTTAATTTTCCTGAAGTCCAATGATGTTGAACATGTTTTTCTGTGTTTATTGGGCATTTTTATATCTTCTTTGGAGAGATTTCTATTTAGATACTTAGGCCATTTTTAAATTGGATATTTATCTTTTTATTATTGAGTTATAAGAGTTTTTTTTAATGTATTCTTGATATGTCACTTATTAGATATATTTTGCAAATGCATTTTCCTATTCTGTGAGTTGTCATTTCAATTTATTGATGGTGTTATTTGTAGCACAAAGATTGCAATTTTGGTATAATATGATTTATCTACTACTTTTTCTATTGTTGCTTATGATTTTGGTATTATATGCAAGAATAAATTACTTAATTCATTACTTAATTGATTTACTCCTATGTTTTCTTATAATACCTTTATAGCTTTAGTTCTTATATTTAAGTCTATGACCTGTTTTGAATGTGTGTGTGTGTGTGTGTTTGGTCTAAGGAAAGGGTTCAACTTCTTTTGCATGTGGATGTCCAGTTGTCCTAGTACCACTTGCTGAAAAGACTTATTCTTGCCCCATTGAATTATTTTGGCCTCATTGCAAAAACCGATTGACATTTTGCCTACTTCTTAGTGTGAAAAAATTCTAATTTAGCATGTTCTATTTCCTTTAGTTTTGTGAACTCTAGGGTGACTCATAAGGATCAGTAAAGTACCCAGTCTTATATTGTTATTTGTAATCAGTTAAAGACCAATATCATTTTACCAGATATAGTAGGCAGAATGACGGTCCCAAAGATGTCCACATTCTAATCCTCAGAACCTGTGAATATCTTATCTTACATGAAAGGGAATTAAAGTTGTAGATACAATTAAGGTTGTTCACCTTGATAAGGGGGGATTATCCTGGATTAAACTAGTGGGCACAATCTAATCACGAGTCTTTAAAGTGAAAGATGAAGATGCAGAAAAAAGAATCAGAGAAATACAATGTGAAAAAGACTCAAGTCACTATTAGTGACTTTGAAAATGTAGGAAGCAAGCCACAAGCCAAGTAATGCAGATGGCTCCAGAAGGAAAGGCAAGGAATTGGATTCTCCCCTAGAGTTTCCAGAATGAATCACAATTCTGTTGACACTTTGATTTTAACCCAGTGAAACCTATACAGGAACTCTCACTTACAGAACTGTAGATTATAAATGTGTGCTGTTTTAAGACATGAAGTTTGTGGTAATGTGTTAGAGAAGGAACAGAAAACTAATGCAGCAGTATTTTAAGGTAGCAACAGTTTAATCTGTGTAATCATCTTTATGGCCTACAGCCCTTTCATTCATCTAAAGACTGGCTAATTTCTGATCAATTAGGGAACACTGTACTGCCTTCCCCATTTTCCATATGACTTTCCCTCACTACAGCCAAGGGAAAGTCTCAGGGTCTGAGGCCACATTCAGAGAGCTGAACTGCCTGCCTCACTGTGTAGACAACCACTCTGGTATCCTCAGCTGCTAATATTCTGCCACTAAATCTACTTTAAAAAACATAAAAAGAAAAATAGCAGCACACTAAGGAATATAAATGTTTAGATGAATTCATGTGCTCTCCACTAGAGAGGATAATAATAAATCTGCTGGGCAGTACAAATTGCCCTCCAAGTTTAAAGTCACCTAGTCATTCCCAGGGAGATCAGCTGAATTAATGGTCAAACATGTTAATAGAATAATGGAGCGTCCTTAACCATTTCTAGAGGAGGAAGGGGAGGGGTGTACTGGGTGCTTATTTTATGGCAATTTATGTCAGTGTAAAAGTTATAAAGATTGCCAGAAAGTAAAGGAGCATGATGTAGAATCACTGCAGAAACTGTAAAATCAATATCTCTAGGGTTTTCAGCATTGTACTTGGCAGGTCCTTTCAAATCCATTGCCTACATGATATTTTATGTATGTAACTGGCAATGGTGACGGTGGATGGTGTTCAACTCATGGAGCTGGCACCAAACCAATCATCAAAAATGAAAATGCATATGTCTCTCTCCATTTTCTATCTGCTTTCTCAGATGCTGTCTAAGATTAGATCCTAAACCCACGAGAAAGTTATCCACAGCAATGGCTGTTATGAAGGATTCTAAAAGTGTCTAAATAGATAGAAAAATGCAACTAACACTACAGATTTTTCTTGGTTAGAAAATAGAAATTTATTCAAATGGTTGGAAAGTGGGTTTTTAAAACTGAGATACTATTTTACTCCTATGATACGGGCACATATATAAAAAATAATATATTTTTTGGTAAAATTGTAAGAAAATAAAAACTCATATGGTTATTGGGAGAATATACATTGGAAAATCATTTGTGAAGTGAAAACTGGTAATATCTTATGTAATTTCAAATGAGCAAAATCTGGCCCAATGTGTGTAACTAAGCAGAGGCTTCCTAGAGTTTTTATATGTACCTATGTCTTCCCAGTAAATCCTTGGGAATCATCATTTTGATGTTGCAAATTTATATTATTGGCAACAACTTCCTTGACATTCAATCCCCCAACTCATCCAAAGGTTGTGTGAAACTCCAGTTATCTGCACCAAAAGAATAATAATTGCAAGAACTAAATAGCTTCTGACTTACACAGTATGTAATATGGGAAACTGTTTTCTTGGAAACAGAATCTCAAAGATGAAACTCAGTAATAGATGCTTTGATCAGATTAGATATAAATCAGTGGTGCCTATTTGCCTGTGTAAAATGTGACCCTGGTGGTCAATTGAAGACAATGATGAATCAATTTCCATTATTGTGGATAGCTGTCTGGAGTCAAGTGTCTGTAGGGCAAGACATTGGGTACCAAGTTGCTACTGGAATAGAACATTTTAATGGAAATATGACTACATATGATCAAGAAGACTGTGGAACAGACTGCATTGGAAAGTTTGCAGAAAGAACGTGACAAACATGGGGATTTGAATTATCAGGCCAAGGCATGGTCAGAAAAGCAGAGAAATTCTTTCTTTGATCTGAAATGTTCTCTTGTTTCTTACAACTTCAAGATTAATGTTTCTGAACATCACACTCAAAGTTCTTCTACTGATGGCTGAGTTACAGCATATGTTGAAGTCAAAGCTATACCATACCTCTTAAGTCAAAAGTACAGCAGTGATAAATACAGAGTCCTGAGAATTGGAATTGGGACATTTGGAGAGATTCCAGTGAGTATGAGTACTTAGAAACCCAAAATTCCACAGGGTTGCATATTTTGCCAGCAAAGCAGCTTGCTCTTTCCTGTCTGAGGTGGGTTCCCCACTTTTTTTTTCTGAAGATATTTAGTATTCAGAGCTAAGGAAATAACCTTGCAATGATGTGTCAGTTCTTATCAAGACCTATTAGATCTTATGCTATCATGCTGCTAACTTGACTCAGTCCCTGGTAGAGCCCACTAGACATGATTATGGCTTCCCGACAAACTTATAACCACCACTGTAGTGCTGAAAACTAGTACTATTTACACCAGCTTCCCTGATGCTCAATCACCCAGCTCTTTCAACAGTTGAGTAAACCTCTAACTCACTGTTTTAAAATACATACAAAGTCTGACCCAGAAAGAAGCACCGTTCACATGGAAAGCATTGAAAGATTTATTTATATTGTCAGAACCTTGCTAAATATGTGTGGGGATTGACCCTAAGTGTGTAAGACCAAGGATGATGAAACTCCAAAATGGATTGGATTGAATGTATCAATATGGGTGCACTAACCAGAGATTCTGGATTCAGTAACTTAGCCTAAGTAATGTGAGGTTTTCAAACATTTTGCTTAATTGGTTTTCTAAAACCTGGACTCATAATCTCTAAATTAAGTACTGTTGAGATGCCCGAACTTCCTTTTTATACTGTAGTAAAGGAACTTAAATGCTCATGGAGAGGAGTGTTGGATTGGATTCATTACAAGTGCTGTGCTTATTTATCCTTTAAATACATACCTGGGAAAGACCCAGAGCACATACCTTTTATCACAACATTGAAAAACACATTGGTGAGGAGGACACAAGCACCTCTAAATAGCTCTTCAGAGGCTGGCCTCTGAAAGTCACAGCTGTTAGATAGAGATGTCACCACTGAAACAAACTTCCTGATTTCCTAAACTCTGAAATTCAGAGTCCAATGGCAGCAGAAAAGTTGCAGAGACAAGGTGGGTTCTGCTCCTGTAATGAAAAGTAGGGCTAGAATAGAACTCAAAATGGGTAAAACACAGATATCTTTCGATGAGATTACTTGATTGTGGTGTTTCTAGGACCAAAATAAAAGGACAGCCCTTTGAATTCATATTTTATCTACATAAGTGAGCATCCCTAGGTCATGAATAACATCATCTTTCCATAATAGACTTACAGCCTCTTATTCAATGTCAAGTCCTAAGTTTATTTGCTGATCTAGAAACCTTTAAATGAGGAGATAGATAGTCTCCTTGAGAAAATTCTGCCACAACCATAAAACTATTCCTTAGCTTTCCCTTAAGAGACCTATGACCATTGACCAGGATAACTCTGAACTGAGGAAAAGAGAAATTCCCAGAGTTTTCAGGGGTTACTGAACACTGAATTGAAAGTAGTTTCTGGTGATGTAAAATCCACTGTGTTTTACAAGTAAGAGAAAAGCCGTAGCAGTCAAAGAATGAATAAATATTTTCAGTTTACTTTCCTCTGGACACATGGTAGAAATGTGGAAATTTCTCCACCCCCTTGAAGTTAAGCATGGTCATGTGTCTGCATTGACTAAGTAAATATAAGTGGTAGCAATCTGTCACTTCTGAGTGGAAGATTTCAAGAAACAATGTGTGAATATCCATGTTCTCTTCCCATGTCACAATGACATGAAACATTCCAGATAGCATTTCCTCTTTTAGCCTCAGTCTCAGAGCAAGGGTATCATGGAGCAGATCACTCAGTGAAGATGGTAATGTATCATGGCTATGAAATAGAGCTTTGCTATTCTAAGTCACTAAGACTGTTTGTTAATATAGCATAACCAGGCCTGTCCTAACTAATAGACTATGAAATATGATTCAGTCACTAAAAAGAGAGAGGTAGATATGCAAACTAAAATGGAGATTTCCAAGGTAAATTAAGTTTAAAACATTAAAAAAAAGTATACGAGTAAATTGATTCTATTAATATTAAATAGGCAAACATACAAAAAATTAACAAAAATACATTTTGCAATAATATCTATTTATGTGAACATATCTATATATGTTCCTGTATATGTAAAATAAAAATATCCAGAAGCACAAGCAACTAATTTACAATACTGCTTTCCTATTCAAAGAAGAGACCTGTTTAAGGGGCAGGGACAGATGGGAAAGGTGTGAGAAGGATTTTCATTTTTAATCTGTGTTCCTCTCTTTTTTGTTTGTTTGGAAATAGACATATTTTGCATTACTATAAAAATTAAAGCCTATGAACTGACTGCTTCACTGACAAATTCTATCAAACATTCAAAGAAAATTTAATAGCATTCCTTCTCAGATTTGTCTAAAAAAATAAAAGAGGATGTGCGGCGAGCCGCCTCCGACCAGCAGAATGACGAGTCGCCACACGCAAGATTCTTCTCGTATCACACTTTATTGGAGCACAGCTTGGTTAAAGAAAAGATGGAAGGAAGACACCGCAATCCTATAGCAGTCTGCTTATATAGGGATTAAGAACATGTGTCGCTCTGTGATTGGCTTTCGCCGATGGTGCGACTTGTGAGCCAGCATCGGATAGGTCGCTACTTTAAAACCTCATTAGTATACTTAGCGCAAGCGCAGTGGCCACAGGAAGGATGATTCAGCTTACTTCAGCTTCCTGCTGCGTGGCAGTTAGCTGACCGCGCCCTACATCTCCCCCTTTTTTATTTACTAGAATCACCAAGCAGAATGTAGCCCGTACAAGTGTTCACCTCATGATGTGCTCACTGTTCGAGGGCAGCCTTCCGTTGGCATGTCTGAGACACCTTCCTGCGTGCAATGCCAACAAGGGCTGCAGGGTGCAAAGGCTGACTCAGAATAAGTTTTGATTCCCTATAGAGGTGCAATGGCAACAGGGCCTCTCCGTGCAAGGGCAATCCATTCGAATTGTTTAGGACGGAGATCCAGGCTGCGGGAGAATCACCTTCACTAACAGCCAAAAGTGCTTGAGTGAGTAGGACCTTATCTCGATGTGCCCTGACGCGCATGCGACAGACCAACCAGAGACATATTATAATCCCAAATATACAGCAGAGCCCAAAGATCCCCACCCCTACCCACTCTTTAAAGAAGGAAAAGGCAGAAGAGAGCCAAGAGGTAAAATCTCCAAAGGTAACGGGTTCCAGCTTGGTAGCATTCAGTTGCATAATCTGAATCTTTTGCTTAAATATCATCCGTTCAGCTTCTTGAGACCAGTTTCCCTTTAGGAATTCTCCAATCTCTGCACTCCTATTCAGGGCATCTGTAAAGTGGCCAAAGCAGAAATATCCATGCCTACTCCTGCCTCATTAACTAATAACCAAGAATAAAATGGCCATCCTTCAAAATACCACTTTGTACTATCATTTCCTTTTGTCTCATTAGTATCATTTCCTTTTTCCTTTCCTCCCATATAGGACTTTAAATCAGGGGAAAATTGAAAGCCTGAACTAAGTTCATACTTAGCATAAGTTCCCCCCTGACAAGGGGTAAAGACTGGGGGTGTTGATGTGACTGGCTCACAATAGGGGGCGACAACAGTCCTGTTGGCACTTGTTTTATCAGAAGCATTATTTCTTAAAGGAACTATCCCTGTATGTTCCAAAACTAAAGTGGTAATATTCATCTCATTTTCACTGGAATTCCCTATACCTGAACCTGAAGTGTGGCCTTGAGTTATCTTGCTCAAAGCTTCATTCAACATATTCAATGGAACCAAATTATTTCTAAGTGGATTGTTCCAAGTGGTCAAGGTTATCCTGGCCAAAAGGATACAATCCTTTGTGGAATTCCAACTAATACAAAGACTTCGATTCAAAATAAAATCACTGGCATTATACGGTGCCCAGTCATAATTCAATGGCTGGGTACAGGCCGTATTCATTTCACAACTAGTGGAATAAAATATTGGAAGAACTCTGCTCTGAGAGTGAACCGGCATGGGAACTGGCCAGGTCCGGCTAATTCCCCAGAACGTCATATTCTCTGCCCTAAGCAAGGGAAGAATCATCAGGAACATCCAGCTCAGCATCTTCTCTGAAGTTTTCTTCAACAATTCTCGTCAGTCTTGATGGCACCCAGATCGGATCTTGATCCGACGGTTCACTCCGTGTGTCGAGTTCTGAATCGGTCCTCCATGCAGGGCGCGAAGTTCCCGGGTTTCGGCACCAAATGCGGCGAGCCGCCTCCGACCAGCAGAATGACGAGTCGCCACGCGCAAGATTCTTCTCGTATCACACTTTATTGGAGCACAGCTTGGTTAAAGAAAAGATGGAAGGAAGACACCGCAACCCTATAGCAGTCTGCTTATATAGGGATTAAGAACATGTGTCGCTCTGTGATTGGCTTTCGCCGATGGTGCGACTTGTGAGCCAGCATCGGAGAGGTCGCTACTTTAAAACCTCATTAGTATACTTAGCGCAAGCGCAGTGGCCACAGGAAGGATGATTCAGCTTACTTCAGCTTCCTGCTGCGTGGCAGTTAGCTGACCGCGCCCTACAAGGATGAAACTCTTCCAAACTCATTTTACGAAGCCAGCATTACCCTAATACAAAAACCAGACAAATATTCTACAAGGAAAGAACATTACAAGCTAATATCCCTGATGAACATAAATGCAAAATCCTCAACAAAATATTAGCAAAACAAATTCAACAACATATTACAAGGATTATATACCATGACCAAGTGTAATTTATCCCAGAAGTGCAAGAATGGTTCAGCCACCACAAGCCAGTCAATGTGAGGTACTACCACAGCAAAATGAAAGATAAAAATCATATGATCATCCCAACAGATGCAGAAAAAGCATTTGACAAAATTCAATATCCATTTATGATAAAAAAAAAATCTAAGCAAAGTGGGTATAGTTAGAACATACCTCAACATAATAAAGGCCATATATGACAAGCCCACAGCTAACATTATACTCAATGGTGAAAAGCTGAGAGTTATTCCTCTAAAATCAGGAACCAGCATGCCCACGCCCACCACTTTTATTCAACATAGCATTGTGAGTCCTAACCAGAGAATTAGGCAGAAAAAAATAAATAAAGGGCATCCAAATTTGAAAGGAAAAAGTAAAATTGTCACTATTTTCAGATGACAATATTAAATATAGAAATTCTAAAGAATCTCTGAAAGCCTGTTAAAACTAATAACTGAATTCAGTAAAGTTATAGGATATAAAATCAATACAAAAGAGTCTTTTGCATTTCTCTACACTAATAATGAACTGTCAGAAAAAGGAATTAAGAAAACAATCCAATTGACAATTGTATCAAAAAGAATAGAATATCTAGGAATAAATTTCACCAAGAATTTAAAAAATCTGTATATTGAAAACAATGAGACCCTAATGAAAGAAATTGAAGAAGACATAAATAAATATAAAGATATTGTGTGCTTATGGATTGGAAGGATTAATATTGTTAAAATGTCCATACTACCTAACACAGGCAATAGATTCAATGAAATCCTTATCAAAATTTCAATGACATTTTTCACAGAAGTAGAACAAATAATCCAAAAATTTGTATGGAACCACAAAAGTTCTGAATAGCCAAAGCAATCTTGAGAAAGAAGAATAAAGCTGGAGGCATCATGCACCCTTATTTCAAACTATATTACAATGCTGTAGTAATGAAAACAATATGATATTGGAATTAAAAACAGAATTAAAAATAGAGAGCCCAGAAATAAACTCACAGAAAAGAAAAATAAAGATTTTGGGGGAGAGGGGGGATTTTGACTTTCATGATAAACATGTTAAAATCAAGAAAAGGAAAAGAATAACCATTTTTTGAAGTGCATTTTTTCTCCTTTGGGATTTTACATGGGATAGATTATTTCAGCAGAAGTAAATCATAGACATTAATATGACCGAAGCACACATTTGAAAATGGAGAGTGGTAGTTCCAGCTGTAGTTCTTTCTTTGAACAAAATTGATGTCATAGTTTTCTGTCCACAGACATGACCCTCACAGGAATGTTTGGCTTCATTCTGGTCAGTTCCTTTCTCTATATTCCATATATCAAAGCTCAATTCTATTATCATTTGGAACATTCTAATCCCCTTGTTAGCAGTGAAATATCATGTTTGGCTGCATGGGACACAAACACAAACACTGTGACTTAATGAAATAGAAGTTTTATTTTACTCCTTCAACTAGAACCTTGGAAGTGTGCAAGTTAAGGCTAGTACAGTTGTTTGAATAGATCCATAATGTAGCTACTTCAATTTCCTTCTCTGCCATCTGAAGAATATAGCTTTTATCTGAGTAGTCTCCTTCTAATCATAAATTAGCTGTTCCACCTCTAGTGTCATCTAGGCATTTCAGGCAAGAATAAGAAAGCCATAAAAAAGCCAATAGAATTTATACCAAGGAAGACAAAACTACCCAATAGATTTTCCATTTACATCTTGTTGGTTACATTTATGTCACATGCCCTTCGTTCCCAACATCAAAATTAAGGAAGACTGGAAACTATGGCTTATTTTTCTGGAAATAAGGCTGAAAATGGCAGTTTGCATTCTGTTTTGAAGGAAGGGGAGAGTAATAATTAAGTTGATACCCAGCAGTATTTGCCATATCTTAACCTCTCTTTATCTGAACTTTGTTAAACTTTGAAGTTCAGCTTTGGTATATAACCTCAAAGATAAAGGTTTCCCAATTTATTGCTGCCTTCATTGATTTCCTCTTGATAACTCCTGAGACAATCATTTGTTTACCTTATATTTCATGAATTAATTGGATATTGCAAGGCATAATTACTGAGTTTATTTAGTCTCCATTATTTGTTTGTTAATTTCTAGAGATTAGGCATCACACCTGTTTTTTGTACCTCAGTAAGTGGATAGTTCTAGGCACATGGAAGTTAAATATTTTGTTTATATTGTCTAATGGATGTTTAAGGAAGAATAAATAGTTGAGGAAACATTCTAAATGATAAAAACAAAGCTTATTGAATAAGTTAGATTTGGGGGTCTTTAAGTAGCATTTTCAGGTTGTTTACATCATTAAAATAAGTTGGCTTATTTTATAAAGCACTTCACTTTGACTTATTCTGAAGACCTCCAGGGACTAGAATTATGAACATGAGTAGCAAAAATGGAAAAAAAATGATACCTATTTAATCTCAGATGGCTAGTCACAGATATATGGAACTGGAGAGTACTTTGGATCCAAAGTACAAAGCTCAGAATTGTTCAGAAGAATTCAGAACATGTGGTTATCAAAGGTACACTGAAGCAAGGAAATAATGTTTCAAGGATGGAAAAACATGTTAACAGAAGTTCGGAGAACACACTCATTCTCCCCCTCAAAAGTGTTGATGTTTATTAAAATACAAAATATAAACTCATCCCCAGTCCTTCAGCACCTTACACTATGTTCTTGACCTTCACCTGGGAGACTGGGAAATAAAATTTAATAATATGTTTCTTCTTCTTTCCAATTCCTTCAGAAAAATGGAGGCTACTCCTGAGTTCACAAAGAAAGTAAGACACTTGAGGAAGTCATTCTGGGTACAAAACATAACCTGCTCTTTCTAGCATTTTTTTTAAAGAATAGCTTACATGATTAAAGATTGGAAACCTACTACTCTTACTCCATTTTTGCCCCCTTATCCTTCTCTTACTTTGATGATATTTTTTGTTGATTTAAATGTGACTAAGAAGGAAGTAAGGAGGAGGTTGACCTTTTCTTTGTCCTGAGCTCTCACTTTGCATCCCAGATAAGCCAAAATGTGTAGGTCTGAGGTACTATCAATCTTGGAGTAAGAAAAGGACAAGTCCTGAAGAGAGTGGACTGATACCAGTAAATCACTAATTTTCTGACCATTATGTCATTCAAGGAAGACTTGTTTTATGAAAAACTAATGGATGGGTGCTTGTTAATTTTATGAATGTGTTGGTTACCCAAATGATGGTGCTTCATTCAAAACAGAGGTTTTCAAATCTTTTTGTTATTATGACAGAAAATGTATTTTTTGAATGAAATTATGCACTGCAGCTCCATAAGCTGGAAAAGCAGATCTCCTCTGAGTCAGAGAATGGAGATACACTATCCCCCAACTGTTCCCTCTGTGCTCAGAGTCAGCCTCCTTTACTCTGGCAGACAATGCATAATGTGGCTTTATAAACCGATTTGTCCAGATGCCTATGGCCAGGAGAAGTTGTACACAGTGACCTATTTCACTCTCAAAAGTGAACCACTTCATGCAATAAATTATATGGCCATCTTATTGATTAGGTACCTTAGAGGAACCTTGGAGCATAATGACCCATCTGAAAAACCATTGAGCGAAGGCATTGAAGGATCTGTGATTGGGCTTTCCTGGTGGAGCAGTGGTTAATAATCTGCCTGCCAATGCAGGGGACATGGGCTCGAGCCCTGGTCCGGGAAGATCCCACATGTCACGGAGCAAGTAAGCCCATGCGTCACAACTACTGAGCCTGCGCTCTAGAGCTCGCGAGCCGGTACTACTGAGCCCATGTGCTACAACTACTGAAACACGAGTGCCTAGAGTCTGTGCTCCACAACAAGAGAAGCCACTGCAGTAAGAAGCCCATGCACTGCAACAAAGAGTAGCCCCTGCTTACCACAACTAAAGAAAGCCCGTGTGCAGCAATGAAGGCCCAATGCAGCCAAAAATAAATAAATTAAATAAATAAATTATAAAAAGGAAGAAATAGCTGTGATTTAGTTGATATGTATAAAGATATGACTTTAGATTTATTTATTTTAGCATTTTGCTTACTTATTGCAGGAAGAGCTGATGAGCAAAGTTATAGCATGATATGATTTTTACTGATTGCTTTAGACATGTGAATGTCAGTGACTTGGACTTTCTGATGAGTGAAGTATTAGAAAGGGAGTCAGTAACTTTTGGTACTAATGGTGTCTCGTCTGATAATAATATCTCTATGAAATTGAGTACTTTGCATACCTGGACCTCAGTTTCCTTTGCTGCAAAATGATGGGATGGTATTTGAAACTCCCTCCATCTCTAATCTTCTTTTATTCTGTAAGATTGGATGTATCTTTGCTTGGGAAATTCACTCTGTTCCATTTGTTAGCACATGATAATAATCAGTTCCTGCCTTTTTAGGTGGACTTAAAGAACAGTTTGTAGCATTTTGCAACTCCACTTATAGTAAGTTATTCCCACAGATAAAGAACAAGAGATTGATAAGAGAAAACATTTCCCCATGAAGTCTTCTCCAATATTAATTAACTTGAGAGTTGGATGCTGCCAATGAGATTCATTTGAGAAGAGAGTTGTTTTTGCCAGACTCTTATTTCATTTGGCTGGACTCTGAAAAACCATGTACTATTGAATATAGTTAAAATTTCCCTGTTTCTGAAATGTGCAGGTGGTGTGCTCTGATGAAAGTAGATTACTTTGGAAAATACTGTTTTAAATAACGACTTTTCTCAGGCAATGGCATAATGTAGGCACATTAGAAGAACAAATAGGAGAAGGACTTTACATAAATCTTCTCTGGCTACCAATATGAAGGCTCATTACCTTTATAACTGTAGTTCCTCTTTCCAGGAAGTGCCAGCTCATAGGATTCAAAGCTGACAGTAGATCCTCAAGCACTGTCCTTTAGTTATTAAATAAACTCTAAATATGTACATAAAATGAAGACCCTGTAAATCCAATTCCAAAGGTGAGGGAAGAATTGAATCCCTAAATTTCTAAAACCTATCAAGTGGCCAATGTCTGGATGCCATTTTATAAGCTTGGTCTAAAATTAGAAAAGACAACCTGAAGAAATAATTTTTAAGGATACTATTCAAATGACATAATGAGCTGTGAGGGAATATTTCCAGCTAATAGTGCCCTTTAAAACCCAGTGCAAGTAATAGAAACCATTTTGGTTGCTGGTTGAGAATATCTACTTCTGGAGTCATTTGACGAGGTCATCGTAAAATCTTCTGAAAATTATGAACTATTATAGGAACATTGGAATAACTATGCACTTTTAATTGCAAAATGTCAGGGTTTGCACAAGTCTCTATAATTATTCAGGTTTTCAGTCTCAGGACATAAAGTTGAGAAAAAATATTAGAAGGAGAAGTAGGTAAAATAATAATCCCTTTAAAATATTTTTCTTTTATACTTTTATTTATGTGTTTATTTATTCTTTTTATGATAACCACCTACTTCAAGCACAGCACTGG
Organism: Stenella coeruleoalba; assembly: GCF_951394435.1. NCBI lineage: Eukaryota > Metazoa > Chordata > Mammalia > Artiodactyla > Delphinidae > Stenella > Stenella coeruleoalba. The sequence goes on along the minus strand of NC_137160.1, from coordinate 34,607,418 downwards.
TTTACATGTACTAGATATGCAAGAGAAAGTGATGACAGAGATTCTCTACCAGTCAGAATAGGCTAGATTATACTGATGTAGCTACAATCCTCATATTGTAAAGGCTTTTACCAATGCATGTTTATTCTTTCTTATCCACAGGTCTATTATGTATTGACTAGGTCCTGCCTTACAGTTCCTCATTTTGGTGTCCCATCTATTAAGCAGCCACCACTTCTAAGACAGCCAAGGGAAAGAGAGCTCTGGAGCTTTTGGAATTATCAATTAAATGGCCTTGCTCAGAAGTAACAAACATCACAGCTGCTCAAAGCTCATTGACTAGGAACATGGCCTTACCCAACTTCAAAGAATCCAGGAAATATAATTTAAACATATGCTCAAATGGCAGAGAGATGGAAATACTTGATAAACAGTATTAATAATAATCAAAGTTTACCCTTCTGTTCACAAAACAGAAGATCACACTCTCTCCTCAAACAAAATATATTTATTATTTCCTTAAGGGAGACCACCCAAAAGGTCTCATTTAAGGAACTTAAGGAACATGACATTAATGGTACATCAGGGTGTTACATATTGGAAGTCCTTAATCAGGTCCACCTGAAGCCCTCTTGATTAGGAAATCTCTGTGTTTGAAAGCCTAGTTAATTGCTTCTACTGTCTCACAACTTTTAATGAAAAAGGGAGGAGGTAATCACAGAAATGATCCACAAACCCACAAAGCTGTCTCTGTTCTGCAGCAATTCTCAAATCTTCCTGGCAGATGTATCACAGGCTCTACTTTGTGTTTGTTGATTAGCCCCTGGAAGAGCACTCACACCACTGTTCTCCACGGCCCTCAGCTCCACTAGGGAGGCCCTCCCTTCTCCTTCATTCACACACAGCACCTGAAGTGGGCCCATGAAATTCTACATTACTCAGAGGTTGAGAGCCTGAGAATTGCTATAAATCTTAAGCAGTTGATGGGGTTTTCAGTCCAACCTCATGTTTCTTTTGTAAATACAACTCTCTGAGAAACTGAGTTGTTTTCTCATCTATTTAACTGCAGTAAACTTCATGTGACCACACCCATAGCTTGTTTTTCCCTAGGCATATTTTAAGATTTTTTTTCCCTATATTCTCAGCTATATGCCTGATTTTCCCTTAATTAATTGTGGGTTCCTGTGAGTCTGTCAGCTTTCCATGGGAGAGACACCTCTTCTGTCTCTTTTCTTTTAGCTGTGTTTTCAGGTCAAGTATTTAGTCAACAAGTAACTGCTCCAGATTAAGAAGGACATCTACTCACAATTCATTAACAGAAATTGTCCCATGTCCTGTCTGACCACAATGGGGACAGAAAGTACAATTTCTCTGTGTGCCTAAAAAGCACAGAGACAGACATTAGATGAACAGATTCCTTCCTTAACTACAAGACTATCCAAAGGGACATAAGTTGTAGATTACCACCGGCAGCAGTGGGAAGACCACTCCAGCCTAGTGAACAACATTGGGGATTCTATCCCTGCCTCTGCTCTTCCACATTTGATGATTTTGGACAAATCAAGTCACTGTTCCAAAATTTCATTTTCTTATCAAGAAATGACTTATTTGTCCTAGAGGACAACCAAGAAACACATCGATTTTAACAGTCTCTGTCTCTAGCAATACAGATGTAACTAATGACTCAGTAAGACATCTAGGTGGAAGGTGTCTTGATTATTTTTTTAAATCAGTTGATGTAAAGTGTCATTTTCTAGCTCTGGGTCTCTTTCCAGTCTTTCTCTAGGGCTTCTCTTATCATTCTTCTCATCCCCAGCCCTCCCCTAGAAGGGACATCCATTCTTTGGAGGAGGAAATTCTTTTGTTAATAGGGCAGGCCTGAACCCCAGTGCTCCCAGCGTACAGCTATTAAAAGGAGCATCTCTGCCAATGTACTTAGGCAGAACAATAAAACATCTTTACAGTCCAGGCTCACCAGAGCCACTATTGATTCACTGGCATGTGCTCTCTCAATAGTAAAAGGCTGCCAGGATTTACTCGCTCGGCTTTTCCCTTTCCTAGGCCGTCATTATTCAGTGTAAAACTCCTTTAACCTGGTGGACTTGTTGCTCTTGCTAATATTGTGTTAGCAAATTATTGATCCCAGTGATGAGAACAGGAATCGTTTCTCCTGTAGCAGGATGTGCAATTGGATCTACATTCTGCCCTGGTAATTTTCTCTATAGATCTTCCAGGGGGACAAGACAAATGGACCATTAGAAAGGGGTAGGGGCGGGTGGGAGCTTCCTGAGGTTGATGGTACATTTGAGCTAAATCCAAACTTTATTGGTGTTTTTCAGCTTCTATTTGAAAACTTATAAACATTGC